>NC_056663.1:117563793-117881293 GCF_018350195.1 Panthera tigris
GGGGGTCCAACTCTTGATTTCGGCTCAGGTCATGATCCCAGTGTCATGGGATCAAGCCTCGTGTTGAGCTTCCCAGGAAGCATGTAGCCTACTTGAGATTCTCTCTCTCTCTCTCTCTCTCTCTCTCTCTCTCTCTACCTGCCTGCCCCTCTCCCTCCCTTGTGGTCTCTCTCTCTCTCTCTCTCTCTCAAAAAAAAGAAGAATTATCTGAATCTGCTTTTTACCTTCAATAGCAAATAATTTCTGGATTAATTAATAAAGTATTATTTTCTTTCTCTACTGATTTAAAATCACATCTTCACTGTATATCACATTAATGTCAATAATTAAACCAGCTTCTGAGGTTTCTATTGATTTTAATATCTTTTCCAGCATTTCACATTATTTAATTTTATATTGTATTTAAATATTTGAGCATAAATATATCTTTTATTATTTTTCTCAAAATGTTGGGTTAATCATTTCTTTCCTGATGAAATGTTAAATTATTGTATTATTTTAAAGAAATATTAAATGCAAATTTTTTATTTTAAATTTTTTAGAACTTCATCTTGTTAATTTTTGAGTAGCCAAACCAATAGCACTCCATTTATTTTAGTATTTTATTTTATATAATTTAGTAAATCTGTAGCTGTATCATATTGTTTGTGTGCTTTATAAATTTATTACAGAAAACTTTATATTTGCACACTTATTGAGATAAAATATATATTCTACTGTATTCTCGATTTGGATATTGGTTGTAGATAGAGAACCTCTTGGTTTTAGTCTAGTTGACTTTCTCTATTGATTTTCTGCTGTCAATTTCATTGATTTCTCCTTTAATTTATTATTTTCTCCTGCTTACCATGGATTTTATCTGTTCTTTCTTTTCCCTTAGTTTCCTAAGATGGAAC
This sequence comes from Panthera tigris, assembly GCF_018350195.1. Taxonomy (NCBI): domain Eukaryota; kingdom Metazoa; phylum Chordata; class Mammalia; order Carnivora; family Felidae; genus Panthera; species Panthera tigris. The sequence goes on from NC_056663.1 coordinate 117,564,690, forward strand.
CTTAGATAATGGATTTTAAGTCTTTCTTCTTTTCTAATATATATATATATATATATATATATATATATTCAATGCTATACATTTCCCTCTAAACACTGATTTCACTGTATCCTACAAATTTTGATAGTTTTATTTTCATTTTCATTTTTTTCAAAATATTTTTAATTTCTCTTAAGATTTATGCTTTGACCCATGTTTTATTTAAAAGTGTATTGTTTAACCTCCATGTATTTGGGGAGGTTCCAACTATCTTTCTCTTACTGATTTCTAGTTTAATTCCATTGTGGTCTGAGAGGAGCCATTGTATGATTTCTACTCTTCCAAATTTTTAAGGTGTCTTATGGTCCAGTGAAATATATATATTTAAACTCCCTTTTTAATATTTATAACTTTCTTCTTTCTTCTTTTTCACTTTTGCTGCCTTTCATTTTCATTTCTCTTTTTCTTTTTTTCTCCATCTTTTCTTCTTACCTTCCTTTGTATTTATTTGTGTTTCACAAATTTAACCGTTATTAAAAGCAACCTTCAACCGGTGGATTTTATTCCTATATATTTTAGTATTTAATAGTTATTTAAGTCTGTGGGGCTAAAAGATAGGTTTTACTTCCAGTTCTTTTATAAACTGATTGTATATTGCTTTAGTAGCTCACCTCTTTCTTAATCTACCTTAAGCAGATTGAAATTCCATTCTCATTGTATTGTGATTTTCTTCTAAAAATACCAATACATTTTCTTCAACAAATGGATGAACAAACATTTGGACCAATGAATGTCGATTCTCTTGTTTTATGTCAGATTTTATGGCACTTTCTGAATTTAATCCTAATTTCCTGGAGTCAAAAGGAGCCAGATCATAAAAACACGTGCTGAGAACTCATCTATGTTTAGGCAAGAGTGAAGGTTTCCCCATATGACTCATGGGAGATGGAGATTTTAGCATGTCCACTAAGGTGAAGTTCTAGGAAACTGGTATCTGGGTTAATACCAGAGACTGCATTTCTTACACCATTCTTCATGAAACCTTTGGCTTTTGAGAGGCATTCATTTGGGAACTTTTACCTGGGTTCACACTGGGTGTGTACGGCTGATTTCTGCTCCTATGCACTGTTCCTCTGACAGAAATGGTGATGTCCAAATGATCTAGCTTGGTAAGGGAATGGGAAGAGAGAATGGAAGGACCTTTCCCTCTCTGCCTGTAATATACATACATGCAAATTCACAATATGAGGAAAATTGATGTTGCTTGATAAATGTTAGTCACTCCATAGATGTATATGAGGAACAAGATTACATAGCTATTATCTATTTTAGTGTTGAAGTGTCTGAGGGGAAAAAAAATGAGTGTCACATCTTGTATCTTACCCTATATAGTTTCAAATGTAATTTGAAATCTCATGTAATTCACAGTGAATGCCACTTTATTAGGTCCACCTATATTCCCTTGGATTTTCTAAAGTAATAATAATTTAGCATCTGTTTTCTTCTGGAGAGAGTTTTCAGAGTTTCCATGAGTAACTATGGTAGAGATATGAACCTGTCTGGTTGAAGCTATCTCTAATATATGTATACTCCAAGAATCTTATAGCTTATTTCTTAGTAATCGAGAGGGGGAAAGGAAGTATTTGAAACACTGTACTATGTGTTTTGTCAATTTTCAAATATCATTATTGTATCAGAAACACTTGAAATTGTTTCTTATGAAGCAAAAGTGAATTTTCACTACAGTTAATGCTGGTTGTTAACATTTTGAGGGAAAGAATATTCAGAAATGTTTTTGTCAATGAACAACATCTTCAAGAATCACTGTTGATAAATAAAATGAAATATAATTTTAAGAAGTGAGTAAGCAGAATTTACTGATCCAGTAACACAATAAAAAAGAAATAAAAATTGATGAGGATACAGAAGTCTATAGTCAGATCCTGTTTGCACTTCTTTGACCTCAGTGCCCCTTAAATGCCCCTTAAACACTTCTAGTTTTCATAACAAACATTGGAGAAGGGCTGTTGAGGTCATTTCCATCCCATAAATATTTAACAATTCCCCCAATTCCCAAGACTCTATGTATTAGGGTGGAATAAACTTTCAAGAAAAATTTGTCTTAACTAGTATGTTAATATCATGTAACTGTGGTTTTCAGTGTCTTCTTCCTTTCACTTTGGTGCCTGGATTGAATGATTCACCGCTAGTGAGATTACAAGTCAAGTATGGATGCTTTTTTAATAAATCTCTATTTGCAAAATATATCTATAACTTTCTCATTCTCATAACAACAAAATCACCACCTCTACAACCAAAACCAATATCTACTTCTAATGATAATATAGTCTTTGAGTTTTTGCTATGTTCCGATGGTATAATTATCATTCATTGGTTAGTTCATTTATCATTACAGAACCTCCATGTATAGGTACTAACATATTTAGTAATAACTGAAAGGATAGGTAGACTGTAGCCATAGAAATATTGCATATTGAACAAACATACCGTGGTTAATACACAATTCAAGAGTGAAGAAACTTCATACTGCCCTTCAAACAGCAGCAGGAATGAAGTGAGAAACAACCTCTTTGACTCTGTCTCATAGTTATGTTGAGATGCTTTATGAACAGAATTCAGAAAGCATTTTAAGGGCAAGTAATATTATCTGGCAGGACAGTTTTACTAATATATGTACATATGTGTGCTTTTCAAAGAATAATCATCTTTCCTCCAGCACCATCAGAATTATGGAATTTTTCTGTAGGAAATACATAGGTCCTTCCATTGTGGAAGAGAGAGAGAAAGACATAAAGAGAGAAAAAGAGTGAGAGACAGGGAGGGAAGGAGGGAGGGAGAGAAAGAGAGAGAGACATGGGAGTCAAGCAAGATAGCAGTCTCTGAGACATGGGTTATATTGAAGGGTTTTAGGCGGCTGTGAAACAGAAATGGCAGTAGAGGAGGGAGTCACCTGTACATGATGAACCTACATGTGGCATTGTAATGAATAAGCCTGATGAAATGAAGGAAGCTCAAAAGGCAGTTTGCATAAAGAAAAGTAGCAGCAGTGCTTGGACTGGCCTTAAAGGGTTTAACAACTGGGAACACTGGGAAGAGAAACTGCAGAAGAATGTTTTTAAATAGCACTTACGATAAAGAACCTAAGAAGAAGACATAGAACTTTATGAAGACTTGGTGGCAAAAATATAAAGCCAGAATCCATACCATGTGTGGTGATCATAGCTAATACTTAGCACTTAATATGAGTAAGGCACTGTGCCAAAACTCCACATAGATTATTTCATTTAATTCTGTGAAGTAGATGTTATTAGTGCTCAAGTAAGGCAAAAAAATGCACACAGTGATATTCTTCCCAATGCCAAACACCTTGTAAGTAGATATCAAACCTGGCAGTCTCATCCCAGAGGTCATGTTCATCATAACTGATAAGCATAAGCTGCATCATACACACTGAAAGAGAAAAGAAACAAGAAAGAAAGAAAGAAAGAAAGAAAGAAAGAAAGAAAGAAGAGAGAGAGGGAGGGAAGAAGGAAAGGAAGGAAGGAAGGAAGGAAGGAGCAAGAAAGGAAGGAAGGAGGAAGGAAGGAAGGAAGGAAGGAAGGAAGGAAGGAAGAAAAGAGAAGGAAGGAAGGAAGGAAGGAAGGAAGGAAGGAAGGAAGGAGAAAGAAAGAAAGAAAGAAAGAAAGAAAGAAAGAAAGAAAGGATGAAAGGAAAGGATGGAAGGAAGGAAAAGGAAGGAAGGAAGAAAAAAGAAGGAAGGAAGGAAGGAAGGAAGGAAGGAAGGAAGGAAGGAAGGAAAAGAAGGAAGGAAAGGAAGCAAGGAAAGGATGGAAGGAAGGAAGGAAGGAAGGAAGGAAGGAAGGGAGGAAGGAAAGGAAAGAAAGGATGGAAGGAAAGGATGGAAGGAAGGAAAATGAAGGAAGGAAGAAAAGAGAAGGAAGGAAGGAAGGAAGGAAGGGAAAGAAGGAAGGAAAGGAAGGAAGGAAAGGATGGAAGGAAGGAAAAGGAAGGAAGGAAGGAAGGAAGGAAAAGGAAGGAAAGAAAAAGAAGGAAGGAAGGAAGGAGAGAGAAAAGAAAGAAAGAAAGAAAGAAAGAAAGAAAGAAAGAAAGAAAGAAGAGAGAGAGGGAGGGAGGAAGGAAGGAAGGAAAGGAAATAATGAAGGAAGGAAGAAGGAAGGAAGGAAGGAAGGAAAGAAGGAAGGAAAAAGAAGGAAGGAAAAAGAAGGAAGGAAGGAAGGAAGGAGGGAGGGAGGGAGGGAGGGAGGGAGGGAGAGAGAGAGAGAAAGAAAGAAAGAAAGAAAGGGAAGAAAAAGAAAGAATGACAAAGGGAATGAAACTAATCAAGACTTAGAGCCCTCTCTCTCACTAAGGAATATTTATCAGCTCTTTGTTGTCATTACTCACTTATAACCATCCTTTTCCAAGAAGACTGAAAATGCCTCTCTCTGAAGGTGTTGGGAGAGGCAACAATATACCCTATGGAATTTAGTAATTGATAATGTTCTCCAGATGATAAATTTAAGGCTTTAGTCATTAGATGTGACTTAGCTAAATACTCTGTACTGTGTGTCCAAGTTTGAAAAGGATACACGAAAAATGTTTACTCTAAAAAATGCAGGATAATATCTTGTAATTTGGTCATTGAGATAGAGGCCATAAAGGGATGCACAGTCTTACTGGTTATCTGCTCCCCAACCTCCAGCCTCACGAACACAGGAGAAATAAGAGCAGTCAGATATTTGAAGTCTATAGCATTTTCTCGGCAGCCAAAAATTATGAAAGCTTTTATTTAGATGATGGAATTTATAACCACTAAAGAAATGGTTCAAATTGCTTGCAAGTTGAGATAACTCTAAGTCATCTTCCTAGGAAGATCAAGATATTAAAAACTTACCAGTCAGGAAGAACTTTACGGAAGTAAATGCCCTCCATAAGTAAGAAAAAATATCTATTTTCACTATATTTTCTGGCTCAAAATTATATTAAATTACCTAAAAAATAGTGTCATTAGTTACCAGTGAGCGATGGTTCATGCCTCCCTTTGAATATAAGCAAACAAAGTTTTTTAGGGTTTTGTTCTTGTCCTTATTTTAGGAAGTGCAGGCATTTTTCCTTGTGATTTATCTTGTTCATTTTAGCATGGTAAATAAAAATCTCAGCAATATTTTTAGGTTATCTTTTCAGAAAGAAGCATTTTTTTTTGTTCTGTTTTGTTTATCAGCTGGTGACAGAAGGAATGGATGTCCCACTAGCTGATTTTTCATGGGGAGATTGTCAGTTTAGTGATACACTTTTTCCACTCACCCATGACCATTTTGTTGAGGGCGTTTTATGTGATAGGCCTTGGAGATACACAGATGAGTAGGTGAAATGTATTGTCTTTACTCATTGAGTTCAGAGAAATATATCTTAAGCAAATATGTGCATAAATTATTTACATCTTATTACAATTGTAATGGGTACCCTAAAGGAGAAAACCAGCATGTTTCCAAAAGTGCGGCCTGATCTAGACTGATCAGTGAGGTGGGGGTGTAATATAAGTTATGCAAAACTTTTCTAAGGAAGATATTTTTAATGTAAACTATAACAGATATATATCTCCATGCAGAAAAGGTGGGAAGCAGTCATGGTCTGGGGACACTGTATGCATGGCTAGGAAAGCTGGCAGGAAACCGAGGAAGTCAATGCTGCTAGAGAAAACAAAGCAGGGGAGAACGTGGGAGAGGAAGACATGAGTGGGGAGGCCATATCACAGTGACTACTTAGAGTTATTTGTGATCAAAAAGTAGAGAAGGGGTTGATCTTTGATTTAAAGACCCCCGCTGGCAACAGCAATCTAAAAAGCTTAAGTAACTGTGCTGTTAATTGATTGCAAGAAAAAAATTGTTTTCCATCCAGCCCCACTTCCATTTTTTGTTAATCAAATCAAATTTTATTGAACTCGGAAAAGAAAAAGGACATTTAGATGTGAACTATATTGTGTTTTGTAGGAGTCAGTTTATATAAAGTACTTGAAGAAACCTTGCAAATGATGTACTTTTCATGTGGTAGAGTTGTAGACATATTTCTTATAGCAAAATGGATTAAAATTAAAGGGCTAAAACCTGAAATGAGGACACGCTTACCAGCATGCCAGTTGCTTAGGTTTAGAAATAGTACCACTAAGTGCAGAGCAGCTTGAAGAAATCTAGTTACTTAAATTAGGATGCACCAGTAGACTTTAAGATTTTAGTTTTTTTTTTCTATTAAAGAATGTTTAAGTGAAGGTAGAAAATGAATTTTACCATAAAACTAGCTTTAAGTTTACTTTCATTCTGAAAGCATACCAGCCAGTTGCACTAATCTGTCCTGCCGACCAAAATGTGCTTGAGTTTTTATTCTGTTATGGCCAGATATTTGTTCCATGTAATTCTAAACCTCTCTAAGTTTGGCAATGGGGAAGACAAGGAACACATGAAACTATTGATTCCTTCAAAAAAATATGTTGAATACCTGTCAGGTGTTGATGACTTTTAGGTGTTATGGGTGATAGATAAGAGACATAGTTTCTACCCTCAAGGCATCTTGGGGAGGACTTACATTTCCTATACGGAAAATAAAAAAGATGGTAATATATAACACATGCCATGTAAAAATGCTGTACTAGATCAGAAGAGGAAAAGCTCAACTGAAATAGGAAATGAGATAGAGAAGCCTCAGAGAAAGTAGCATTAAAATCACCTTTAAAGAATGAACTGAGGGGTGCCTGAGTGACTCAGTTGGTTAAGTCTGTCTGACTCCAGCTCAGGTCATGGTTCATGAGTTTGAACCCCGCACTGGGGCTCTCTGCCGTCAGCATGGAACCCGTTTCAGATCCTCTGTCTCCCTCTCTTTCTGCCCCTCTCTAGCTCATGTTGTCTCTCCCAAAAATACATAAACATTTTTTTAAAACAGAATTAACTGAAATTATTATTATTATTATTATTATTATTATTTTATTTGAGGGAAAGAGAGAGAGAGAGCATGCACAAGTGGGGCAGACAGGCAGAGGGAGAGGGAGAGAGAGAACTTAAGCAGGATCCATGCTAAGCATGAATGCTGATGCAGGGCTGGATCCCACGGCACTGGAATCATGACCTGAGCTGAAATCAAGAGTTGGATGCTCAACCGACTGAGCCACCCAGGTGCCCCAAGAATGAACTGAAATATTAATAATAAAGTCAATACAATACAATAGAAGCTGCCTTTGTTGAATGTTAAGTACTAGTTGCTTTACGTACATTTTTTCATTCATTCCTCACAAGAATTCTTTGAAATAGTACTGTTATCCCCACTTTCACCAATGAAGAAACTGAGGGTCAGAGTGATAAAACAATTTGCCCTAATATTATAGCTAATACATTTGAATTCAGATGTTTTACAGTGAAACTTGCCTCATTATTTATTTTGCATCTCAGGTGAAGGGTTCAGCAAGAAATAAAGCTATAAAAAGTCAAAATATCCTTAAATAGCATTTGTCCTATTTGTCAAGGTAGGGGTATGGTAAGAAAGCAAATCCCGAAAGACCAGAAGTCCTATTTGACAGTGTAGGATAATTTTCAGCTAGAAAAGCAAGCTAAGGCAAAATTTTACAAAATCTTTTATGCCCAGCAAGGGAATGTGAACAGTATTTGATAGAGCATGGAGAAAATTTTTAAATCTCTGATTAGAAGAGTGATATGATGGATGTAACACGTACAAGGATTAGTCTAGCTGTGGTATGAAAGGCACATTCAAACAGAGAGAGAATGGAGATAGAATGGGCATTGAGGAGGGGTACCTGTTGGGATGAGCACTGGGTGTTGTATGGAAACCAATTTGACAATAAATTTCATATTAATAAAATAAATAAAATAAAAATAAAAATATTCTGTTAGAGAGTAAAAAATATCTGCATACATAAATAAAATAAAATAAAACATAAAAAAGAAAAAAAAAAAAAAAGAAGAGAACACTTCAGCAGTCCAGAAGCATGATGCTCAGAGTCTGAGTTTCGGGTGGCAGCAGAGGGAATAAGAAGAGAAAAATATATATGAGACCCAAAGAAAAAGTAAAAGGAGGAAATAGCAGTGAGAAGCTTTGAAAGGTTTTTAATTCAGGAACCCATTATTTTTTAATGTTTTGGGAGACATAAAAGGTCTCTAAGCAAAAAAAAAAAAAAAAAAAAAAAATCATCTTCCAGCGCTTTTCTTTCCCATCTAAAGATTCTCAGTTTACAGAATAGTCTACTTTTATTTGGGGGTAAAAGTCCACATCTGTGCGTGCCAGGCTTGTGCTGGGCTATCTCATTACTGCTCCAGCCTTTGTGCCTCGAATCTTCAGATGGATGGCTTTTTCCATCATATATCATCACCACGACAGCACAGGCATGATCTACTACAGCAAACGCTGTAACCCTGATGATGTGGATGGTAGTAATAACACAGCCTACTCAGGGGAGCAAAAGGCAGCGGGGTGTGTGTGTGTGTGTGTGTGTGTGTGTGTGTGTGTGTGTTTTCGTAAAGGTAAACTGGAAAGGTGGGGGGGAGGGGAAGTGAACTCAAAAATTAAATACTGCCTTTTCAGAGATTCAAAATAACTGCTGCAGTGTTGGCAAGAGGCAAAGTGATAAGGCAGCATGGAGAAATAGAACGCTGTGGATAATACTGAAATTCACTCTGGGAATCACAGTCATAGAAATCAATTTTAAGATTAAAAAATTGAATTGGTAATTTTGACCCACACTGCGATTGAATTATGTGGATCGTGGCTCTTAATTAGAGTTGCATGCCCATCAAGTAAAACCCTCGGGTGTGTATGAAGCAAAAAAGAACATTTCAATGCCTTTTAAAAAGGAAAGACCCTAACTCTGTCTTGGAAAAATTATTTTTCTAAGAACTACCTTAATTTTAGTTTTTCTTTCTCAGACCATGAGAATATTCCAAATTCCCGTTGATAATTAAAATACTATTGCAGCGTCTGAACTGAATACCAGTCATGAAAATTAATAATGCTATAGGTCTCAATTTTTCTATCTGAAACATTGACAAAGTCAGATTAATATTTTAGGATAAGGGCTGTGCCCTTTAACTGAGTCTCTCTGCATACCCGCTAAGCTGATTTGGTCTCTCCCTTAGCTAAACATCCCAGATTACTTAATTTTCAGATTTACAGCTGTGGCTTGTAAAGAGTTTCTCTTCCCTCCCTTATACACAAATCGATTCCCCTTGGGTGCTGGTATCTTAATCATATAATCATTTGGGTTGGAAGGACCTACGCTGGGGCACTAATCTATCCTCGTGAATCACAGCAGGATTGATTTTATTATTACTAAGTCATTCCTGATCAATGAGTGTGGGGTTTCTGCCTTGAATCTCTCCAATGATGACGATTCCACAGCTTCCCCTGGCAGCTAGTGCCATCCCCAGCTATTCATATTGTTATAAAGTTAGTCCTTATATTTAACCTAAATTTTCCCTTGTGGAATTGAAGCCTATTGCTTCTTGTTCTGTCCTCATTGACTAATGAGAATTGGTCCCTCTCCTCTTTATAACATCCCTTAACGAATTTGCAGACAGTTATGTTTCCCCCCAGTCTTCTCTTCTCCAGACAGAACATGCCCGCTTCCCTTAACCTTCCCACATAGGTCTAATTTTCCAAACCCTTTATCATCTTTGTGGCTCTCCTCTGAACTCTCTCTGTTCTGTCTATGTCTCTTTTGAAATGGGATGCTACAACCTAAATGCAGCATTTCACTGGAGGCCAAAACAACAGAAGGAACCACAGAATAGTAGCTTTTTGCTGCGTATGACAATTTGTATTAACTACTTTACTGCCATTTAGTAGAACTAGTAGAAATTGCATGCATGTGAGTAGAATCTTGCCCAGGTTCTCCTAAATGCATGAGCTAAGGTAGTGGCAGATTCACTGATTTGCTCATATAATCCCTTAAACAGGTCATTGCTAGCGAAAGTCTTATTCTGCAGAAGCATCCATGAGACTCTCTGAACTTGCATTCTTTTCAGGGCCTAACTCTCCTCCACCCCTCAAACCAGCAATAAACAGCAAAGCAGTAAACAATCAAATGGTTAACAAATTAAAGTCTTAATTATCACTCATATTTGGTATACATGTGAATTCTTTGTCTACACATGATCAGAGAATCAAAAAAAAAAAAAAAAAAAACCAAACCATACGAGAAAATGGAGGGAAAAATCAACATGTATTTTTCAAAAGGCAGGATAGTTTTAAGTTTTCCTCTCCTAGTTGGCTATTTATGCATCACTCAGATGTAGACTTTAAAAAATTCATGATTTAATACAATGACAATTTTTCCCAAAATGTCACTGCACAAAATAATAGCAGACCTCACAGAATGCCAGAATGCTAGTTCTGGAAGAGGTCTTAAAAATAACCCTCTTAGGAAACATTTAATGAAACTTAAAACCTAGAGAGATTAAATGAATTTGCTTAAGATTGACTCCTAAGATTGATTCATTATTGAATGCATTTTTTAAAACAAATATGCAATTTATACCTAGTAAGTGCCAGCCAAGGACCTTAACATGAAATGTAAAATCAAATATGAGATACATCTTAGGCTAAAGAGCTAGTTAGTTGGAGTTTCAGGACCAAAATCTATGTCTCCTGAGTATGTATCACCATTTATTTACCGTTACAAAACACTGCCTGTCATTTGGAGTGCTAATCGCATTTCATTCTTTCTCAAAATATAAGAGGATTACATTGCCAAAGCACAACTACCAGATAAAGTTCACCTCAGTTGTGTTTGAAGAGAATCAGTTGAAAGAACTAGTAGGACTTCAAGAGTTGTCATTGATTGTGTACTTCCACAACAACAAAAGACACAATCTCATTTGGGGGAACATAGTCCAGTCTTCTTATAAATTTGGGGCGTGCTTTTAGATCCACATGATTTAACTCATGTCTCCATAATCCAGTGTGTGCTTTGTAGTTTATGCTCAGTGGCCACGTCTTTCATTGGAAAGATAGATTGGAGAGTTAAGAAGGAAAATCTGTATTATAAAATTTAATGTGTATACACAACTCCCAAGGATCTTGCTAAAATGCAGAAATGATTGAGTAGCTCTGAGGTGGTACTGAAATTCTGCATTTCTAAAATGTTTCTAGTTGATAACAATGTTGCTTGTCTTTAGGCCACACTTAAAATATAAAAGGTTCTAGAGATAATTAGTTTAAGATCTATATGAATTGGACTGGATTCCAATCAGTAGAAGTATCAATGCCTGAGAAAAAGTAACCAGAAGGACAAAAAACTTTCACAGGCTTTTCAAAGGTAGTCACACCATATCTTCTCTTGCTTAATATACTGTTTCAACATGTGGTTAAATAGGAAGTTTGAGTAAAATGGGCTCTTCTATATACACCTTAAGAGAAAATTAAAATAGGGGCTCCTGACACGTGGGTGGCTCAGTCAATCATCTGACTCTTGGTTTCATCTCGGGTCATGATCTCATAGTTCATGAGTTCAAGGCCCACATCTGGCTCAGCACTGACAGTGTGGAGCCTGCCTAGGATTCTGTCTCTCCCTTTCTCTCTACCCCTCCCCTGCTCTCTCTCTCTCTCTCTCTGTCTCTCTCTCTCTCTCTCTCTCTCTCAATATAAATAAATAAACTTGAAAAATTAAAAACAAAATAAAATAGGGGACCCCTAGGTGGCTCAGTCAGTTAAGCATCCGACTTCTGCTCAGGTCATGATCTCGTGGTTCGTGTGCTGACAGCTTAGAGCCAGGAGCCTGCTTTGGACTCTCTCTCTCTCTCCCTCTCTCTGCCCCTCCCCTGCTCATGCTCTGGCTTTATCTTTCTCTCTTCCTCTCAAAAGTAAATAAACAGTAAAAAAATTTTTTAAAGAGAGAATTAAAATAGGTAAATATCCTTCACTTATCCAAGTACAAAAAGCAACACATAATAGAGCTTGACTGATTTAATCTGGCTCCTTAAAACAGCATTAGGGTCATTTTTATATATTTTATGTAGAGGCTATTCATAAATGTAAACGTGTTAATTTCAAAATCTTGAGTCTTGTAATTCTTGTCCTTGTCACTATTAATTTTATTGGTTTGGTCCACATGAAAATCACTTCATTATTTTATGCCATCTGTTATTTTAGATATTTTTATAAGATGAAAAATAAACCCAGTCAGTCATTTTGGTCAGTTCAGTAAACAAACCACTCAAATGGGGGGAAAATATCAATATATTGTGTTGTTTTGCTCAATGTCCACAGCATTTTTTAAAGTTTACAAGTTGGTTAGTTAAATCAGTTAGATTATCGTCCATTCACTAGACTCTGACACAACAGAACGTACTGTTCTCTGGAGCCAGATATTCCTGTAAGCATTGGATAAAATTCACCTAAAAAGATTTCCTAAAATGCCTGATTCTTTCTTATTCATCCATTTATTCATCATATATAATGGTAGGATGTCTACTGAATCAGAGATTTATTTTAGTCTTAGTAATAAAAACGGGTACTGGGAAATTGTTCAGTGGAGATTTGAAGTTATTATCTTGAAGAATATATTATTATTATGGAAGAATCATAATTGTAATGAGACAGTGTTTGGCTTTACAAAGACCAGGCAGAAAGAAACCCAGCAGTTTTCTTACATACCCAATCATTGCTAGGTAGAAACACTGCAAAAGAACCAAGGAGCTAAATGATAGGAAACTCTAATGTCTATTGCTCATTTCATGGGTTCATGGGTTCTGTTAATGTTTTATATTAATATAGAAACAGTTTTGGGGGCACCTGGGTGTCTTGGTAAGTTAAGTGTCCTACTCTGGATATCGACTCAGGTTGTGATCATGAAATGGAGCCCTGCCTCAGGCTCCATGCTGAGCATGGAGTGTGCTTGGGATTCTGTCTCCTTCTCTCTCTCTCTCCTTCTCTGCAACTCCTCTGCTTGCACACACACACACACACACACACACTCTCTCTCTCTCTCTCTCTCTCTCTCAAAATAAATAAATATTTAAAAAAGAAACAGTTTTCAAAACATAAATTATATGAAATAAACATAATTTAGTAACCCAGAAATTTCTTCTAAACCACCTAAAGATTTGTTTTAAGCCTGGACTGAATTTATTATGTTTGACACTAATATTTTCCAAAAGAGCATTCATTCCTAAGGAATAGACTTCATGCTTTCCTTGCTTCATACAGTGTCTAGGTCCTAGTACATACAGACATACAAAATAAATGGTTGTTGAATGGATAAATAATTATTACTTCACAATCCTTTCTGTCAATTTTATTACCGACAAAAAGTTTCAGGCTGGCCACAAAAAGTATTTATGGTTGTTTCAATATAGTAAGTCTAGAATATTTAGGCACAAGTAAAGTAGATTCAAGATTTCTATAACAATATTCCTAAAATTGAAAAATAACCAAATACAGTTGTCAGGATGGGAAAATGAACAAATGGCTGTTTGTTTGTTTGTTTGTTTGTTTGTTTGTTTTTCTCTTCAATAGTAGATACTACAAGAAACCTTGATTCATATTCATGATTCATGATGATTCATCACTGATATAAAGAATCTGTTTTAGTGAGTATACTTTTCTCTTTGTTGTTCATACCAAATTGTAATAAGAATTATTGACAGGAAGAAACCTGTAGTTATGGTACCAAGTTGTTTCTCAGTCTCCACAGTGTGCTTACCTCCACCACAATTCTGGAAACACTTGGTATCTCCACTATCAGCCTACTCTTGTCCCATTCTTAACTTTAGTAAAAAACAGTTGAGTAATACAAGGTAATACCATTATTATCAGCATTAAGGCAGTCTTGTTCTTTGTACCCATTGTCTGTGAATATCAGCCCTAATGGTTGCACTTTCGCCTTGCTTTGAGACATAATCTACATTTTTATACCTTAGGCTTTTTGCTTAAAAATTTACTTAAATTTATGTTTTTAAATTATATTTGTAATATATGTTCATTGTATAAAATATTTTAAAATGTATAAATTGAAAGTAAAAATTACCTGTAATTCTAGCAATTAGGCCCAGAACTTTTCCCTTGTGCTTAAATATGCCTTGATAACCAGACTAATTCTCCAGTCATGTTAAGACAAGGTATTGCCTATTCTTAGTGACTGAGAATAGCTCTGTATTTAATACAGTTCTTTGATCCCTAATCCCCATTAAAATACTTCTGTGAAGTTGCCTGCCTGTGTATCTGAATATAAAGCTTTTAAATTCCCAACCTCCAGATTAAGATTGTTGTATTTATATTAATTCTTACAATTTCTCAATATTGCTATCCTAGATTTCCACAACAGTCTAATAATGTTGATTATTAACATATTCTTTTCTCCTCTGGATTCTGTAAATGGCAATGGACAACCTTCTCCCTAGGACCTGTCCCACTTCTTTGGTAGTACTCTCATTTGAATTATTCAGGGTCCTATCAGGAGATAGAATTTTTGCATGAATTTGAACAGGAGATTGGAGTGGTTGGACAGACTATAAAGCATATATCAAAGAGTACAGAAATAGCAGTTATATGGAACAGCCACTACCTCCAGGGCTGATGTTGAGCACCCCAGTAAGGAACATATCTGGAAGAGGCACAACGCCGGGGCTGAGATCCAGACCTCCATGAAGGGGGTGAAACTTGGCCTCCTGGAGAATGGAGAAGTTGTTGAAATGCCGTATCTCTAGTACTCACTGGAAAGCTACTAATGGGGAAGTGTCACATTTTAGAACTCATTGTGAAGCCGCCTAAGTCATCTCATCCATGGGGAGGTGCCACCAGGAGTAGAACTCACTGGGAAACCATTCTTTGGGTTAACAGAGGAAAATGCCCACAGGGAGTGTAAAAGCCAGCCAAGAATATCGCACATCATAGTGCCTAGTAATGATGAACTTAACATCATGCAAGCTGGTGAGGGAGAAATGCTCCAATATCACAAGAAAGACAATGAAAGTGGATTTGGAGTTGAGAGAAAATGGATTGATAACTGAGACGCCATTTGAATGTCAGATTTTCCCAATCTGTCCCCAAGATAGGACATTTCACAGTAGAGAAACAGGAAGAAAAATAAGTGGAAATTTTGGATCAGAAAAATACAATTTCTGAAACTTTAAAAATCCACTGCATATTTTTTTAAGAAATGGAAAACAACAGAATAATGAAAGGTACTTTCATTAGAACATAATATCTAAGCAATATTAGATATTTCTACATATCTAATACCATGTTATTTAGCAAGTATTTTAAAGGGTTTCTTGGCATAAGTTGTTTTACATTTGCTTTACTTCTAGCTTTAGTTTATGTATCTCATTTTTTTCTCTTTGCATGTTTTGATTTGCTATAAGATTTTAAATGCTTTCTTATATATAAAAAGATTGAAATAAATATATGTCATAAATTATTTCAAATTACATCTAAATAGATATCAGGCACTTTCAAATTAGTGCTTAATATAATTTTTCTAAAATCTCATAAGATTTAATGTAAAGCTTAAGAAACCAATTTTCCATATGTAATATTGGGAATATAGTTGTCATTCATGTTCTTTTCAATTCAGAGTTTGAGGCTGGTACAAAAATTTGCAATAAATATGAGAAATAAGTTTGATTTTTTTTCACCATGCAAATGCAGTTAAGAATAGAAAACAAGCAGGAATTTGGGGACGATGGTGGTGATATAAGATTTCTAACCTGTTCACATATTCTCATAAAACCAGACAAAACAACCATATAAGAACTAAAAACCCAGGGATGCAATACGGCTCCTAGTTAGAATATAAACGCACACACACACACACACACACACACACACACACAGAACTGTCTATCCTAACAATGAGAACAAGTTGGATAAAACCATTTAGCTTTGTGTTGTGTTTTACCATAACTACTCAGAAAAGGTAAAGACTCTAAAAAATTACATTCCAGAAGATGCAGAAAGTTATGTATTTCCTAGCAGAGAAGATAGGCATAACTGATTTCAGGTAGAAAGAGGAAGGATTCTCTATAGAAGGTGAAAAGAAAGACCAGCCATACATTTAGCAGTATTTAATGTCAACATGTAGCCTGGCATGAAGGATTAGCCTCTAGAGGAGCCTTGGTAACATAATAAGTCGACATGCACAATTTCCCACAGACCTTCACTGGATGAACAAAGTTTACTGAATTTAAGCCTGATAAAAGGCAAGAGAGTTGAAATAAATTTCCCCCCCTTCAGTGCATTCTACAAGTCCATGTACATGGCAGGGCAAGAGATGAAGAAAATCTCTCTGAGGCACGGGGCACTGAGTAAAAGGTAGTATATCTCTGAAGGCTGGGGACTCATCAGGATTGCTGAGAGAAATCCCTCTGGGGCAACAGAGCTTTCACCAAGGACATAGAAATGGCCCTCCAAGGGCTGGGGGCAGAGCAGCAGGGTGAAGAGAGTTCTTCTAAATCAATAAAAGCCCAGGAAAGGTCTAAGAAGCAAAGACAATTCCCCACTAGAACAACAACAACAAAAGTGGGCGGCTAGGTTATAATGCAGACAAAGGTCTCCTACAAATTTGAAGATCAGCTGCTGAGCTGGAAAGTATAAAGAGATATGCAAAGTCTCACAAGTGCTGAGACTCAAAGCTCTACTGAAAATAAAATCCTGATCCTGCTCTCAAAATATTTGAAGCATGTGGTGAAGTGAATCTAACTAAAGCTGTAATAAGGCTCAGACCTAGCTCAATAGCAGCTTAGATGGACTCAACCCTCATTACCAGCAGCCTTTCAGGAAAAGATACATGTCCTTTTCTGGAGTATGTATTATTTTCTTCACCTCTATTTTTTTATATACAGCTGTCTAGCATAATATCAGATTATGATACAGGCAAAGAAGCAAAGATATATGACACTTATTTAAAAGAGAAAAAAGACTTTAGAGAAAGAGACCCAGAGATGTGCAAGTGTTGGAATAAATAGATGAGGACCTCACTAAACTAACACATGTATGTTAAGGGATCTACTGGAAAATTGGGCAATGTGTTTGAATAGATGAGCAATTCCAGTAGATAAAATGAAGTTGTGGTAAGAGGTAGAGGAAGAGAGTTCTGCTCTTCTCTTAAGGCAGTGATTTCCTAAAAAACTAATCCTTCCACAGACAAGAACTATAGCTGCTGGGAAAATAAAAAAAAAAAAATCAATTACCGAAGGGCTCTGCAAAGTGATCAAAGTATGTAGACTTTGGAAAGGAACTGAAACATTAATTTAGGGAAAAGCACATAGTGAAAAACGTTTATTTGTTTCTGTGGCCCTTCCTGGACAATAGCTGAAATTGTGGTAATGGTAGATGGAGACTAAAACTCCAATAGAAAGTTTAACATATTTCTGTGTGGAAAATCTAGGAGAAAATGGCCAGATAATGGGGGAATCCTGGAAAGGAGAAAGCCAAAAAAGGGAATCCCAAATTCTGTACGGAAACGATGCTCATGTCTCTCACTGACTCCTGGACCTTGCATTCTTAACTGAGATATGAACCACCACCAAAACCAAGCATGACAGAACTTGAAGTCTAAGCCTAGACAAATTCACTTCCTGTTGAAATAAAAATTTCAATACTCGTTGGAAGAATACTACAAAATTCAGAGTGTGCAATTTAGTACTCACAATGTCAATCCAAAATTATCCAACATGCAGAGTCAAGGAAAAGCAAACCATTCGTAAAGGAAAAGACAATCAAAAGATGCAAACTCCAAATAACACAAATGTTGGAATTATCATTAAAAGGCTTTAAAGTGGGTTGCCTGGGTGGCTCAGTCAGTTAAGCACACAATTCTTGGTTTCAATTCAGGTCATTCTCTCACAGTTTGATTGAGGTCCCCCGTGTCAGGCTGCAGGCTAACAGCATGGAGTCTGCCAGGGATTCTTTCCCTCCTTCTCTCTTTGCCCCTTCTCTGCTCATGCTCTCATGCTCTTTCACTCTCTCTCTGTCAAAAAAAAACAAAACAAAACAAAAAAAGAAACAAAGGAACTTTAAATTAGAAAAAAAAGGGCCTTAAAACAGCTACTTAAAAGTGCGCTAAATAAAGTTAAAGAGAATACATTCAGTGAATGTAAAGATAGACATGTCAACAGAGAAATAGAAAAAAAGATTTTAAGTGGAAATTTTGGGTGTGAGAAATACAATATGAAATAAAAAACCCACTGAATAAAACTGATAGGAAAATGAAAATTACAAAGAAGTCAGTGAAATTGATGATAGCTTCAAAGACATTATGAAGTATCAGTGAAATGGAATCCTTAAAGTGCTAAAGAACTCTAATATTTAAATCATTACCTGTACAAAGGTGCAAAAAATGTATTAAGACAAATTTCCACAATAACTGGAGTTACTTTTCCAATTTCTAATCTCTTATGTCTGCATTTTTCCACCTTCAGTTCCCATGAGACTTAGTCTCTATTGCTCATCTCTTTGTTCTTGTTTTTATCAGCTGTCTTCCTGAATTCCTATAAAATGTTGGCTCACCTCACCCTCACAGCTCTTCCTTTTCAAAATTTCTTCCCTTAATTCTCGGTTTTCCTTGGTAGCATGCCTTCAAAACATTTTTTAAACTTATTTCAACCACTTTTCTAGCTGCTCTCAATGGGAGCCCTGGACTGTTCAAGTTACTCCATCATTCCTAGAATTGTTAAAAATCACAAAATGTAACTGAGTGAAATCTAAGAAAAACTAAATAAGTGAGGATATAGATCACAATCTTAGATTGAAGAATTCAGTATTATAAAGATAACAGCCCTCCCCAAATTCATGTTTAGATTTCTGGAATATATGTAGAAGTTCAAGAGCCAAGATGCTATTGAAGAAATAGGAAAAGGTGAAAGATATGTTAGCAGATATTAAGACAGAACATAATATGTGCTATAGCTATGAATACATTATAGTATCTGGAAATAGATCCATGAGATTTAACATGGACTGTAAACATTGTCTTATATGTATATGGGAACTTTATTTATGACTGAGGCTTTATTGTAAGATCAGTCAGAGTGGATTTTTCAGTACATACCGTTAGCAAACCTGGGTAGCTCTATGAAAAATAATGAGATTGTGAATCTATGCAATTTAATACTCACAATCTTACATCATTCCACACATAAAAAGCAAGTCTAGATGAGTTAACATCTTAATATGAAAGTCAAAACTACTCAGCTTTTAGAAAATGATATGGAATAATATCTTAATGACCTCTGCCTTGGTATGTTTAATTAAAAATAAACATCCAGAGAGTCCCAAATTAAGGGTTTTTTCCATCAATATATACCATAGTGAGAGATAGAAGGCAAGCTACAAGTAGAAGATACTTGAGACAAATATAACTGATGCAAGACTAGTATCTACAAGTCTGTGAAAAAGAGACAAATCAGTGAAACATTGGCCAAAATATTTTAGCACATATATATAGAAGACATTCAAAGACTTGGTAAATATATGAAAGCTAAGTACTCAACCTCAATTTAAATTCAGAATATGCCAATTAAAACCACAAATAGAATTTATTTCGGATCTACGAGAGTGGCATATAGCTATGTTGCGACTTTGTTAAATTAACACTTGGTAAGTAGAGCCCGACTATATTGGATGGTGAGCCATAGTTCAACAAAAGGCCACAAAGGAAAGTGAAATAGAGAAGTTTATTACTCACGGTTTCTGGAGGAGGAGCTACACAGGGAGGTGGTGATAAGAAGCAGGCAGAAGGAGAAGTGGGACTTGGGGAATGTGCCTGTGGGCCATAAGGCCTGTGGGTGTGCTTTGGCGTTCCTGGGCTAAGGCCAGATTGGTCCGTTCAGACCAAAAAAAGTGGTGTTTTGGTAAGCTTCTCAAGCTCCTCTAAGGGGCACCCGAGGGAAAACCCAAGGAGGTGGGGGTGAGTGCTAAATGACAATGGCGTTTATAGGAGTCATATCAGGCACTTACATTTACTTGTGACTCTGCACGCTGCTTTCTAGTGCATATGCTCCCCAGAGGGGCTACTGTCATCTCAAGGCCCCTGCAGGTCACTCAGCCACACAAAATGGATGCAAAGGCAACAATATTATGGAGTTGTTTAGCTAATTTCTCAGTAGTCCCTTTTGTAATGCCTCAGCATCAAGAATAGCAATCACTTGTGTAGAAAATATGTTAAAAGACATAGGTATTGTTTTCTGAAGCCACTGTAAAGCACCTATAACTAAGGCAATAATGATGAAACCTATGATGAATAGACTCTCAGTCTTCGCCCATTGCCATAAGAACAAATCAGGGACCTCAGGGAGCATGGGGGAGGGTCATGTCTTTGGACACTGGGGCTTATAGATACAAGTGGGGAGGAGTGGAGGCACTAATTTCTGATATCTGACATACCACTGGCAGAGTAGATCCTTATTACATCAGGCCATCGGGGAGTGACAGCACTCACTGACTAGGCATAGTCAGTGGCATTCCATTTATCCCAGCTCTATCCAAAGAGGTGATAAATAATTGTTTCCTTTACTCCCAAACAAAATTCTGGAGACTCCCAGGTGGGGATATGTGCCCCAGGGACACAGATCTTATTTGAGATGGCAAATTGATTTCATTGGGCCACTGGCGCCCTCTGCTGGAACTGATAGGTATGCAACCACCATCATGGATACTTTCACTGGACTCCTGAAAGCTATTCATTCCTTCCAGAAATGCTGCTTCCCATCATGTAATCTTCTTAACCAGGTATGTGTTTGTCCCCTTTGGCCCACCAGCCATAATAGGCTTAGATTAAGGTACCCATTTCATCTCTCAAGCTGTTTGGTCATGGGCTCTAGAACATGGTAATTTCCCTCTGGCTTTCAACCCCCAAGCACCCAGACTTCTAGAGAGGCCTACTCAAAGACCTGTTCTTCAAGCTTTTAAACAATAGGTGGCCTCCCAAATGGATAGACGTTGTACCCCAAGCCGTAATACTGCTTAATTCCTTGCCCTCACATCTCCAAACTCTCTATACCAACTACCAGTCTTCTCCAAAGGCTGCCCTGTTAATACTGACAAGGAACTCCATTCCTCTGATATTAGAGAGGATGTTATTAACATCCGCTTACCACATAAATGTTCTTCTTACCATTTTGATCCTGGTTGGGAATCCAAGAAAGGAAAGACAGTGAGGTCAAGATGAGTGTTCCCTGGTTAATGTCTTCATTTCAGGCTCCCTGAATCCTGTTAACTCCTACCGCTCCTCTTCAGATTTCTGTACCATCTCTTCTGTTTTCTCTACACCTTAGCTACACTCTTATACATAGACCCATTATTCAACCCTTCTCAAATTGTCATAATTTAATTGTGTCACTTTTCATGCTGCAACAATAATGTATATTTATTACAGTCATACTAAGGACCATGGGACTATTCAAAAGAATAAGACCATCAAATTTATTAAGAATACTTTCCAAGGTTTACTCTTTTTTTATTTATTTTTTATTTTTTTTAATATGAAATTTATTGTCAAACTGGTTTCCATATAAGGTTTACTCTTAAGTGGGGGTTTGGGGGTGGGGAATCAAATCAAGAGTAGCTTAATTCCAGGCACATTAAAGTCTTACATATTCATAGCTAACTAAGTAAATAAAAAAATACTTTGATATACTAAACGGTAGTTTTTGTTGTTTGTTTGTTTTTGTTATTTTTTTGTTTATTTATTTTGAGAGAGAGAAAGAGAGAGCATACAAGTGGGGAGGGGGCAGAGAGAGAGGGAAAGAGAGAGAGAGAATCCGAGGCAGGATCTGCACTGTCAATGCGGACACGGGGCTCAATCTCATGAACTGTGAGATATTGACCTGAGCTGGAATCAAGAGTCAGAGACTTAACCACCTGAGGCCTCCAAGGGCCCTTGTTTCTGTTACTTTAGGCCATACTGTGAGCTTTCCTGCAATGATAGCTAGGGACTTCTTATTCATTCACTTACTCATTCATTTAATATGCTTGACATAACAAAGTTTTTCTGCATAGAAGAGTCAATCAGCTTTTAAATTTGAAACTTCTGTGTCCCTGAGTACTCATGACCAAAATACCTCAGGGTTTCACTGACCTCCTTATATGAAAATATTTCAGAAACTAGGAAAATATTGAAAGTAAAAAGAACTTGAATGGTGAAAATTTCCTGAACTATGGCTTTGTGGTTGCATATTTTTCAAAATGGTATAATTACTAGACATATTTAACAAGTCTTAGGATGGAAATGATCTCTAGCCATTTCCAAGGAACTTCCCACCAAAAACAAAATCTTGACTTCTTCTGTTCAACAGAATATGAAAATAAGGAAAATACCTATCTAGTAAAAAATAGGTCTGAGACAACTTTAAATGACTGCAGCATAGGGTAAGAACAGTAGTAAATTTCCCATCATTCACTCATTCATTTAAAGGATATTCATGGAAGGCATTCTATACATAGACACATTACTAGAGACTTGGAATATAGTAATGAATAGAATTAGTTGCCTTCATGGAGCTTACATTGTAGGGTTGGAAACAGGTAGTAAGCACAGTAAAAAATAAAATATGTTATATTGATGAAAACTTCTAAAGAATATTATGAAGTATTAGCTACAGAAGAACAAAGTTTTAGGGCAATTATGGAGAATTTCAGTGAAAAGTTGATTTTCTTTAACATTTTTACTTACTTTTGAGAGCAAAAGAGACAGTGTGAGCAGGGGAGGGGCAGAGAGAGAGGGAGACACAGAATCTGAAGCAGGCTCCAGGCTCTGAGCTTTCAGCACAGAGCCGACACGGGGCTTGAACCCATGAACTGTGAGATCATGACCTGAGTCGAAGTCATGACCTGAGCCAAAGTCATGACCTGAGCCGAAGTCAGACGCCTGACCCACTTAGCCACCCAAGCACCCCAAGGTGATTTTTGAATAAACACGTTGAAGATACCTGTGTGGAGAACACTGCAAGAAGAAGGAATAATGAGACAGTAGAATGACCTTACAGTGGAAGCATGCCTGATGGCTGCATAGAACCAGGGGAGACTAGTGTGTTTGGAGCAGAGTGAGCAGTTAGAGATGGGTGAGGATAAGCCATGCAGGTAAACAGGCCAGGTCACAAGGGCTGTGTAGATCATTGTAATAACTTAACCTGTACTCTGAGTGGGATAGGAATCCATTAAAGGGGTTTCAGCAGAGGATTCACACAATTTGGCTTGTGCTTTAACGTATAAACAATAAAACAGACTGTAGGGAAAAGAAAGGTAACAGGAAAATGGCTAAGATACTGCATTTATTTAGGTGAGATATATTCTCCAAACATGGAGAGGTATGAGATAGAGAACAAGTAGAAATAAAGAGAACTTAGAATTGAAAATGAGGAAAGACATGGGAAAGCTATCAGTGAAATGAAGGTAAAAGACTGGATGAGAATTGGGGTTGTTTTGTGGATGTAGGCGTGCTCAGATACCGACATTTGGGACCACTCCTGATATCTTGTTGCTATGGCCCATGATACTGTGGAAATGACACTATGATATACCCAGACCTATGACACAGTTCCAACGGGGAAAGGAATCCAAAGCAAATGGAGATTAGGTTTCTAATTGAGACAATTTATACAATTTTTGTTCAACTATAGAAAATAGAAGTTATTTTTTTGACACCTGTATTTGTAAGTGGAGATTTGTATCTGGTATGTATGTATATTTGTAATGTGTGTCTAAGGCTTCAAAAGAAGTCTTGGAATGTATACTCTCTAAACTGTCCCTAATGGTTACCTAAGGGTTAGACACTACAATTGTTCAGGGAGTAGAATATCCAAAGAAAGCTGGATAATGAAGGAGAGGTTTTGTTTGTTTGTTTGTTTGTTTTACTATATTTTTACAAGGTTCACATAAGAGTTTTGTAATTCAAAAAGAAAAAAAAAGGTTGGAAAAAAATTATACTTTTCTAGAATGTGTTATAATGGTTCTATTGCTAGATTTACCTTTTTAAACATTAGTATTCTACAGTGAATATCATATACTCTGCAGATTTGAATACATTCCAAGTTACTTAGATATTTTTTAAACTAAATAGGACTCAAATTTTGCCCAGTTACATGTTTTTCTCATTAACTCTTATTGCCCTGAGCATCCTGTTCCCATTATAATTGTTGTCAATGACTGAGGTAAAGTAGCTATTAAGAAATTCAACCCTCACCTTGATGCATTCTGCTTTTCCTTCTGCCCTGAAAAGTAGCAAGCCCACCCTTTCTCCTGCGTGCTTTGACTTTATAATCACTTCTAATCTCTGACATGCTTCCCTTTATATCCTTTGCTAATGGTAACCTGTTATAGCTTCACTGTTTTATATGTCCCCTGGATGCCCTTACTAATTATTTTTTCTTCGAGCATCATATTTTTAAACTCACACTTATTCTCCATACGATTGTCTTCTTTCTTTTATTCAGTTGCTTTTTTTAATCTTCTCCTTAAATAGAAAGGAAATCTTTAAAAAGAACAAAAATAAGACATTTTCCAAGGAGAAAGTTCTTTCTTCTTTGTTTCTTGGGTAATGAAATGTAGGTCTATTTAGTTTTCCTTGCAGGAGTAGTCTACCTCTAGTATGCATTCTCTTTCAAGTCAGTAAGACAAGTTTTTCTCATTTTGTACCCCACACTGTCCTTGTTACTTAATCAATCAACAGGAAATACTCATACAGAGGTCAGGGGAACTATAATTTTATTATGAATAAGAAAAATTTTAGAGTTATGGAGGAAAATTTTTTTTGAGCTGTGTGTAAGTAGTACAGTGTGAAGTTTGGGTTGCCACTCAAAATGCCTTCTAGGTCCTTCTAATTTCTTAAGAGGAAGGAACAGAAGGGGTAAAAAAAAAAGTGAATCTGGGAGAAGCTGGTAAATAAAGGGCATTCTATCATCTAGCCACAATGTACAAAACATAAGCAGGGTGTGAGGAATTGAAAGAATCCAAGCAACTTAAATAGACGGAAAAAAAAAATGAAGGAGTTTGAAACATTTCCTTTGGAACTGGCAATGTATATAATATTGTCTACATAAAAGTTTCTGCTGTTTTTGTTTGTTCGTTTGATTTAATCTCTCTGTGGTAATTTACTTTCATCTGGAAGCTTCTGAAAGAGCTATGCTTAAACTTTAATATATCATATTCAACTCTGGAAGACCAAGTAAGAAGATATTTTCATGGAAGTAATATATGTATGTTTTTAATATAATTTAGTACTGTTTTAGGTTCATAGCAAATTTAAAGGAAAATGCAAAGAATTCCAATTCCCATATATCCATGACCCCCTCACATGCACAGCATCCTTCCCCCACCAACATCTTGTACTACTAGAGTAGTACATTTTTTTACAATCAATAAACCTACATTGACAGGTGCTTATTACCCAAAGTCCTTAATTTACATTATGGGTCACTCTGGATGGTATACATGCTATTGGTTTGGGCCGATGTATAATAGCATGAATCTACCATTATGGTATTGTACAGAACAATTTCATTGCCCTAAAACTCTTCTGTGCTCTGCCCTTTCATTGTCTCCACTCCCCTAACCCCTGTCAACCACTAATCTTTTTACTATACCCATAGTTTTGCCTTTTTTCCCCAGAATGTGACATAATTGAAATCCTACAGTATGTAGCCTCTTCAGATTGGCTTATTTTACTTAATAATATGTATTTAAGGTTCTTTCATGTCTTTTTGTGGCTTGATAACTCATTTCTTTTTAGTACTTAATTCCATTGTCTGGATATACCACAGTTTATTTATCCATTCACTTGCTGAAGGAGATCTTGATTGCTTCCAGTTTGGGTAATTACAAATAAAGCTGTTCTAGGTATCCCTGTGCAGGTTTTTATATGAACATAAGTTTTCAACTCATTTCTGTAAATACCATAGAGTGTGTTTGCTGATCATATGGTAAGACTAAGTTTAGTTTTATAAGAAATTGCCAAACTGTCTTCCAAAGTAGTTGTCCCATTTTACATTTCCACCAGCAATGAATGAGGCTTCCTGTGGTTCCATATCCTTGCCAGCCTTTGGTGTTGTCAGGATATTTTTATTAGAGCTTCTTAAACTACATTTATTTTTCTTTACTCAGTGTTAAGAATGTTATCCTCTGTGAATAGATATTTCTTTGTCAGTGTGGAGGTGGGGCAGAGAACAAGTGCAGTGTGACCAGTGTCCATGCTAGTGAGTAACCAGTGGCCTAGGTTACTAATATCAAATAGAAAATACCTGAATATCTAAATTTGACTTAATAAAAACACCCATGCCAACAAGTCTGATTTTAAATACATCACTGTGAAACTCAAATGGGCCCACGGTGCTCGTGGACCATCCTAGCACAATTCTTTGGAAGACGGAAAATCTTTCACTCTCTTTGGTGAATATTTTTTTCTTCTTTCTCCTCAAATCCCCAACACCATTCCCATTCTTCTCTCTTAGTTGAGGACATTGCATCCTAATTTTCTGATTGCTTAAAAACAACCAGGAGAGAAATTTTACCTGCTCCAATTACCAAATGTGACACCAGTCTCCATCTGACTGCATATACCTAAATTTCTGTCAGTTCTTCCAGGTGGACTGTCCATGTTTGTACATAAAGCCACATTTTCTTTCGGGCGCTAAAGTCCCTTTCACATATTTAAGGATTTTACTTTTTTATGTGGCCCCATTCTCTCTCCCTTGAATCATCAATTTCCCCTTTTTGACAAATCTTTATGAGTAGTAGATATGTGTAGATATAGATATTTCAAGTATGTACATATATACTTACATAATTATATATGTGTATATAGTGCACATAAATGTCTTTATAAGTAGTATACCTATATATGTAAATGTACACACATACATGCACATACACACACATGCCCCCACACATGTATACTTCTTTCCCATTATAAACAAAAGTTCCTCAACCTCACACACCATTTCAGCTATTGCTCCCCTTTACAGCAAATTCTTAAGAGAATTGTTAATAGTAATGGTCAGTCTTCAATTCCTCCTTTTTTTTTTTCATTCTTTGTTGAACTTACTCCAACCTAAGCTTCTGTCCCTGGAGTGTCACTAAAAATGTTCTTATTAAGGTCAGTGAACTCCACAATGCTGAACACAATAGTTAAATTTCAATCCCCGTATTTTGTAAATTAAAATCAACTTTCAACTTTCAACACAATTAATCCCACTTGTTTGAAATACTTTCCATTTCAGCTTCTCTATATTATTAACTCTTTTTTTCTTATCTTACTGACTTCTCCTTTTCTGTCTTAGTTGGTTACCTTGTATCTATCAGACTTCTAAATATTTGAATTCCTCAGATCTAGGATCTATCCCCTTTCCAGTCATTTTTTTTTTTTGGTGGTCTTATACAGTTCCACGATTTGAAACTCCCTCTGTATTAAGAAGGCTTATGAATTTAATATCTTCAGTTTGGATGTCTGATCAAACCTCTAGATTTTAATATGCAACTGTTTACTTGACATCTCCACATGGATGTCTAATGATCATCTCCAACTTAATATGTCTATAGATGAAAGTTTTATTCTCTCCTTAACTTATTCCAAACTGTTTCTCTCCTAGTCCTAACAATCTCTTTAAATAGTGACTCCATTTTCCTGAAGTTCAAGGAAAAATTCTTAATCTTTGGCTCATCCTCTTTTCCTACACTCTTCATCCAATCTGTTAGACAATCTTACCAATCATTTTTGAAATGTACACTAAACTTGACCATTTTTCATCATCTACTACCACCTTTCCAATAATAAGAGTTGATATTTATTGAACTCTTGCTGTGAGCCAGGTGTTTGTCTAAGTGCCCATTGAATAAATTGCCTCATTTAATTCTCATAATGAATGTATGAAGTATGTACCATTATTATCATCAGTGTATCATAGATGAGATGAGAATTAAAATGTTTAACCCAAATTGCACAGACAGAAAGTATAAGAGCCTCAGAGACCTTGCTCATAGATCTCCATTGCAAAGATAGCTCAAATTAGAACTATCCAAACCTGGGATACCTGGGTGGCTCAGTTGGTTAAGCGTCTGACTCTTGGTTTCAGCTCAGGTCACGATCTTGCAGTTTTCTGGGTTTGAGCCCCACATCGGATACTGCACTAGCAGCACTTCTTGGGATTCTCTCCCCCCTACCCCAGGTCTCCCTCTCTCTCCCTTTCTCTGCCCCTGCCCCACTCACATGCTGTCTTTCTCTCAAAATAAATAAATAAACTTAAAAAAAAACTGCCCAAACCTGAACTCTTGATTCCTACCTCCAAACAAACTTGTTTCTCCTATATTCTTCCATATCTCAGTAACTAGAAATTCCATCTTTCCAGTAATTCAGGCCATAACACTTGTAAACATCCTGAGCTCTTTGTTTTTTCCTCTCACATACAATACTTAATTTATCATTAAATTTCATCAGCTCTACCTTTGAATTATATCTTATCTTTATTGCTAAGCCCACTGCTACCATTCTGGTTCAAGTTAGACAATTGGAGTAGTTTTTAACTAGTCTGAATGTTTTTACTATCAATTCCTTCAGTCTATTTTCAGTATAGCATCCTATGTTATTCTTGAAAATGTGAGTCACATAATGTAATTCCTTTTTGCTTGAAACCTTCCAATGGTTTCCCAACTAATCAAGAAAATCATATAAATTTAGCAACAGTAACAAAGCCCTACATTGTCTATCTCATTTCTCACACTCTGACCTCCCCTTTTCCCACTCTGCCACTCACTCTTTTCCAGCCACATTGACATTCTTTATATTCATCAAACACTCTCCATGCTTCCTGTTACCTTTGCCCCAAATAATCATCCCCTACATATTTCTTTGGTTACCATCTTCATTACTTTCATATCTCTACTGAATCTCAGATGATCAGAGAGACTGTCCTGGACCACACTGTCTAAAATAGCCTACTATCTCAATGCTATCACTCTCTGTCCTCTTATCATGTTTCCTTGTTTTTGTTTCTGTTTTTGTTTTTGTTTTGATTTGTTTCGTTTTGTAACACATCATATGGATAGTATATATTTGTGGGACACTTTTTAGGATGTAAACTCACAAGAACCATTATTTATTATGAAATCATTTGACATTTGATTACTGTCTGGTCTATACACATTTACAATGTATATTTATTAAATAATAAATATAGTATTTGCTGAAACATCTTCCCACTCTCCTACTTAAGTTTTTAGAGCATTTAAGAATCAACATAATGTGGAAGAGGTTGTTCTTTGCTCTACTCATTCAAAAAAAAGTTTCTTTTCCTAAATAAGACAACCACTCATGATTGCTATGATGGTGACTATCTTTGATGAGGATGATCATTGGAATGGGCATCAGCCTAGGCTCTCACAAGTCTTTTTTCACCTACTAGAAGACATTACAAACCAAGGACAGAGCAGATGGCATGGAGAACTGCTGACCTAGAAGCCATCTGTGAGACTCAAATAGCTGTGGCATAAGTATCCTGGATATTGCATTTTATTAGCATATATCTAAGGACAACTAAAAGGCGCTTCCTTAGATCAAGAAGAAAAGCTTTTTTTTCAAAGTTTATTTACTTATTTTGAGAGAAAAAGAGAAAGACACAGTGCAAATAGGGGAGGAGCAGAAAGAGGGAGAGAGAGAATCCCAAGCAGGCTCCACACTGTCAGCACAGAGTCCAATACAGGGCTCAAACTCACAAACCATGAGAACATGATCCAAACCTAAATCAAGAGTGGGATGCTTAACCAACTGAGCCACCCAGGTGCCCCAAGGAGAAATGTTTTTATATGGCATAAGCCATATGTTATAAGGACTTCAATACTTGGGTAGTTCATTGCTGGGGTACTAAGGAGGTCAGTGGATACAGATGTATAGCCAGCCAGATGTGGGTATAAGAGATAACTAGAAGACACCTGGGTGGCTCACTTGGTTAAGTGTCTGATTCTTGAGCTTGTCTCAGGTCATGATCTCATGGCTCATGAGATCAAGCCCCTCATCAGGCTCTGCACTGACAGCAAGAAGTCTACTTGGGATTCTCTGTCTTCCTCTTTCTCTCCCCATCTCCCCATCCCTGGCTCAAGCACAAGGGCATGCTCTCCCTCAATCAACTTAACTAGATAGATAACTAGAGTAGTGCCTGGATGGCTCAGTCAGTTAAGCAGCTAATTCTTGATTTCAACTCAGGCCATGATCTCATGATTGTGAGACTGAGCCCTGTGGCAGCATAGAGGCTGTTTGGGATTCTCTCTCTGTCCCCTCCCCACCCTTCTCCCCACTGTGCTTTCTTTCTAAAATAAAAAAGAGAGAGATAACTAGAAATCTTAACTCAAATCTTAATCCATGTCCACCTGGATATCCAAATGGTTGATTTTTTGCTAATGTCTCCAGGAGACACAGCCCTTACAGGACAACATAGTCATTTATATATTCAGCACCTATGATGTCAACAGGATGACTGAAAAGATAAAGGTGGAATCTAGAGGGAAATTTCTCAGGAGCTGCAGATAAGTTTACAGCAGACTGTCTTAGCGTAGCTGAAGAGTCCTAGGAAGCTGTTTTTTTTTTCTTCCTATTAACTCCAATATTTGTTTATTTTTTCATTCAAAAAATAATATTGTTCATCTATTATGTGCCTGCCATTCTTTTAGGCACTGGGAAGAGAGGAAATGAAATAAGAACAAAATCTTCTTTATTTTATGAAATTTGCTTTTTATTGGTAAGAAACAGACAATTAAAAAAATTACTTACTATTCTAGATAATTAAAAATGCTAAGACATAAAACAAAGCAGAAGTAGAGTGATGGAGGTGGAAGAGTGTGAGAAAAGACCTCCTTAAAGCCAACATTTGGATGGAGACCTGAAGGAAAGGAGAGCGTAAGCTATCTAATAGTTGAGTCAACAAGATTAGTACATGTAGGTCTTAGGCAGTTTAAGCTAATTCCTCCTCATAATTCATAATTTTTCTATTTCTGATCACACAACTTCTATACTGAGATAGTTCTTTAATGATAACAATGTGTTGAGAAAAATGGTAGTAGAAGTTTTACTTTCAATGTTCCTGAAAGCAAACTCAATTGATTGCTTCATGAAAAAAATGTTGCTTTCTGGAGACTCTTTAGATTCATAGAGCCATGGTGTAAATATATCTGTGGATCATTTTCCTTTTTATATTTCCAAAAAATGAGCTTCTAATCATTGTCAAGCTGAAATGAGGCTTTGTTTCACCCCTGACATGATTGTGCTGCATGAATATAGCTTTGTATATTTTCAATAATGTATATTTTTTTGCTTATAAAATAAAAGTAAACACTTTATGAATACATTAAAAAAACTAAAGAAATTTGTATCTATAAATATATTAAGAAATATACAAAGGTTTAAATTATATCATTAAGTCTGCTCACTAGCACTATCTCTTGGCTCTGTTTTCTTATGTGGTGGCTCTAATCTCAAGCAGCCTCTCATGATGACAAAATAGTTGCCATCAGCTCTAGCCTTATATCCTACTTCTCAGAATGTGCAGTAAAATAAGAACACTATATCCCTGTTAACTCCAACAAAAGTCTAAGAATTAAGTCTCAGGCTCTGATTGCTCTGGCTTAGATTTTGTATGCACGTCTAAAACAATCACTATGACAAAGACATGCAATGCTTCAATTGGTTGGGCATATATATGCTTACACTGCATCAAAATTCATGGACTGAGAATAAATTACTTTTGGTCTCAACAAAAGCCAGGTGTTTTTACCAAAAGGTGTAATGTTTTCAAGTAAACAGATGCTCATACACTTACCCTTAGTACATTATATACAGAACACTACTTTCAAGAATGTAATGAACCCAAAAGATCAATACAATCTCTGTCTTCCTCTCTCTCTATTTCTCTCTCTCTTCCACACCCACACACACACCACTACCACCTCCTTACCAACACCCTCTTTACTATCTCCCATTTTTCTAGGAATGGAAGCGTCATGTCAAAAACATCTAATTTAAGAATGAGATGGAGAAGGAGAGAATTATCAGTATGAATTCCTTAATATCCCTTGATATTTCAGCCCTCAAATAGGAAAATAAAACCATTAAGTTTTGCTAGTTATAGTTCTGTCTGAATCAAAAGTATATAGTGAGAAACTAAATGTTTTTATAATTACTTTTATACCAAAAATTTAGATAATGGAGATTTCACCCTGAACCATTGCCTGATACTACCCATGAACTGACTTTAACCATTGCTATGTAAGTCTAGTAGACAAACTGATGGTAAAGCTTTGCAGAAGTGAATTTGCTCCCCCCTTTTTCCTTTTCTTCTTCTTCTCTTCTTCTATTCCCTTAACTCTCTAAACAATTTGGTCCTAAAGCATTAAGTGGGGCACAGCAAGATAGAATGGGAGGTTGGGAAGAGGATCCATGGTAACCAAGAGAAGAGTATAAAATCCAAAACAGTTGTTAGAAGTGCATCCATAAGGAGAAGAAGATAGAGGCCAACACAGGAAGATTGACCAAATAAATAAATATAAATGGAAACCAGCTTTTTTACTATGAGAGATATGTGAACAAATATCTAGAGGGAGAAAACAAAAATGAATACTGTTGTGTCAGATTGGAAATGGAACTACTGGAGTTTTTGTTTCCATTGTTTCTATGAATGAATGGATGGATAGATAGAATAGATGTAATTGTGTCTGTGTATTCATACGTATGAGTATGTATGGGTGTGTATGTACACACACCTTTATTTCCCAACTTCTGTCAACTGAGAGGGCTTGGAAGCATATACACTGCCCAGATATTGGTTTCAAAACCACTCCTTACCAAAAGGAATCAAATATACATGCAGATGGCTAATTTTAGGTATTGGGCAGAAAAGTGGAAAGTAAGCCCAGACCATTTTATTGTGCCAGAAATGTAAAACATTTCCTTATTTTGATGGATTTATTTTGGCTGTGTAAGACAAATGATTACAAGAAATAAATCTTTAAGAAATTTTGAGTAATGGGGCATCATATCAGCAACTTATTCTCAAATAGTTTGGGGGGAAAAAGCTTTTTGTACTGTATTTCCAAGTTATTTATAAGTCTATGATTTTTAATAAAGTATTGAAAACTATGAAGGTCTATTAGTGTGGGAGCTAAAAAGCATATTGGAAATAATTTAAACTGTTTCCACTCCTGAGAGTAACTCAGGCAGTCGTGGTGTAACCCAACAGAATTCCCTAGCAGATATTCTTACAAAATTCCCATGAAAAGACTTTCCTTAAGGAAGAAGGAGCAGGGGGATAGGGAAGGAGAAGAGGAGGTATTCCAAGTGTAGCATGATACCTGTTGTTTGAATCAATTCACTTGGACTTTGAGTCCATTGTCTTAATAATATAAGTAAAGATTACAAATAAGAATTGAAAGAATAATTTCTCCGAGACTCTGAGAAACCTGTTGATGCCAGTAGCTCTGCTGCTTTTTTTCTATTTTGATCCCTCTCCTAGATCTCAGCCAAAATGTGGGAGTTAGTCTTGATTCTTCTCACTTCTACCATATATTCAGTAACTATGTCAAATCTTCCTCTTTTTTTTTTTCTGAGCTCCTCTATTTCTTCTATCTCTATTTTCTTCTCCTAATGAAAGCTACTATAATGTTTATTTTGGGTTCCTGGACACAATTCCAACGCGTGTGTGTGTGTGTGTGTGTGTTTGTAGGGAGGCTTCCCACACAACACTAAGCAATTCTCAGACACCAACTGGGTGTTTTATAATTCAACTCAATTTGACACTATCTACCTGAAGGTAGCATCAGATTCCACTGGTTAGGAACTTAATCCTACAAATCCTACAAGTCTTCCCCATCCACCACTTCGGATGCCAGTAACAAGCCCAAATTATTACCTGTATTTCTGACAAGCTGGCTATAGATTGAAGATTCCAACGGCCCCCTTCTCTTGAACTTCAGTGGCCAGTTACTTAAGTACAAGTTGTTACCTTACTGTACTCTCTACTGTCTATAGATCAGAGATTCCCACAACCTCATCACTGGGTCTGATTAATTTGTTAGAGTGACCCACAGAACTCAGAAAATCATTTTACTTACTAGATTACAAGTCTATTATAAAAGAATATAACTCAGGAACAACAGATGGAAGAGATGTCTAAGGCAAGGTGTGAGAAGAGGCATGGAGTTTCCATGCTCTCTCCAAGTGCCACTCTCCCAGTACCTTTACTTGTTCGACAACCCAGATGCTCTCTAAACTCTGTCCTTTCAGGTTTTTATGGAGATTTCATTACACTGTAACTTTATATTGAAGCATTGGCTATTGGTGATTGAACTCAATCTCTAGCCCCTCTCCTTCCCTGGAGGTCAGAGGATAGGACTGAAAATTACAAACATCTAATCACAAAGTTGGTTACCCAGGAAACTAGCCCCCATCCTTAGGTTACCCAAGGGCTTTCTGAAAGCCAATCATTAACATAACAAAAGACTCCTTTATTGCTCTTTTCACTTAGGAAACCCCAGGGGTTTCAAAAGCCTGATTCCAGAAACAGGGAAAAGACCAAATATATATTTCTCAGTATAAATTGCAATATTGCAATATCTTGTTTGGGAGTAAGAATTCCTGTCCCCATTAAGGTTCTTCTAGCTGGACTAAGAATAAAATTAACATGAGACAGATTAATAGGAGAAAATAAAATTTAATAGCAGTAGTTACTAGGAATCCACAAAGACATGGAAATTCCAAAGACTGTCAGGCAAAATATGGAATATATATGTCATCCTGAGCTAGGGAGAAGGGGTAGAGGTCTGGGATTTCAGAGGGAAGAAATACAATTCAGAGGACAATGCAAAGAAAAGCAGATATTTAGTAATGTAGATGGTTGTCCTGCCATACAGATGAGTCACTCAGGTAAAATTTATCTTTGTAATAATCTTTATTTTGAGAAAGACCCCCAACTTAGATTCTTCTAATCTAAAGGTGTAGCCAACAGGCAGGGGTGCAAGAGCACTTCGTTTCAGAGGTCCCAAACAGACCAGCTTCTGCCACTTTCCACTGGCAAAATCCAAAGACAAAGAAATGACAGCTGGTAAAACAAGAAAAGAATTTACTTCAGTGAGGCCAACACTGGGAAGGCAGTGGACTAGCTTCTTAAACACTGTCTCCAGAATGCCAAAAATACTTCCAGGTTTATATAAGGAAAATGTGGGGCAAAAGTCAGTGGGATGTGCAGGTAGGCAGTGAAGGTCAAATCAATCACTGTCTTGGAGTCAAATCACAAGGCGTCTTGCGGGCTCACAGCAGTCCTTATAGCTTGAGGGGTAGTTTTGATTCCTATTAGGGACTGTTTTGCCTTCAGGGTCTTCTCCTTGAGCCAGCCTATAAGCTGGAAGAACCCAACCAGAAAGTTTGAGGTCAAACTGGAAGTAGCTAAAATCCTCTTTCAAAGGGAAGAACAAAAGTTTCTCTTGAGCACACAGGGTCACGATTAATTTCAGCTCAAAATAATTTTCATGCCAAAGTGGCCCATCTTGGG
The DNA here is from genome assembly GCF_018350195.1 of Panthera tigris. NCBI lineage: Eukaryota > Metazoa > Chordata > Mammalia > Carnivora > Felidae > Panthera > Panthera tigris. The sequence goes on from NC_056663.1 coordinate 117,600,203, forward strand.
GTGGCCCACCCTTGGCTCCTACAATCTCATTTGGAGTTTTTTGAAACTTCCTATCTTCTCCTCAGTCCAATCCTGGCTCCCTGATAATTTATTCTCCATACTGTATCCAAAAGGCTCTGTCACACACATTTTCATTCCAAGTTTTTGATGGCATTCAACTTAATTAGAATAAAGATCTGATTCTTTAACATGATTTATAAAACCATATATAATTGAACCTTGCTTGCCTTTTCAGATTCATTACTCTCCATTTACTATGCTCCAGGTTCACTCGTCTTCATTTAGTTCCTCGAATATACAGACACTATGTTTATTCTTTTGTCTCAGAGCTTTTGTGCAGGTGGGTCCATCTGTTGAGAGTAACTTTCTCTTGGGGTTGGTGTTTTGTCCTATTTTTTTAACTATGCCTTGGGTCTCTGCTTAAATGTTATTCCTCAAGAAAGCCTTCTCCAATCCCACAGTTTGGATTATTTACCCTGTTATAAACTTCCTCAGTCCCTTTACCTCTCTTCTTAAATATGTAAGTTGCATGGAAGCATGAATTGGGACTAACATGTTTACCTCAATATTGCTTTCATTATTCATCTCAGGGGCTTAATCAAAACTAGTTCAAGAGACTTTCAGGGAAGATGGTGGAGTAGAAGTACTCTAAGCTCACCTCCTCCAAGAGATACAACTAGATAACACCTACATCAATGTAAACAATCCAAAAAACAACCCTGAAAACTGGCAGAACAGACTCTCCACAGCCAAATGTAGAAAAGAGGCCATATTGTAAAGGGTAGGAGGGGCAGAGATGTATTTGGGAGCTAAATGGACCCACAGGACTGTACTTGGGAGAGAGGGACACTATAGGCATAGATAGGAGAGAGGAGCACTTCCTCACACCAAGCACCCCAGGGACAGGAACCCACATGAAAACCAGAGAGTCATAATTCTGCAAATTCTTACCATCAGTGGTGCTTAACACCTGGAACTTTACAAATCAGTGGGCTCAGCTCTGGGAGAGCCAGAAGGGCTAGAGAAAACTGAGTCCCCCAAAGAGATACCACAACAAATAGCTCCTTGGAGATACAACATAGAAGCAGCAGTTTGAAAAATGGTATATGGGAGGGAGATATGTTTACTAATCTCAGAACATGCGCTGGAATTGCTGGGAGACTTGTCCAGGAACAAAAGAGATGGCAGGCACCGTGTCTCTCCCCCATCCCCCAGCCTAGACACACAGACTCCTGTAAGAACAACTATGGTTTCAACACTCCCTGCCTAACTTGCTAACAGCAATTTCCCTTCCCACTGCATTCTCCTGTAGACACACCCCTTCCAACCATGCATCAGCTGCAGGTCTTTTCCCATAGGAGACCTTCTCAAACCTTGCTATCACCTTGTACCCTGCCCCACATTCTCCTGTGGACCTGCTGCCTCCAATACACCTTTGGCCAGAGCCCATCCAAAGTGATGTCACAAGCCTGGGTCACAAGCCTGAGTCAGTCAGGTCACAAGCCTGAGTCAGTAGTGACCAGGGAAGATAACCACACACACTAGTCAGATTGCAGCCCCAACAGTGGGCTGGGGGCAGATATCTGGTCTGCAGTCCGACTATCCAATGAAAACTTATCAGGGGACAACACAGGGAAAGTGCCCAGGAATTACATGCTACCGTATATCTAGCATATGCCTGGTATGACTCAACTCAAGCCCAAAGTGGATCCAGATAGGTCCACTCAAAACACAGAGACCAAACCTGCTCGCAGTAGGCAAAAAGAGCCATTGCAGATAAATGGGTTGAAGGCAAAAGTGGCTCAGCCACAACAGCAAGGCACACACAACACACATAGAAGACAGCCCTGAAGCTCCAGTTTCTGGTGAGTAGGGAACATTGTAGGGTACTACAGGACCTATTCTTTATAAAGTCACTGTTTTCAAGAGCAGGAGACATAGCTGATGTTTCTAACATATAGAAATAGATACAAACTTAGACAAAATGAAGAGACAGAGGATTATGTTTCAAATGAAAGAACAAGACAGAATCACAGCAAGAGAGCTAAATGAAATGGAGATAAGTAATATGCTTGATGGAAGACTTAAAGTAATAGTCATAAAGATACTCAGTGGGCTTGAGAAGAGTGGAGGACATCAATGAGACCCATAACAAAGATATAGAAAACACAATAAAGAACCAATCAGAGATGAAGAACTCAATAACCAAAATTAAAAGTACACTAGATGGATGAGGCACATGGGTGGCTCAGCTGGTTGAACATCTGACTCTTGATTTCAGCTCAAGTCTTGATCTCAAGGTTGTGGGATTGTCTGCCTGTCTCCTCCACTTGTGCTCTCTTTCTCTCTCTCCCTCTAAAATAATAATAATAATAGTAATAATAATACACTAGATGAAATAAACAGTAGACCAGAGATAGCCGAAGAATGGATCAGTGTCATCGAGTAATGGAAAGCAATAAAGCTGAGCAGGTAAGAGAAAAAATAATAATAATAAATGGAAAGAGATTAAGGAACTCAGTGACACCATCAAGCATAATCATATTTGCATTATAGGGATCCCAGAAGAAGAGAGAGAGAGACAGAGGGAACAGAAAATTTATTTGAAGAAATAATAGCTGAAAACTTCCTGAATCTGGGGAAGGAAATAAATTCAAATCCAAGTGGCACAGAGAGCCCCCAACAAAATCAACCCAAGAAGGTCCACAACCTGACACATGGTGATTAAAATGGCAAAAACTAGTCAGAAAGAAAGACTTTTTAAAGGATCAAGAGAAAAGAAAACAGTTACAAAAAAGGAAAACCCCATAAAGCTATGAGGGGATTTTTCAGCAGAAACTTGGTAGGCCAGATGGGAGTGGCATGTATATTCAAAGTGCTAAAAGAAAAAACACCTGCAGCTAAAAATACTTTATCCCTCAAGGCTATCATTCAGCGTAGGAGAGAGAAAGAGTTTCTCAGACAAACTAAAGTTAAAGGAACTCAACACCACTCACCAGCCTTACAAAAAATGTTAAAGGGGACTCTGAGTGAGAAAGAAAGATCATAAACAGTAGTAAGAAAATTAAAAAGCACGAAAGCAGTAAAATTAAGTATATGTGTAAAACTCAGTCAAGAGATTTACAAGGCAAAAAGACTGTAAAGTGTGACATCATATAACCAAAAGGAGTAAAGAATGGGTTCAAACTTAAGTGAACATCAACTTAACACAGACTGCTATATGCATAAGATGCATATAAAAACCTAATGGTAACCATAAATCAAAAGCCAGATCTGCATAAAATAAGAAGAAAGAAATCCAAACATATTACTGAAGAAAGCCAGCAAACTGAGAGAGAGGAGAGCAAGAGGAAAAAGGAACAGAGAAGATAAGAGAAGATATACAAAAATAACCGTAAAACAAGTAAGAAAATGGCAATAAGTGCATACCTATCAATAACTACTTTGAATGTAAATGGATGAAATTCTGCAATCAAAAGCCACAGGGTGACAGAATGGATAAAAAAGTAAGACTTATCTATATGCTGCCTACAAAAGACTCATTTCAGAACTAAGGACATGCAGATTAAAAGTGAAGGGCTGGAAAAGTATTTACCATGCAAATAGAAGTGAAAAAAAAATTGAAGTAGCAATACTGATATTGGACAAAATAAACTTTAAAACAAAACCTGTAATAAGAGACAAAAAAGAAGACTATATAATCATAAATGGAACAATCCAACAAGAAGATATAATAATTATAAATATTTATGCCCCCAACATGAAAGCACTCAAATATATAAAGTAGCTAATAACAAGCATGAAGGAAGTAATAAATAATAATAAATTATATTAGGGGACTTTAAAACCCACTTACATCAATCCAAACAGAAAATCAATCCAAATTAAAAAAAAAAAAAAAAAACAACAAAGAGACAGTGGATTTGAATGACAGACACACTGGACCAGATGGATATAACAGATATATTTAGAACATTCTATCTTGAAATAGCAGAATGTGCATTATCTTCAAGTGCACATGGAACTTTTGGCAGAATAGATTACATATTAGGCCACAGAACAAGTTTCAACAAATTCAAAAAATCCAAGTCCTACCATGAATCTTTTCTGATCACAATTCTATGAAACTAGAAATCAAATATAAGAAAAAATCTGGAAATAACACAAAAATGGAGGTTAAGTAACATGCCACTAGCATGAGTGGGTTACAGGAAATCGAAAAGGATATCAAAAAATACTTGGAGACCAATGAAAATGAAAATATGATGGTCCAAAATCTTTGTGGTGCAGCAAAAGCTGTTGTAAGAGGGAAGTTTATAGCAATATAGGCCTCAAGAAGCCTTGTTCAAGAAGCAAGAAAAATCTTAAATAAACAACCTAACCTTACATCTAAAGGAGCTAGAAAAAGAACAAATAAAGCTTAAAACCAATAAAGTGAGGAAATAATAAAGAATAGAGCAGAAATAAATGATATAGAAACCTAAATAAATAAATAAATAAATAAATAAATAAATAACAGATCAATTAAACCAGGATCTGGTTCTTTGAAAAGACCAACAAAATGATAAACCTTTAGCCAGACTGATGGGAAAAAAAGAAAAAAGAGAGAGAGTTCTCAAATAAACAAAATAAACAAAATAAGAAATGAAAGGGGAGAAATAATAACCAACAACACAGATATACAAAAAATTTTAAGAAAATATTATGCAAAATTATATACCAACAAGTAAGACAACCTAGAAGAATTGGATAAATTCCTAGAAACATATAAATTACCCAAATTGAATCAGAAGAAATAGAATATTTGAACACATTGAATGCCAGCAATGAAACTGAATCAGTAATTAAAAAAAAAAAAAAAAAAAAACAGAAACAAAAACCTCCCAACAAATGAAAGTGTAGGGCCAGACAGTTCAAAAGTGAATTCTACCAAATATTTAAAGAACAGTTATTATCTATTCTTCTAAAACTATTCCAAAAAATAGAAGAGGAAATAAAGTTTCCAAATTCTTTCTATGAAGCCAGCATTTCCTAATACCAAAGCCAGGCAAAGACACTACCAAGAAAGAGAACTACAGTTCAATATCTCTGATAAACATACATGCAAAAATACTCAACAAAATATTAGCAAACTGAATCCAACAATGCATTAAAAAAATCATTCACTAGGATCAAGTGAGATTTACTCCTGGGAAATGAGTGTGGCTCAAAATAAGCAAATCAATTACCATGATACATTATGTCAAAAGAAAGGATAAAAACCGTATAATCATTTCAATAGGGGCAGAAAAGACATTTGACCAAGTACAATAAACATTCATGATAAAAACCCTCAGCAAACTAGGTCTAGAGGAAACATGCCTCAACATAATAAACGCCTTATAAGAAAAATCCATATCCAACATTCAACTCAATGGTGAAAAACTGAGAGCTTTTCCCCAAAGAGCAGAAACAACACAAGGATATCAATTCCCATCACTTTTATTCAATATAGTACTGACATCCTAGCCACAACAATCAGGCAAGAAAGAAATAAAAGGCATCAAATTTGGTAGGGAAGAAGTACAATTTTCACTATTTGCAGATGACATGATACCATACACATAAAACCCTAAAGACTCCACCAGAAAACTATTAGAACTGAGAAATGAATTCAGTAATATCATAGGCTACAAAATCTACATACAGAAGTCCATTGCATTTCTATATACCAATAACAGAGTAGCAGAAAGAGAAATTAAGAAAACTCCCATTTACAATTGCACCAAAAATAATACCTAGGAATAAACTTAACCAAGAAGGTGAAAGAAACTATACTCTGAAAACTATCCCACATTGGTGAAAGAGGTTGAAGACAGCACAAACAAATGGAAAAATATTCCATACTCATGGACTGGAAGAACAAATATTGTTAAAATGTTCATATGACCCAAAACAATCTACAGATTAACTGCAATTCCTATCAAAATACCAATAGCATTTTTCACAGAACTAGAAGAAATAATCCTAAAATTTATATAGAACCACAAAAGACCCTGAATAGCCAATGCAATCTTGAAAAACAAGAACAAAACTGGAAGTATCACAATCCCAGATTTCAAGATATACTACAAAGCTATACACATAGTTCAATGGAACAGAATAGAGAGCCCAGAAATAAACTCATGATTATACGATCGATTAATATTCCACAAAGGAGGCAAAGAAGCAGGAATATGCAATGAGAAAAAGTCTCTTCAACAGATGGTGTAAGGAAAACTGGATAGCTACATGCAAAAGAATGAAACTGGACCACTTTCTTACATCATACACAAAAATAAAACTGAAAGTGGATTAAAGACATAAATGTGAGACCTGAAACCATAAATATCATAGAAGAGAGCACAGGCAGTAATTCTCTGATATGGGCCATAGCAATGCTTTTCTAGATATGTCTTCTAAAACAAGGGAAACAAAAGAAAAATAAACTATTGAGACTATATCGAAATAAAAAGCTTCTGCACAGCAAAGAAAACTACCAAGAAAACTAAATGACAACCTAGTGAATGGGAGAAGATATTTGCAAATGATATATCCAATAAAGGGTTAGTATCCAAAATGTATAAAGAGTTAATACAACTCAACACTCAAAACCCAAGTAATCCAACTTAAAAATGGGAAGAAGACATGAACAGACATTCCTTCAAACAGAACATACAGATGGCCAATGGATACCAGAAATGATGTTCAACATCACTCATCATCAGGGAAATGCAAATCAAAACCAGAGTGAGATGTCACCTCACACCTGTCAGAATGGCTAAAATCAAAAGCAAAAGAAACAATAATTGTTAGATAGGATATCAAGAAAAGGGAACCCTCTTGCACTATTGGTGGGAATGTAAACAGGGCAACCTCTGTGTAAAACAGTATGGAGGTTCCTCAAAAATGAACAGTAGAATTACGATATTGTCCAGTAATTCCACTAGTGGGTATTTACCCAAATAATATGAAAATATTAATTCCAAAAATTATACACACCCATATGTGCATTGAAACATTGTTTACAATAGCCAAATCATGGGAGCAGCCCATGTCCATCAATAAATGAATGGATAAAGAAGAAGCAGTATTATATATAAATATTATGGACTATTAGTCACAAAAAGAATGAAATCTCGCCATTTGAAATAGCATGAATGAATCCAGAGAGTATAATGCTAAGTGAAAAAACTCAGAGAAAGAAAAAATACCGTATGACTTCACCCATATGTGGAATGTAAAAAACAAAACAAATGAACAACAACAAAGAGACAAACCAAAAAACAGACCCTTAACTATAGAGAACAAAATGATGGTTACCAGAGGGCGGTGGGTGGGGGCATGGATGAAATAGGTGATGGGGATAAGTACACTTACAATGAGCACTGAGTAATGTATAGAACTGTGGAATCACTGTTTTGTATACCTACAACTAATATAACACTATGTGTTGATGACCCTGGGATTAAAATGAAATTTAAAAAGCAAGAATAAAAATAAAAACCTAGTTGACTAAATGTTAAAAAAATAATGAATGCAAGAAATAAACATAACATTTTTTTTTCTTACCACAGACTACCACACACAGCTTTGACACCGTAAGGGTCATTTCTGTTTGAGACAGTGGTGCTGAGAAACATCATAACCCCCGCCCCACTCCTGTTCCCAAGAGCTGTGGGAACCAGGTGGGTAGTAGGCGAGAGAGTATCTGGTGGGGACGTAAAGTACTGATAGATCGGCTGCTCCAACTAGAGTCCCAGGCAATGGGGAAATAAACTGAACGTGGAGCCACAGAGAGTAGGGGTGGTACCTGCCACATGGCATCGCAGTAAGAATGGACAGCAGCCTGGGATTTAATCCTGAGGAGATGTGTGATACTTTCAGAGCACTCGGTTCGTAATTTGGAAGTATTTTGGAAAGGATTGGGTACATAGAGAGTACATAGAGAGAAACACAGAGAGAAAACATAGAGAGAAAAATCAGCCCTGTCTGAGTAATTACTTTATAATATGACTTCATGCAAGGGCAGGAAAGATTTGGATTACGTATTTCTCTGGTTGGGGCACTATAAACTGGAAGGGCAGATTTGCATTCTAACCCCATTTTCCCGGCAGTTACCAGAAAGGAAGTTTCTCCCAGATTCTGACAATAGCTTGGCTGCCATTTCTAGTTCCTAGTTTTAGGGTGGTGTGTTTTTTTTAACCCTTTCTTCCCTATCATTGCCATTTTAGGTAAAAGTTGAGTGAAATTGCATTTGGCAGACTCAATGGTTACTTTTTACATTTTTCTCATTATGTAAGAAACATAGGCTCACTGTAGAAATTTGGGGACCAAAATAAAAGGTAAGTAAGAATCACTTCTAATCCCATCATCATTGGTTACTATTTTTAGTATTTTAATTCACTTATTTTTCCATAAATATGCATTAAGATTGGGAGAAAATATTTCCAAAAGTCACATGGAAGACTGCTACACAAAATATAGAAAGAACTCTTAAAATTCAATAATGATAATACAACCCAATCTTAAAATGAGCAAAAGACTTGAACAGACACTTCACCAAAGAAGACATAGAGATGGAAAAAAAACATATGAAAAAATACTCAGCGTCATATGTCATTAGGGAATTGCAAATTAAAACAATGACATGCCACTATACATCTATTAGAATGACCAAAACACTGGCAGTAATGAATGTTGGCAAGGATGTGAAACAAAGGAGCTGTCATTCATTGCTGGCAGGAATGCAAAATGATATAACCACTTTCGAACTCAGTTTGGCAGTTTCTTGCAAAACGAAACATAATCTTACCATACAATCCAGCCATCACATGCTTTGGTGTTACCCAAATGAATTGAAAACTTATGTTTACACAAAAACTTGCAAATGGATGCTTATACCAGTTTTATTCATAATTATCAAAACTTGCAGGCGATCAAATGTCCTTCAGTAGGTGAATGGATAAACTGTGATGCATCCACATAATGGAATATTATTCGGTGTTAAAAAGAAATGATCTATGGGAGGTGGTGGTGGCTAAGTGTCTCAGTCGGTTAAGCATCTGATTCTCAGTTTCGACTCAGGTCACGAAACTCCCATTTCGTGAGTTTAAGCCCAACATCGGGCGCTGTGCTGACATTGCAGATGTCATGAGAAGCCTGCTTAGGATTCTCTCTCCTTCTCTCTCTGCCCCTCCCGCACTTTCTCTCTCTCTCACAAAACAAATAAACTTTAAGAAAAAAATAAACTATCAAGCTTGAAAGGACAAAAGGGAAACTTAACTGCATATTACTAAGTGAAAGTAACCAACTTGAAAAAGCTACATATTGTATGATTCCAACTATATTACATTCTGGAAAAGGCAAAACTATGGAACAGTAAAAAGACCAGTGGTTATTACCAGTTAAGGAGGAGGGAGAGACGAACAGTTGGAGCACAGAGGATTTTTAGGGAAGTGAAACTATTCTATATAATATTATAACGATGCATGTTATTATACATTTGCCTAAACCCATAGAATATCACCACCAACAGTGAACCATTATGTAAACTATGGGCTTTGAGTGATAATGATGTGTTAATATAGGTTCAAAATTATAACAAATTTACCACTGTGGTAGGGTGTAAAGATAGAGGGGGAGGCTTTGCATATGTAGGAGCAGGGTGTATATGGGAAATCTCTATACTTTACACTCAGTTTTGCTCTAGAAAAGTAAGCTACTCAAAAAAAGAAATCAAGTTCTGGGGTATGGTACATGGATGAAACTTGAAAACATACTAAGTGAATAAAAAGACACAAAAGAAAGAATATTGTATGATTCCAATTACATGAAATATCTGCAGTAGGCAAATTCATAGTGGCAGAAAGTAGATTGGAAGTTACCAGGGATTGAGGAGAGAAGGTAATGGGAAGTTACGGCTTAATGTGTATGGAGTTTCTATTTGGAGTTATAGAAAAGTTCTGGAAATAGACAGTGATTGTGATTGCACGATGTTGTGAATATAATTAATGCCATTATATTGGACGCTTAAAATAATTAAGATGGTAAGTTTTATGTTATATATATTTTACCACAATTGAATTAAAAAAAAAATTAAAACCATCAGAGGGACAGTTCAGCCTCTGACATGGAATACAATTCTACTCAATAAGATAATACCACAATTATCAATAAGATAATCCTAAGGAAGGATAATGCTTTCCTTACAGAGGATTTTTAATTCTTTTTCTGTTATATATATATATTGTATTGTGGCATAACATTTTAGGTGTAAGATTTGATCAATTTTGACAAATATATGGGCTTTGTAACCATGACTCAATCAAACTATATAGTATTAATCTTAAATATATATATTTTTAAATTTATTGCATTTCTTTATTTTTGAGAGGCAGAGAGAGACAGAGCGCGAGTGGGAGAGGGGCAGAGAGAGGGGGAGACACAGAATCTGAAACAGGCTCCAGGCTCCCAAGCTGTCAGCACAGAGCCCGATGCGGGGTTCAAACTCACGAACTGTGAGATCATGACCTGAGTCAAAGTCGGACGCTCAACCAACTGAGCCACCCAGGTGCCCCTAATCTTAAATATTTTGTTAAAATTGCCTTACTGAACTTTCCAAATCCCATCACCACCAGAGGCAACCACCATTCTCATTTTTATCACAATTGCTTTCAATTTCCTTTTAACCTCCTCATTAGCACATCAGCAACAAGCGGGATTGGAAGTCTAGGCAAGATTGAATCAGGAGTAAAACAGACTGTATAGAAGTAAAAGAAAATCCCATCTACCTTTGGATGATTGGAGGGCAATATCGACCTGGGATGCGGCACATTAAAATAAACTTGGTGGGGGGCGCCTGGGTGGCTCAGTCGGTTAAGTGTCGGACTTCGGCTCAGGTCATGGTCTCAGGGTTTGTGGGTTGGAGCTCCGCATCAGATTCTGTGCTGACAGCTCAGAGCCTGGTGCCTGCTTCGGATTCTGTGGCTCCCTCTCTGCCCCTCTCCCGCTCCTGCTCTGTCTCTCTCTGTCTCTCAAAAAAATTTTTTTTTAATAAAAAAAAAATAAAATAAATAAAATACAATAAAATAAACTTGGTCTATGAGTGACGCTGAGAAGGAAGCACTGAGGTTAGCTCTCCTAATCTATTGTGGTATATGACTGCAGCCAGAAATAGCTCCGAGTCTGGCTGTCTTGTCAAATGTAAGATAATGGAATAAAGTATATCTACTGAAAGCACTCCCAAGCCAAGGCAGAAATGAAAGTAATGCTTGACTGGATGGATCTTTAGTGTTACCTGAGCCAGTGTGAAGTCCAATGAGTTAGAAGATTGAGAGAAAACAGCACTCAAGCCAAAAGAAATGAAAACACAAGTTATAGAGCCACAGACTTCAACAACAAATGTGGCAGACTGTCCCCAGTATGCAGAAGCCATTGTTCTTCAGAACAGCAGATAACAACCAACATTTACCAAAAAAGACCATGAGAGTTTGGAAGGGAGATGCTTCTGCTTTGTGCTACAGACCCCCAAAAGTATTTGTTTCCTTCCAATCACCTTCTTTTAGGGTAACAAGTTGCCAAAAGATACCATCTAACACTATCTAAAGGGTTGTTTAAATCATTCACTATAGATAAGACGTTTAGTTTAAGTATCTCCCCTGCTAATCAGAGATATGGGGACTAGTAAGTAAGGTCACGTTAGTTAGCGACAAAATATAAAATGTTATATTTTCTGTGAACATCTGAGTTGCTGTGAGAGTTGAATGTGTGGCCTTCTGCCATTGTATTTAAGAGCCAAGTTAAATAAAAATTATAAACTATATTTTTAAAAATTGGAATCATATCCAGCAAAGATGATATCATCAAACCACTTAAATTGTTCTTATGTTTTTTTTTCTGGACTAGTGTTTGCAATGGGAATTTTGTATATTTATATCATTTTTAAATTTATACCTAGTTATTTTCATTTAACATTACATAATAAAAAATTCCCATGTCTAAATATTCTCTAAAAATATATTTTTAATATCTGTATAATATTCAAATGGATTCACTGGAATATGTTTACATATTCTTCTATATTTGGACATGAAATCAAGTTTGCATTATAAGAATAATACAAATGTATAGCCAATTTGTGCTATATCTCTAAATACTAATTTAGTATGTTTTTCCTAAAATTGGAATTTGTGAGTCAATATAGATGAAGATTTTAAAAGTTGGCATATATTGCCAAATTGCTTTCCAAAAGCTCTGTGAAAATTTACACAGCTACCAGTAGGAAAGAAAGTGCCAATCATAAAGAGTACCCTTGCCAGGACTATATAATATCATTGTGAACTTTTTCTAATTTGACAGGCCAAACATTGTATCATCTTGAATCAGAATTTTTTTATTGTCACTGAGGGGTAAGATGATAAATAGTTACTAGAAGGCACCATAAAAAAGGTCTACTTTCTGGACCTGGAAATCCTAAAAATGCCATTTAAAACTGGATTACAATTTTCTGGGTTTTAGTCTAATAATATTCTAGGACTCTCTTTACTTAGAAAAACACACCATAACCCAATTTTATAAAATAGACTATTTTCAAGGGCAACAAAAGTTAAAATAAACAAATGGGATTACATCAAACTAAAAAGCTTTGCATAGCAAGAAACCATGAACAAAACAAAAGGCAACCTAGTGGATGGGAGAAGATATTTGGAAATCATATATCCAATAAAGGGTTAATATCCAAAATATATAAATAACTTACACAACTTAATATCAAAAAAATAACCTGATTAAACAATAAGCAGAGAACTTAGACTTTTTTTTTTCAAAGAAGACATACAGTTGACCAACAGGCACATGAAAAGATGCTTGACATCACTAATCATCAGGGAAATGCAAATCAAAACTGCAATGAGATATCACCTCATATCAGTCAGAACGGCTAATATCAGACAAGAAATGACAAGTGTTGGTGAGGATGTGGAGAAAAGGGAACCCTTGTGCACTATTTGTGGGAATGTAAATTGGTGCAGCCACTGTGGAAAATAATATGGAGGTTCTTCAAAAAATTAAAAACAGAAATACCATATTACTCAGTAATTCTGCTTCTGAATAGTTACCCAAAGAAAACAAAAACACTGTTTTGAAAAGATATATACCCTTGTTTACTGCAGCTGTATTTACAATAGTCAAGATATGGAAGCAAACCAAATATCCATCGATAGATGAATGGATACACAAGATGTGGTGCTGTGTGTGTATATATATGTGTATAACATATACATGTTGCATATATATGTGACAACAAGGATGCAACTAGAGAGTATTATGCTAAGTGAAATAATTCATACTGAAAAAGATGAATACCATATGATCCATGTGATTTTGTTTATATGTGGAATCTAAAAAAACAAACCAAGGGGCACCTGGGTGGCTCAGTCGGTTAAGCATCCAACTTCAGCTCAGGTCATGATCTCATGGTTCCTGAGTTCGAGCCCAGCATCGGGCTCTGTGCTGACAGCCTAGAGCCTGGAGCCTGCTTTGGATTCTGTGTCCCCCTCTTTCTCTGCCACTCCCCTGCTCATGCTCTGTCTCTCTCTCCCCAAAATAAATAAAAACATTAAAAAATAATAAAAACAAAACAAAATAAAACAAAAAACAGAAACAGACATAAATACAAAGAACAAAGTAGTGGTTACTGGGTGATGAGGCGAGGGGAGGGGAGTTATGGATGAAATAGGTGAAGGGGATTAAGAGGTATAAACTTCCAGTTATAAAATAAATAAATCATGGGGATGTAATGTACAGCACAGGGAGTATAGTCAAACATGTTGTAATAACTTTATGGTGACAAATGGTAGGTAACTAGACTTATCATGGGATCATTTCATAATGTATAAAAATATTGAATCACAGGGTGCCTGGACGGCTCAGTCGATTAAGCATCTGACTTCAGCTCAGGTCATGATCTTGTGGTTCACAAGTTTGAGCCTGGTGTCAGGCTCTGTCCTGACAGCTCAGAGCCTGGAGCCTGCTTCAGATTCTGTCTCCCTCTCTCTCTGGCCCTCCCCTGCTCATTCTCTGTCTTTCCCTCTCTCAAAAATAAATAGACATAAAAAAAAAAACATTGAATCACTAGGATATAAACCTGAAACTAATAGGATATTGTATATCAATATCTAAAACTCTAAAAAAAATTATATTTAAATAATAAAAAATAGACTATTTTTTTCTTTTCAAAATATAACATTCATTGCCCTGAATACTAAGTAATTTATTTATTTATTTTTTTAATATATGAAATTTATTGTCAAATTGGTTTCCATACAACACCCAGTGCTCATCCCAACAGGTGCCCTCCTCAATACCTACCCATCACCCACCCTCCCCTCCCTCCCACCCCCATCAGCCCTCAGTTTGTTCTCAGTTTTTAAGAGTCTCTTATGCTTTGGCTCTCTCCCACTCTAACCTCTTTTTTTTTTTTTTTTTTTTTTTTTTTTGCTGAGTCATTTAATAATACTTTTAAAAATGGGGCTTGATTTATTTGAATTCTATATCTTTTGAAATAGTTTGAATATGCCTATTCTTTAATTCAGGAATTTTTTTTTAATTTTAAAGTATATTTATTTTGAGAGTGAGACAGCATGAGTGGGGGAAGGGAAAAGAGAGTGAGAAAGAGAGAGAGAGAGAGAGAGAGAGAGAGAGAGAGAGAGAGAGAAAGAGAGAAAATCCCAAGCGGGCTCCATACTGTCAGCGCGGAAACCTATGTGAGGCTCAAACCCACAAACCCGCGAGATCATGACCTGAGCTGAAGTCAGATAATTGCCTGAACCACCCAGGCTCCCCAGGAACTTTTTTTTTCTTTTTTATGTTACTTCTGTGTCAGCCACTATGTTATGTGATGAAATACCATACATTGCTTCAGTTTTTAAGAAATTTAGGAGGAAGCAGGAGACCTACAAATATATAGCCAACTATAATATCATTTTCTTAGTGTTCATTAGAAGTAAAGAGAAAGAGTTATGTATAGGAACTTATAATAGAACATGAACCTCAAAAGAGCAGTTTACTTCTATGTCTCCACTATCCAGTAAATTTCTTGTTACATAGATGTTACAGGGGCGCCCGGGTGGCTCATTTGGTTAAGCGTCCGACTTATGCTCAGGTCATGATCTCGCGGTCTGTGAGTTCAAGCCCCGCGTCGGGCTCTGTTCTGACAGCTCAGAGCCTGGAGCCTGTTTCAGATTCTGTGTCTCCCTCTCTCTCTGACCCTCCCCCATTCATGCTCTGTCTCTGTCTAAAAAATAAATAAACATAAAAAAAAAGATGTTACACATGGTACATAGTTCTCTGTTCAGATAGCAGTTGTTGACAATAGGGACAAATGTCAAGCATTTTTCAGCAGGTTTACAATATATTGTTAACATGTACACAAATAATAATAAGTATTGTAAGTGGGCACAGACATCAGTCAATTATTAACATGCATACAAATAATAGCGTTTGCTATCATATAGGTGCACTTATCAGGGGTCTCTCTCACTCCACAACTGACTTTTGAGAGAATCCAAACACATTTTTTTTGAGGAACAGCTTGAATCTATTACCTTTTCAGTGCTATTTACATAGAGAGAGATGAAAAGATTCACAAGTTACAAAAATCATTCCTTTATTTACAAATGTTGCTTTTTTCCCTCATTTATTCACTCCTTCACAAATATCTTTGATATTAGTGTCCTTTTTGTTTTAAATCACCAAAGCTAAATTTGGTGATATATTGTCCAGAGTATTTTGCCTTTGCTTCCACTTTTCCTGAGTAATCTTTGAATTTGTCTGTACTTTTATTGCTGTAAACTTTATCCTAGGGCACAGGTATCTGTTCCCATTGTTTTAAGGGAATTGTCTATGCATTTTTCCTGTGGGTATATATTTGTGGTTTCTGTAACTTGACAACTTATTGCATCATTTATTTCACCTTTGGGGTAAAAAAAAGGTATAAAATTATTATAATTTTAGATCCTATCTCAAGAATAAACGAATAATAACTAAATTCACATTAAATTTCTTATCTTTCTTCTTCTTTTCCTTTTTTTTTACCAATTCCATCAAGAAGACTCTATAAGCACTCAACAATGTCATTGATTGAACAGTTTTCAAGCTAAGTTGTCTTCAATAAGACTTTTCAAAATAAAGTAAAAAAGAGAGACGTGTAATACCAAAGTCTTCATAAGGATTTTAATATCAGATGATTTACTCTTTATAGCATAATAATTCAGGAGAATTTTCGCCTTATATTGAGATTTAAAATACTGTGGGGAAGATAAAAATTAAAATTGGTCCTAATGTGTAATTTAAGTAGGAATTTTTCAGGTAGGTAAAAGGCAGTTCAGGAACAAAGGTTTGTAAATTTTTGTTCTGTTGCGGTATGGACCTAGTCAAACCTAAGGAGGAGGTATGGGGCACTATACCAAATTTAAAGGATGGTTAGGTGTGTGAAGGGTTTTGAAGTTTTTAATCATCGACTGGATTTTCTTAAACATTTTTAAGTATGAACAATGGAAATTATGTACAATATCTTGTTACAAACTCTATAAACTCCTTAAAAGCAGGACCTTCTCTTATGTATCTCTGTAGAACTGATAAATTCACTGGATATTTTTGTGTCCCTATTTTTGTTATTATTTGTTGTTTCTATGACAAAGTTCTAAATATTGCAGACACATATTCCCCCCAAACTTTAAACCTACTACACTCACATCGCTAGAAAGTGAAAGTGCTTGCCCGATATCTTTTTCTATCTCTTTTAAAGCCTTTTGAGTTCATAACCTGTGTGCTCAATCAGGGATGTTAATTGCGCAAGAATAGAAAAATGGCATTCTTCTGAGCTAATTTTCCATTAGATCTTAGTGAGAATGAATGGAAAGGGTGGAGAATGACCTAAAGATGTAGATTAGATTTGTATAGAAAGGTAATAAACTTCTAAGTGAACATAAGCTAAATTCAGATTCTTAATAAAAATGGAAACGAGCCAGTTTCCAGCTCTCATTACCAAAACTTTGTATGGCCTTCATCTTCATTCATTTTCATGCTGCAAGATGTCTATTCTGACATATCTTGGCATCTTCTGATTTAAAAAAAAAAAAAAGGAGTTCTCTAAATTTTATATATTCTGTCACAGGAAATTTAGAAAAGAGTATCTTCATTTTATGTTTGTGTTTAAAGCACTTAATTCTATAACTGAGATGGTATGTGATGAATGTACACATGTTTTTAAAAACTAATGAGGAGTGCCTGGGTGGCTCAGTCGGTTAAGCATCCAACTTCAGCTTAGGTCATGATCTCATGGTTCCTGAGTTCGAGCCCAGCATTGGGCTCTGTGCTGACAGCCTCGAGCCTGGAGCCTGCTTCGGATTCTGTGTCTCCCTCTCTCTCTGCACCTCGCCCACTCACTCTCTCTCTCTCTCTCTCTCTGTGTCAAAAATAAGTAAACATTAAAAACTAATGAATAATTATGTTTATGATTTTAATATGTTTAGTATTACTCGAATCAATGTAAAATAGACTACTTTTCATTTTTTAAATGTTTAAGGAAACTGATAAGAATAAAAATTAGAAGTTTAGTGTTCATAATTAATAAATATTACCCTTCCGAATGAATTTTAATAGAACTTGATATATTAATATCTTTAAGGAATGTATTTAAAAATATCACAATATATATTAATACAAACAGCTTATATTATTCAAGCAATACTTAACATAGGATGTAATAAAATGCTATTACAACCACATAATGTGGGCAGTCCCATAGAGTTTATTGTTCATGAGAATTAAAACTAAGTTTTGCAAGGGGTGCCTGGGTGGCTCAATCGGTTTAGCGTCCAACTTCGGCTCAGGTCATAGTATCACAGTTTGTGAGTTTGAGCCGCACACCGGGCTCTGTGCTGACAGGTGGAGCCTGAAGCCCGCTTGGAGTTCTGTGTCTCCCTCTCTCTCTCTGCCCTTCTACTGTCCCTGCTTACACCCTCTCTCTCTCTCTCTCACAAACAAATAAACATTTAAAAAAATTAAGTTTTTCACAAAAGACGTAGAGGTTAAAGTCCAGACATATTTTATTATAATTGATTTAACTATTAGGATGATTTTCCCACAAGGCTCTGCTGGTTCTTGAAAGGAAGTGAGGTATTAACATAGACTTGGTTAGAAGGGAATTGTCAATATATACTGTTGTCCATTCCATGTGAATGTGACCTATTTCTGATTCTCCTTTTTGATAAAAATATTAGAAATGCATTTACAAAATCAATGATGATAGGAGTCATTATGGAGTTCGGTTGAAGCTAAGGCTCCACATATTGCCTGGTCACTTTGGACTCCTTAGCACAAATGATTGATCCTGTCATGTGAAGCTAGGGTTGCTGCTATAGAATGATGACAGAGAGCAGTGTGTCTGGGACTGTGGGAATTCACAGAAGCCTCTCTTGTGGTGGTACTTAAAAGTCATAAGGAACGTGACATAATTATTTATTATGCAGGCTGCCCCCACGTTGCAGAATAACCATGATGCAAGGCTTCCGTCCACTGGATGCCTTCCAATAATGGTGACAAACAAAAACACCCCTAAATAGCAGATAGATCTGTTTCGAGAATTATTACCCAGCCCATTGAGTGGCTTGTTTCCTTCCTTTATTCAGGTCTCTGCTCAAATTTACAACTCAGAAATGTGGCCATATAAATAAACTAAGCTGTGGCTTGCGGAAAGTATCTCTCTCTCTTTCCAAAATAAGAACATAGATCTATACTAGATCTAGCTTAGATCTAATGGTCAGTCCCAATGCAAATGTTGCTACTGTAATGTTGCTACATTGAAATGTTGCTAGTGTAATGGAGGGAAGCACCAGGAGAAAAGAATAGTGTCATGATTAAGCCCCTGTAACCACCTGTGAGATTCCATCATTTGTAACTTGAAAAAAATCACTCAAAGGATAGAATTAGCCTTTGTAATTGGATAGTATTCTCTATCTAGAAACACAATTTTGGAATCAGACTTGCTAAAGTACAATTATCCTCAGAACCTTTGGTTGGAGACATTCTAACCTTAAGAAAACTATTTTGCATAGATTATAAAATATAATCCTAGAATCAAATTTTATTAAAGTTTGTAGAGTGCTATTTGGGTGGAAATAAGTAATTAAAATATTGGCTAAAAGTATAAATGTTGCCATTTGGTGTTCCCAGGATTTTTTCTATTGGATTTAGAGAATATAAATCAGTGAACTCATTTCAGTCATGCATGAATGTGTTGGATTTGTGATGTGTGAATTTATCTAGGCTGAACTACATTCCCCATAATTCCTCTTCAGGTCAGAGTGGGCTCAATGGAAGTAGCAGCCAAAGGAGTAGCTTGAAGGAAGAAGCAACATACCCACATTTTCCCTAATTATTCCATCTAAAAGTAACTGGGTGCTTCAGTAAAAGGATTAAATAGATATGCTGGCAATGTGAGTTTTATGAATGACATTTCTGTTGGAATCTAAGTAAGAATGGCATAAATCAATTAATTCATTTACCCAATTAATAAATATCCTAAGTTGTGGGGTTATAGAAATAAACAAAAAATGTTACTGTTTATCCTTTCATGGATGTTTGAATTATTGGTAGACATTAAATAAATATGTCATATTTTAGTTTTGTCACAAGTGAATCCCCAACACATAGAACAGTACCTATTGCATCAATGTGCTCAACAACTACTCTTTGGACGAAAAAATAAAACTGTTACATACATGTTCATGTTCTTCTTTGAGGGAGAATCTGGGTTGCACATGATAGTATCCACCACAGTCACTTTAGACTACTTGTCTCCATTTCTTCATATATATCTTGAGAGCAGATTTTATTTTATTATTTTATTTTGTTTTATTTTGTTTTATTTATTTTATTTTTTATATTTTATTTTATTTTACTTTATTTTATTTTATTGTTGAGACAGAAAATGCGAGAGGAGGGAACAGGGAAGAGGGGCAGAGGGAGAGAAAGAATCTCAAGAAGGCTCTATGCTCAGTGCAAACCCAACCTGGGGCTCAATCCCCATGCCTAGGATCATGACCCAAGCTGAAATCAAGAATCAAGAGTCGGACAGTCAACCAACTGAGCTACCCAGGCGTCCCAATGGGGGCAGTTTTTTTGTTGCTGTTGTTTTGTTTTGTTTTAGAATTTTGAGGGAAATTTAAAGTAGCAAGGCTAATGGGATGAAATACAGCCATGATTACAATAGCTCTAAGGCACACAAGCACTGTCATCATGTACTTCTTTCACTAGCCAGTTTCTAAGTGTCTTCAACCTTCATCCCTTAGTATGTCTGTCCTGATCTTCATCCTTTAGGAATCTGGGACCCTGGTCACTCTGCCTTTTCCAAGTCAGGGTTGTTGTACTTGACTCTTTATGATTGAGCAAATGAATAAAAAGTGCCCAAGTGGATCATCTAGATGCCAAATATGATGCAACAGCAGGCCTAACTTATCCTGATGACCAGGATTGTCTACCTCTACAAACATGGTGTCTTTTCTCTGTGTCTGCTCTTCTCTTGGCTCAATGACCCCAAAGTTCCCAGATGGCATTTTAACATATAATTCAATGATTCTTTTTCTATACCCCCCTTAGTGGAAGTGTTACCTTTTGGAATCAGAAAGGGCTCTTCAAATATGCAGAGCCCAGAGAGAAGGCACAGGAAATCTTAAATCCAAGTGTAGGTGTCTGACAATGATGATTAGCAGGACTAGTTTAGGTTATTGCAAAAGGCAGATTTTCCTTCTTTTTATTGCTGAATTATATTTTATTGTATATATTTATACCATATCTTCTTTATCCACTCATCCATTAATGAACATTTATATTATTTCCTTGTTTGGCTACAATGAACATGAGAGTGCAGATATCACTTAAAAAGTTGATGTTTTTTCAAATGTATACCCAGAAGTGGGATTATTGGATTATATGGTAGTTCTATTTTTAATTTTTGAGGAACTTACATGCCATTTTCTGTAGTGGCTGTACCAATTTACATGCCCATCAACAGTGTACAAGGATTCTCTTTTCTCCACATCCTTCCAAAGCTTGTTATCTCCTGCTTTTTTTGATAACAGCCATTCTAACAGGTATGAGATAGTATCTCATTAGAGTTTAGACTTGCATTTCCATGATGATTAATGATACTGAACACCTTTGTATGTACCTGTTGACCATCTAAATATCTTCTTTGAAAAAAAATCTATTCAGGCCCTTTGTCCATTTTTAATCAAATAATAACAATTATATATTATAATATTATAAGTATAACCAAATAATAATTGTGAATTATTATTATTATTGCTATTGAGTTATATGATTTCCTTATATATTTTGATATTAATCCCTTATCAAATATGTGGTTTGGAAATATTTTCTCCCATTCTGTAGGTTGCTTTTTATTTTGTTAATCCTTTCTTTTGCTGTGCAGAAACTTTTTAATTTGATATATATAGTCCTACTTATTTTTGCTCTTGTTGCTGTGTTTGCTTGTGTTTGTTGCTTCTGTTGCTTGTAATCATTGCTGAGATCGATATCAAGGATTTTTTGCTATGTTTACTTCTCAGAGTTTTATGGTTTCAGGTGTTACATTTAAATCTTTAATCCATTTCAAGTTAAATTTTGTGAATGGCATAAGGTGAGTACCCAGTTTCATTTTTTTTGCATGTGAATATCCAGTTTTTCCAGCACCATTTATTGAAAAGACTATATTTTCCCCATTGAGTATTCTTGGTTCCTTTGTCAAATATTAGTTGACCACATATGCATGGGTTTATATCTGGGCTTTCAATTATATTCCATTGGTCTATGTGCCTCTTTGTATGTCAGTACCACATTATTTTGGTTCCTTTAGCTTGGTAATATAGTTTAAAATCAGAAAGTGTGATCCCTCCATATCTGTTTTGCTTTTTCAAGAATATTTTGGCTATTTAGGTCTTTTGTAGCTCCATACCAATTTTAGGATTATTTTCTCTATTTCTGTGAAAAATGTCATTAGAATCTTGATAAGGATTGCACTGAAGCTATATATTTATTTGGGTATTATTAGTATTTTAATGATGTTAATTCTTGAAATTCATGAACAGGGGATATCTTTCTATTTATTTATTTCCTCTCCAATTTCTTTCATCAAACTGTTACAATTTCAAGTGTATAGCTTTTTCACCTCCTTGGTTAAATTTATTCCAAAATACATTATTGTTTTCTCATTGTTATTGTTAATGCACTTGTAAAAATTGTTTTTTACAATTTTTTTTTACAATTTTTACAATTACAATACAAGAAAACAAAAGATTGTTTTCTTCACTTCTTTTTCGGATAATTCTTGCCAGTGTATAGAAATGTAATTAATTTTTATATTTTGATTTTGCATCCTGAAACATTGCTGAATGTGTTAGTTCTATCAATTTTTTTTAGTGAAGTCTTTAGGGTATTTTGTCTATAATATCATATCATCTGCAAACAGAGACATTTTAACTTCTATCTTCCCAGACTTCTCTCTCTCTTCTTCCCCAGCCCACCCCACCTCTCTCTCTCTCTGACTGCTTTGGTGAAGACTTCCTGTACTAATATTGAATAGCAGTGGTGAGAATGGGCACCCTTGTCTTATTCCTGATTTTGGAAGAAAAGATTTTAACCTGTCACCATTGTGTGTGATGTTAGCTCTGCTCTTGTCATATACAGCCTTTATTATGTTGAGGCACATTCTTTCCACAACCAATTTGGTGAGTTTTTATCATGAATGCAGTCAAATTGTGTCAAGTGCTTTTTCTGCACCTATAAAAATGATTATGTGATTTTTAGTTTTT
This sequence comes from Panthera tigris, assembly GCF_018350195.1. Classification (NCBI taxonomy): domain Eukaryota; kingdom Metazoa; phylum Chordata; class Mammalia; order Carnivora; family Felidae; genus Panthera; species Panthera tigris. The sequence goes on from NC_056663.1 coordinate 117,623,095, forward strand.
CCTTCAATTAATGGAATGGCTCATATTCACTGATTTTCATATGTTGTGCCAACTTTGTATTCTAGGAATGGATCCTATGTGATTATGGTGTATGACCCTTTTGATGTGCTGTTGAATTCAGTTTCCTAGTATTTTGTGAGAATTTTTGCATCTATATTTATAAGGGATATTGACCTATAATTTTCTTTCTTGTAGTGTCCTTAGCTGGCTTTGTTAAGAAGGTATTGTTGGCCTCTTAAAATGAATTTAGGAATATTCCCTACTCTTCAATTTTTTGGAAAAGCTTGAGAAATATTGCCATCAATTATTCTTTAAATGTTTGGTAAGATTCACCATTGAAACAATTTGGTCCCCGGCTTTTCTTTTTCAAGAGGTTTTAAAATTATTAATTCAAACTCCATACCCATTAGTCTATTCTGGCTTTCTATTCATGATTCGTTCTTGGTAGGCTGTATATTTTTATGAATTTATCCTTTTCTTCAAGATTGTTCAATTTATTAACATGTAACTGTTCTTAGTGGTCTCTTACGATCCTTTGTATTTCTGTGGTATCAGTTGTAACACCTTTTCTTTAATTTCTGATTTTATTTATTTGAGTCATCTTGTTTTCTTAATAAGTCTAGCTATTTTGTCTATTTTGTTAATCTTTTCAAAAGAAAACCATCCTAGAAAAGATGAGGAGGTATAGTTCCTCATCATTATAAGTATTTCCGCAGATTGCACAGACTTCATGAAAGGGACAAATAGAAAGAGATTCCTCAGAAGTGAGTTGGACTAGATGATATTTAAGATACACCCTAAGATACACACACACTTTTAAGTGCCTCATTCTCTACCATCTCTCAGACAAAATAATCACTCTCCTTCTGTCCCTCTTCTTTAGAAATAGTATATCTTTTGTTTGTAACAATTAAAGCATAATACATACTTGATTCAAAAAATAAAAAAATATGGGGCGCCTGGGTGGCTCAGTTGGTTAGGCGTCCGACTTCAGCTCAGGTCATGATCTCACAGCCTGTGAGTTCGAGCCCTGTCTCGGGCTCTGTGCTGACAGCTCAGAGCCTGGAGCCTGCTTCAGACTGTGTGTCTCCCTCTTTCTCTCTGCCCCTCCCCTGCTCATGCTCTGTCTCTCTCTGTCTCAAAATAAATAAAAACATTTAAAAATTTTTTTTAATAAAAATAAATTTAAAAATAGTAAAAAATGCAGCCAAAACACAAAGAAAAAAGAAAAGCATCAAGGAGTTATTGATATCAAAACTAAAAATTGGCATTTTTACCAATTTCAAGTGCAAGAAAAATTTGCTCAAAAATGAAAAAAAAACCCTTTATTTATTTCATAAGAAGTAATAAAATTGAAGTAAAGGAAGAGAGAAAGAAAGCAAAAGAGAACAGTCTGAATATTGCTTTTAGCCTTGACAATCTCGCTGCAGGGTGTTGGTCAGAAATTTATGTATTTAAACTGCATAGTAAGTTGCTCTGAGGAAGATCTATAACGCATCGTGTTGTGAATCCTCCTGCTGCCTAGAAAAATATAACCTAATAAAAACTGTCTGATATATAATTTGGCACCCCATTGCTTAATTGCAGACAGAAGATCAATATATATGAACAGATTACTATTATTTTGCATTTATTAAGCACCTATAGTATACCTGGTATTCTAGAAAACATAGATGATTCAACCCCTTATTACTATCAAACTTTGGTTTTAAGTAAAACTATGTTACGCACAGATAGAATGCTCTTTAAAATATTCATGCCATGTATACATTTAAAAAATGTCAATACATGCTATATGCTTGCATGTTATTTGCTTAAGTCCTTCTCTAATACACACACAGACAGATACACACACACACACACACACACACATTTTTGATTTAATAAGAATAATGAAAAAAAAATAGGTAGAGAATATAGATAATTAGAACCAAGGACAACCAACAGACCAAAATACCTGAAGTTGGGAAGTGAGAGAGGAAGGAACACAAGGAATCTGTTTCTCTCTGAACAACTATAATCAATTAATATTAATTAATTCCCCTAGCTTCCATGGGGTTCTTATTTCAGGCTGTATACATGTGTATGCATATATAATATTTCATTTTGTGCTGGTAAAAAAGTAGAGCAAAGTAGAAGGAACAAAAGGAACTTAAAATGGCAGGACTGAGAGGTGATCATTTATTCAGCAATTTAGGTAACATGTATGAGATTGATTAGAGTGATAAAAATTGGAAGAGGAAGGATTAAAATGATAAAAGCTTACCTTGTGACAAAATAGCATAACATAAACGAAAACTCTTTTGCTATCATATTTTTGGGTTGTGAATTCTATTTCTTATCCAGGTTTCCTTCGTTCCTCATTATCATCACTATTAATAAAACCAAATAATGACTCGGTAGCTGCAGGCTTCTGCAGTATGCTGGTCACTATACACTGTCAAAAGCACACATGTTAACACGCACAAAAAACACTCTCACATTCAGGTGTGGGCACAATTATCACTTCAATTTTCAGCATTTTATGTTTATTTTCCCTGAAGGGGCATTTCCTTCTGCATTAATTCCAACAAAGTCAGTTCAGTATTTGCTGAGCACCTACACTGTACATGTGTTCATTAGGGGTCTAGGATATAAAGAAGAATATAAATAAAATCGTGAAAACACCCTGCCCATGAGGAATTAATAGTCTAAAAGAGGACACAAATACTAATGAGAGATTTGAGGAGGACAGTAATAAGAATATACATACATTGCTTTGGGGGAACAAGTGAATGCTTGATTCTACCCAGCATTTACAGAGATTCTCCTCTGATGCATAAATCAAATCTCCTCTCAATGGGTAGGGCAAGGACAACAAATGAAGTCGTCTTAGAGAGTAGTGTACCAATGATTTGTCTAGCAACTGGCCATAACCCTTCTTTTGTATGGTTTGCTTCTTTTGCCTATATTTATGCCCTATTTCCCCAACTCTGTAGCAAGTTCTTTATGTCTTATACATAGCCATTTATCTACTGACTTGATTTCAGCTGTAAAACAGAAAGACATTGATATGTCTTCATGCTTCCCATTCTCAATTAGGCACTTCCTTTTCTGAGATTGCAAAGCACTTTATAATTTTTTAAAGAACTTACCATTTTTCTTTTCAATCAAGGTTTATATATCTGATTCTTCCAGACTGAATTCCCTGAGTCCAGGGACCAGGGCTTTGCATGGCATGTAGGTAAGGTTGTCACATTTAGTAAATCAAACACTGAATGCCGAGTTGAATTTTAAGTTTGGATAAATACTAATTTTTAAAATAAGGGTACCCTAAATATTACATGGACATACTTACATAATTATGCTAATATTTATACTTGCACTAACATATATTTACACTCATATTAAAAATGATTCAAGAATCTGCAATTCTACTTTGACTGAGTATTCCATATTTTATTTGGCAACCCTACACAGGGATAAAACACAAAAAGTATCATTATGGTACATGAAAATATTTTTTTCCTTGTTGTGGTTTATTCAGGCTGTGCATCACATGTCTGCTGAAGCGGAGCAGGCTGATCAGGACGTTATTGTAATTTTTTTTTTATGTTTATTTCTGAGACAGACAGAGACAGAGCATGAGTGGGGGAGGGGCAGAGAGAGAGGGAGACACAGAATCAGCAGCAGGCTCCAGGCTCTGAGCTGTCAGCACAGAGCCCCACGTGGGGCTTGAACTCACAAACTGTGAGATCATGACCTGAGCCGAAGTTGTTAGCTCAAACGACTGAGCCACCCAAGAGCCTCCCCCCCTTCCCCCAGGACGTTACTGTAACTGCTAATGAAAGAGGTTTTGGACTTACAGCTAAGCAAATCCCACTGGAAGAGGGAAATGGAAAGCTTGGGGTTGTATCCACAGCAGCCACAAAGCTGCTGCACTGTATGTGTGCCTCCTGTAGCGCTGTGGGCTCAGTGTGACCATCCGCTCAGAGTTATGACTTGGTTCCAGAAGATCATGGGGATGCAGAGGACTGGGAACAACTTTTAGTTTGGGAGAAAACAGAGAGTTTTCAGACTAAGGAAACAATTTGATGTCCATCTTTCTTTTTGGGAGAGACTTTTTAAATTCAGTTTTACCCTTTACAAATCACTCAGAATTCAACTCTAATATGATGTTGAATCTGACAATGTAGGGGGTAGTGCGATATCATGAACAACAAACCTATATTGGAGTTGGACGAAACTCCTAGCGCTGCTCCAACAAGCCATGTTGGCAGCCACAAAAGGACATAGGGTGGCTTTAGCTTGACCCCTCAGATAATTGCATTTGCCCTTCCCTCATTCTTTAATATTATCTAGAATGCTGTATAAAATGCATATGTGAGCCCTGTCTCCAACTATCCTGACACTTTTAATATCTTCCCATACAGATTCCTGAGGTTTCTCTGCTGCTGTGAATTCTTGCACAGTCACCTTCTTGGAAGCTCATTTTCCACATCTGTCCATTGAAAACACTATCATATACAGTGTATATCATACACATACACATATTATGCAGTTTAAAGGTAATAGATGTGTATACCTGCCACATATCAAGCATTTGAAAAATGTTAATTATATTATGTTTGGTCCATATGCAGCTTCCATGCTTTATTTTTTTTTCTGTTTCATTTATGGGAGCTCCTTTTCACCGCAGGGATCCTCTGTCATTGCAGCCCAGTGTATCACAAAGATTCTTCTCTTCTCTTTGAGGATTTCACTTATGCCATCTTCAGCATGCCTACTGTAGGGCACCCTTTGTGTGGGCAGAAGCTCCTCTAATTTAAGACAGAATCAAAACTTTAGTAGGTGGCGGCGCCTGGGTGGCTCAGTCTGTTAGGCGTCCGACTTCAGCTCAGGTCACGATCTCGCGGTCCGCAAGTTCGAGCCCCGCGTCGGGCTCTGGGCTGATGGCCCAGAGCCTGGAGCCTGCTTCCGATTCTGTGTCTCCCTCTCTCTCTGCCCCTCCCCCGTTCATGCTCTGTCTCTCTCTGTCTCAAAAATAAATAAACGTTAAAAAAAAAATTAAAAAAAAAACTTTAGTATGTGGAAGGGGTGGGGGGAGGATCTAACTCCATGAACTCAGACAGCAGTGGGAAGTAAATGATTTCTTACATATTTTTAATATTTGGGGAACTATAACAACTGTGCCTAGCCACACACTCACACACACGCATGAAAAATACCATAGGTACATGACATAGTAATGTTCTATTTACATCTCTTGAATGGGAATCTTCTATAATATTGTTTTACAAAAATGCCTTTAATAGGTCATTGCTATTCATTTATTTTCTCATGTAGAGTATTGTAAGACAAGGTGTCAACAATCAGAGATAAAAATGAGACAATTCCACAAAGGAGAAAAGAACCCATTGTTGTATAAATCCCAGTGTAATAATCTACTCTGTGGGAAAGATGCTGCTAGATTTCTTATTCTATTTCATGACACCGATGGTCCTCCAACTGTGGGGCTGTTCCTGAAACCACTGGGCCTTTCACACTCCTCTGATTTGCAAGAGACAGAAACCCTGGGGCTAAACATCTCACTTCAGAATGGGCTTCAGGGAGAAAATAATCTTACACTTTGCTTTCGGTGCAATGATTATACTAGAATATGATATATGACAAATTGCCTAACCTTTTTAGGAGGGAGTTCTCTTTCCAATTAAAAATAATAATAATAAGAGAAATAGATACTGTTAAACTCACAGCAGTGACAACACACTGTATGTGCTCTACACGTGCAAATTTTTAGAATGATTAAATATAAGGAATTTACCATTCTCTTCATTTCTTAATCTTAGCCCTGAAACGGGATCTCCTCTAACATGTAGTTAACTATTTGTCTTCTATTTTTGAAGAGTTTGCATTTGTTTATCTTTGTCTCCCAATAAATTTAGTCATTTCTGTACCAATAATTAGAAAGTAGCATTTGAACACAATAGATGACTAGTTTATGATTTATTTAATTAATATTAAATACAACCTAGCAGGAAATGAATATTATGAAACTTTGAAAAAGTTAAACTTTATCTTGGAAAAAAATTTGAGGTTATTTACAAATAAATTTAAATGAGTGCATCACAATTAATTTGATTAGCTGCAGGTATATATACTTCAAACTTCACATTTTCTTCCTTCTAGGAGAAGTTTACATCTATTTCTTCCTGAAAAGGAAGAGAAACCATTCTACACCTCATTTTTCTCATCTACAAATTGAGTATAATAGCAGCATCTATCACATTAAATAAATGGAAGTAAAAATTAAATGATACAACACATGAAAGAAACATAGAATAGGACATGGTACATATTAAAACAATGAAATTTTATCTATTACTATTGTCACCTCATGAGATCTGACTCAGTCTTAGCATCCAGATCAGATGTTATCTTTTCCTGTAACATGGCATTGATCATCTCCACTTCCTCCAGGGTCTTTATGATGGTCACATGGTACTCATAATAAATAGCTAAATTGGAGTGATTTGTGTACAGATCCTGTTATGTCTCCTACTAGGATCTGATCTCCATGATGGTAGGTCTAGTCTATCTTAATCATTTCACTACTTTTTAAAGGCACTGCTGAACAAAATACCTTCTACACTAACGTATGTTGACTAAATGGACAAAATCCAAGGTGGGACATGTATGCCAGAAGTTCAGTCTGGAAAAACTCCAATCCAGTGAAAATTATGGTATGTTGACAGCAAGTTTATATCAACTTGGCTATGGTAGATCTTAGGGAGAATTTTAAGTAGAACTTAATTAAGTTTACTTACATATATTTCTATTGCAACTTAAGGTATGATGAGTTTAAAAACTAGCCCAGAGCAAGATTCCCAAAGCAGTACTAATGGGTGTGACTGTCACAAGCAGACACAGAGTAAGAATCTCCCTTTTCCAAATCTGACCTCTAAAAGGATTAAATTTCATTTGATTCAAGATTTTGGCAGAATTCCCTGAGCAGCTTCAATTCATTTCTGTTTAAATTTGCTTAACTTGTTATGGGCATGGGTTGAATTAATCAATCAAAATTAATCACATTAAAGAAAGTAAGTTATCGATATCGCCTTATCTACACAGTGTTTTGATATAATTAAAAAATTGGGGAATGAACAAGAGGTCCCTGATCAGTGTTGTTGCTTTTTCATATGTGTTTTAATTCAAATATGTTCCATAAATATATGTTATAATATGGTTTTACTTAGGAAAATGCTCAACAGTGCACACTCCTGACCTATAAAATGCAAAAGAAGAAGAAAAAGAAGATAAAGGAGGAAGGGGAAATGGAGGAAAAGGAAGGAAGGAAGGGGGGGGGGGAGTATGGAAGGAATGGAGGAAGGGAATTGATTGGGCAAGATAACTCAATTAGTTTGATTCAATATCCCTCATATTTCATAATTTACCATGCTTATACATATATGTCTTAATCTAGGAAACTTGATTATTGTTTTTGAAACTATTGTTATTTTTTAATGATCACCCTCCATATAGTCATACTATTTACATTATTTACATATTGCATCATATAGTCTCTAAAAAATAAGAGTAAAAAGTGTAATTCAGAATACTTTAATAGAGTTAGTGAAGGAAATATGACTGGAAATTTTTCTAAAAAATAATATATTTGGAGTTATTGCTAACCAAATCTACTGTTACCCAGGTAAGTAGGCTGATGAATAAGAGTATTTATAAAAGAAAAAATATTTGTTAATACAAGCGGGGGAAAAAAAAATACAAGATTTTTTTTTTCTTGCCCTGGCTCAGTAGACAGTGAGTCCATGCCAGGTGAGACAATTGGAGAAGATTGCACATTGCTGCCCACTTCCTCCAATGAGTGCTCAGCTCCCAGATAAAGGATTTAATTGGGAGACAAGCTTGTCATTGTACCCCACCCTCAACTTTAGGGCATAGTTGAAAAATTATGGAGCATGGGTGCCTAGGTGGTTTAGTCAGTTAAGCATATGACTCTTGATTTTGGCTCAGGTCATTATCTCATAGTTAATGGGTTTGAGCCCCGCACCAGGCTCCCCACTGACAGCAAAGACACTGCTTGGAAATCTCTCTCTCTCTCCCTCGCTCTCTGCCCCTCCCCCATTTGCACTCTCTCTCAAAAATAAATAAACTTTAGAAAAAAAGAAAAATTATGGAGCAATCAGCCAGCAATCAGTGGAACTTAAAAGCTGGGTTTGGTCAGGGAAAGAAACAAAGAAGGTCCTGCCCAAACCAAGTCACCCCAGGGTAACTGTGGACATACTCAAGGCTGCACTTCTCTATGGAACAATATCAGAGACTTAAAACTGTGAAGGAGAAGTAGATTTTACTAAAATAATGCAGCCAGTCACTAAAAGATAAATAACCAAATAACAATAACATGCCTCAGTTGGTGGGGGCTGGGATTGGTAGTACTTAGAGTTGCTATGTAGAGTCACCACTACCCAGACTGGTCATCCAGCCTTGCTTCAGGTATTTGCACAAAGCAAGGTGTGCTAACCAGGACTTCACATTTCAAGGGCCTCAAGACTGAATTTTTATCTCTTAATCATGGAAATATCAGAAGAGTTAAGCACTCACCTTGCTTAGGTTCCCTTATCCTCCTGAATCTTGGCTTGGTAGTAGCTCATTATTATGGAAGCTAACTTATGTCTTATCACTTAAGTAGAAAAGACATTAAAAAACATTCTCCTAAAACTTTTAACGTCCTTGATAAGAAGGTTGCTTTAAAAGATCTAATCTGGCCATTAATGGAAAAAATTATCAAGTGATTAATTTGTGCTTTTACAAAATCTTATGAAATTTGTTTTTAAAAATAAGAGTCATTCACGTCTTGTTTTTAATTCAGAAAGAATAGTTCTACGTGGTAATGTACAGCATGGTGACCATAGGTAATAATACTGTATTGCATATTTTAAAGTTGCTAAATTTTAAAAGTTCTCATCACACAAAAAAATTGTAACTATGTATGGTGATAGTAGTTAACTAGACTTATATTGGTGATCATTTCACAATATATACGAATATTGAATCATTATGTTCTACATCTGAAATAAATATGTCAATTATACTTTATATAAAAAAAAAAAAAAAGAGGAGCACCTGGGTGGCTCAGTGGGTTAAGTGTCTGACTCTTGAGTTCAGCTCAAGTCCCTCTCTCACAGTGGTGAGATGGAGCCCTGGCACTGGGCATGGAGCCTGCTTAAGATTCTCTCCCTCTCTCTCCCCTCTCTCCATCTGCCTTCCCCCACTTATGCACACAGATCCGGTGTACTCTCTCCCTCTCTGTCTCTGCATGTCTCTCCGTGTCAAAAAAAAAAAAAATGGTTCTTCCCAATTTCACAAAAGCAAAGAAACTTTTTCAGATCACATTCTTTCAATTATATTCATGCTTTGGTTTGAGCAATCACTCATATTCCCCCGGAACTTTTGTACTCTTTTCTGGCATCCATTATACCATTCTATCTTCCCTTCTTAAATTTCTTATTGAAGTGTAGTATAAAAAAAGACACATCCACACACACAAGTAAAACTTGATGAACTTTAATAAACTGAAAAGAATCAGTCCCCAGTACCCAGATGAACAAACAAACACTTATTCCCTCACCCTCCATTTCCATCATTGTTCCTTGTCAAGTGTAATCATTGTTCTGAATGAAATAGAATACATTAGTTTGGGCAGTCTTTATGGTTGGCTAAATGAATTTAGACTATGTCCTCTTTTGGTGTTAGCTTCTTTTGCTGAACATTAAATTTTTGAGATTTATCCATTATTGTGTAAAGTGATAGATTGTTTATTCTCATTCTTGTGTTATTTTCCACTTTATGAATTTTCCACAGTTTTATGTATTTTACTATTGAGAATTTTGCCTACATACATACTAGTCCATGTGTTTTGGTGAACAAACGTGGACATTTCTGTTGAGTATATAGACCTAGGAATGGAATTGCTGAGTCATAGAGTATAGACATCTTTAGCTTTAGTAAATACAAACAGTTTTCCAATGTGGTATATATATTTAAATACCTTCCTGCAGTGCTTAAGTCTGATTGCTCCATATTCTCACATATACTTAGTGATTCTTCCTTTACTGCATGCCAAGCCAGTGGTTTTAATGTACATTTCCCTCATGAGGATGAAAATTACATTTAAAGACCATTTGAATATCTTCTTCTATGAACTGTCTGTTCAGAGTTTTTGCCCATTTTCTGTTAGCTTGTCAGCCTTACCTAAGTGGTTTCTAGTTCTTTGTATATTCTGGATATAAGGATTTTGTCAATAATATATATATATATATATATATATATATATATATATATATATGTATATATATAACAAATATATGTAAATAATATAATAAATATGTTCTCCCACCTATGGTTGCCTTTTTACTTTTTAATGATGTTTTTGATGAACAGAAGTGTTAAATTTTAGTATAGTACAATTTTTTCTTTTATTTTAAATTCACTGTCTCTATGTTTTAAGAAATATTTTCCACTCCAAGATTGACCATTTCTATTTTTCTTGAATCTTTATTGTTTTACTTTTCACATTTATATTTGTAACTCATAATGATTTTACCTTTGTGATCTGATGTAATGTAAGTGTCAAGATATATATTTTCTCTTAAATAAATGACTAATTGACCCAACTTCATTTATTTATAATATCAGAATTTTCCCCACTGTATTGCAATGTTTCCTTTCCCATATGTAAAGTGATTCTATTTATACGGGCTCTTTTTTGGACTCTGTTCTATCCATTGATCTATTTATATATTGTTAATTACATGCTTTACATCAATCTTTTATCTGACATTGTAGGTCCTCCAACTTTTTTCTTCTTCAAGATAGCTTTGGCTGTTCTTGAGCCTTTACATTTTCCAAATAAATTTTAGAACTAATTTGTCATATTCACAGTTAAAAAAAAAACTGTTAGGACTTTTGTTAGGAGAATGTTGAAACTAATGATTCATTTGGAAGGCTTGACATTTTTAAACATAAAATGTTCTGATCCAGAAACATGGTGTATCTCCCAATTTATTCATCTTTTAAAATTTTTCTCAAAAATTGGGGCGCCTGGGTTGCTCAGTTGGTTAAGTGTCTGACTTCAGCTCAGGTCATGGTCTCACGGGCCATGAGTTCAAGCCCAGCATCAGGTCCTGTGCTGACAGCTCAGAGCCTGGAGCCTGCTTCGGATTCTGTGTCTCCCACTGTCTCTGCCCCTCCCCTGATCGAGCTGTCTCTCTCCCCGTCTCTCTCTCAAAAATAAATAAACATTAAAAATTTTTTCTCAAAAATATGTTTTATTGTTCATTATACAGTCCTGTATATTTTCTTTAGATATGTTCCAAAGTAATTGGTGTGTTTTATTTTACTGTAAATGGTGTTATATTTAAAATGTTATTTTTCTTTCTTTTTTCGTAATATATAGAAACACATTTGCTTTTAATATATTTAATTTTACCCAGAAACCTTGCTAAAATAACTCATTCTAATAGTTTTTAGATTCTCTGTGATTTTCTTAGTACACAATCGTGTTATCCATGCATGCGTAATTGAGTAATGGCAGATGTTTCCATTTGTTTTGGCATCTCTATTTCATGCTGCACTTCAGCTAGGGCAGTTGTGTCCCACCTGTTTTCATCATCTTCCTAGATAGAACCAAAGTGCTATCTGGTATGTTCTCATGGAAATGGCAGAGGCATTATAGATAAGATTGCCAAATAAAATATAAGATGTCAGTTAAATTTGAATTTTAGATAAACAACGAATAAAGCAGTATGAATATGTCCCATGATTAATGCATGTGTGTTCTTAAACATTTTTTAAGCTAAATCTGAAAATCCTAATAGACTAAGCAAAAACATGCAAGGCCTCCTTTTTTTTAAAGTTTATTTATTTATTTCTGAGAGAGAGAGATGGTGAGTGCACGCAGAGTAGAGGTAGAGAGAGAGGATCCCAAGCAGGCTGCATGCTGTCAGCACAGAGCCCAACGTGGGGTTTCATCTCACCAACTCAGGCTTCATGACCTGAGCCAAAAATCAAGAGTTGGACATTCTACTGACTGAGCCACCCAGACACCCCAAAACATGCAAGACTCCTTAAGGCATAGTTTCACTTTTATTTCATCTCTATGTACTAAAGAAAGTCACATGGCTGAACCTATACTTAGGAGCAGGATTATACATATATATATCCCACTGCTTTAACAGAGAAACTAAAAAAAAATCACATGATTACAAGCGTGAGTTCTGACAGAATGAAGGTTTGTGGCCAATAATGCAATTTACCATACAACACATTGAACAAAAATGGAATTCAGTGTAAAAAGTACAAATATTTAGATAATTAGAACTAACTGAAACAAAATAATAACAGAAAACAAACAATTGAACACTTACCATGTGCCAGAAGATTTGATGTATATTCTTTAATCTTCCCAACAACACCTTAACGAAGTTATTTTTAGGTAAACAAGCAGAAGCTGTTAGAGATGTAGTGACTTGCTCAACGTTAAATAACTTTTTACAGGGAAAAGTGGTACTTTTAAGTCTCTAAATCCAAATTCTAAGCTTTGTCTACTTATAGTTCTGCCTTAGATGTGAATGAAAATAGGTGGAGTTCATTTAGAAAAAAAAAAAATCTCTAACAAAGTATTTAAGAATAATGGGATAAAATGGCCTAATGGCTTGTTAAAATAAGGAATAGCTTTCCCAGTGGGCAAAACAGCTATAATGCTAGTGAGAGTACTTATGTCAAAAGAAGAAAGTGAAACCCTTGATCTGTAGATTTATTATATTGAACATCTAAATATTTCAAAGAAGATTCATCTATCTTTCCCTTTATTTGTTGCAGAAATGGCCCTCCCTGGTGTGTGTAACAAACGTCATGCTTGTGAATGTGTGAATCACCGCTTCACTCACAAGGCCACATCTCTGAGGATCACTCCCTAGATTTACATGCCATCTATGTAATCATTGCTTGCAAAATAGGTTTTTTACCTCAGATATCATAGAACCCAATTTTCGTAAGCTTATCGTTAAAGCATTTTGACACCTACGCACTTTAATAAAATTTTTTTTCCCTTTCGGCCTACACAGACAATAATATAAATAACTATTTCACAGTTGTTTATGTACTTAGCCCTCTAATATATAGCATTCCACATTAATATTTGGCCTGCTACAATAAATGGAACTTAGCAGAGAAGAAATATGAGAGAGAAATGGCTTCTTGTTAAGTAACTACATCAGATATGGGTGTTGAAATTGTGCTCAACTATTCAAGTATTTGAAAACATGCAAAACCATTAAAGTCACAGGATCTAAAATTGATTAAGCAATAAGGAGCTTTACCTTCATTAATATTTCAGAACTCACAAATGGATAAAAAGTCCTTTAATCACCAGGTCAAAGTGAATATATTCTTCATTATAAAAATGTGTTTATAAACGATTCTGTGACCAGATGATATAAGCTCTGGATTCTATAAATATCCTGAGGGAGCAGTGAATTATTGTTTTGTATAATAAGAACTATGGCAAAAGTTCAATTCTGAAAATAATAAAAATATGATTTATCAATGCAGGAAATATGATTTATTAAGTTTAGAGTCCCTAAACTTGCCAAGGAAGCCATGTCCATTCGGTGGGTAATATCACTGTCTTAGGAGTGAGCTGTTGCACCATTAGAAAACTAACAAAGAATGTCAAAATATCCCATCAGACAACATTATAACAATAATATAACAACGATGGTTACCACATACTAAACGCTGATAAGCCAGACATTGTAAAATCTTTAATGTATCATATTTCACCAATATTGTGATAGCCATTTCTCATATCAATACATGTTGAAATAGAGTCTTCTTAAAATAAATACTTTTTTACAGTCTTTGTACACAAGACAATTGTCTACTTGATACTGCTTCCCCATGTACAACTTGGTCATTGTTGCTAAAATTTTCCTCATGTCAACTTAGTATGTTTACACTTGTTAGGCTTAATATTGTTTAAAAGGAGTTTGAAAATATTACAATGTGTCAAGGCATGAAAAAAATTATTACGTATACCAAAGGGCACAGATACAAAACAGTGTATGCAGATAAACATGGAAATGAACTCTAAATCTGGTATTAGTAAATGAACAATTCATCAGAGGAATTACAATTCCATATTTTCTTCAAATGCCACAACCAAATGCTTTCAGGATCCAAGAAAGCATGATACCCATAATAGCAATAATCTCTGTTATGTGTTATTTCTCAACTACGTGGAAAACAATTGCTTATCATAAACAAAACCTTATAACTGAAGGAGGAAATATTGCTGGATCCCTTAAAATAGATGAAGGAAGGTTCAAAGAAACCAGGGGCAGATATGATTGATTTTTTCCATGGGGCAAGACCATTATTAAGACATTGAACATCAATTTGCCAGAAACTTTCTACTGACTTTGAACAAAAATTGTTCACATTTCCAGCACTTTGTGATTGAAATGAGAGGAGAAAAAATGAAATTTTATGTTTAGATAGATAGTAAATTGCTAGCAAAGCAGTTCTAGAGCGAGTCTTACCAATGTGGGAGAAAATCCCAGGGATTATAGTACATCACTCTCTTAAGGAAAGCTCTAATAGTAATGCTTTTAACTGCACAGAGAATACCATCATTTGAAAAACTAACAGACAAAAACAGAACAACAATATAAACATTGACCAATCTGAGTTTCAAAGTGACCTAAAAAAGTTATGTTCTGAAAATGTTATGTTTTGGGAACACCTAAACCAATATATTTTTCTTATATTTTAATTTTAAGTTTAATATTTAAATAAACCTTAAATATCTCCTTAAATATGAATAATTCTAAATGAAACAAAGAATTGTAGTTTTTTCTTTAGTGATACAAAAAATAAAGTTGACTGTTAGAATAGATAATGTATTAGATTTGATTAAATATGTTCTTTAAATCATCTTTCAAAATTGTAGTTATACATATTAACACTTGCAGTTTACGTGCGAAAAAATTGTCTTAGAAAGTCTTGGTACCATGTTAAGGGTCACACAAGTCAACGTGTGCCTGAAAGTAGCCCTAAGAAACACTTTTGTTGAAATGCCTGCTGTCTTTCATGAGATGACCAACTGTCTACACGTTTCTAAGGCTCAATTTCTTTAAGTATAGAATGAGAATATTGAACTAAAAATACTATAATGTTATTTTCATTGTTGACATCAATGAATCTGAGGAAAACCCAAACTATTATCCAATGTCAACTATAACATTAAGAACATGTTTGCTAAGTAATCTTATACTCCTTCCATATGCATTTGCGGCTCAAATATCAGTTGTTTCTTGATAATCATCTTGATCAAAGTCAATATGTCCCATCTACTCTATATCACATACAGTGATAATGAGCCTCATACAATATAATGGACAGGAGAAAAAATGGTTTATTTTTATTTGTCCTGAAATCGATATTTTGTTCCAGAATTCGTCAATTTAGTGAACAAGTTTTCTTTCCTCATCTATGCCTTTAATTAATTTTAAATTCTAAATATAAAAACGCTCAGCTTTTATTTTTTGGACATTGAATAATAGTTTTTAATCTTTTCATTGCTAAATATTAAAAGAATCTCTAACATCTACGTTTAATGTTTTTTAGAACATCTATTGCTTCATTTTAATGTCTACAGCTACAATAAACAGAGAGAAAGTTTTCTAGGTGTGATGCATTTGGGTCTCATTTATGGATTATACATTTTTTTTTTTGCTGCTTATAATAACTTGGCATTTGTTGTGCTTTTGAGCTGATATTTTTAAGAACCAGGTGGCAATGAACAAAACTCTTTCTTCTGAATGAGGAATGAGACTTCACAGTTCAATTACTTCAGTAGATTGTTTCTTTTCTTTAAATGTGTTACTTGACACTTGGCAGATCCAGTGTGCCTCTGCCATGTTTTGACCAAGTCAACAATCTTATATCTTCCTGTGATTTATCATCATCAACTTTGAATGACACTACCTGGGAGCTGAGAATCTGGAGGTCATTCAACACATTTTACTGTTTCTCCATCCCAAACAGAGTAAAACATTTCAGAGACATAGTTCATCTTAGAGTTCTTCTAGCACAGCCTCATCTGAGAGATGTTAAATGAATCAGAGAAATAAAATAATTTGGAACAGCCACAGCTATTCTATAGTAGGCTTGGAGTACCAGCCATTTCTCCAGAAACTTGGTTTACTCTGCCATGCTGATTATTCCAAGTCTGTTTATTCCATCTTTCCAATTACACTTAAGTCAGTTTCCTGACTTCTAACAAATAATTGCTATCAATATCATTAAAACTCAGCTGTATATATTTTTTCTTTTTAATTGGATTTTCTTAGAATCCAGACAACTCGAGAGACATAGTCTTTGAAGTCAGATATATGTTGAATGAAGTTAGGGTTCTGCTAGTTACAGCTCTATGATTGGAGCCTTGTCTAAGTCTCTGGTCTGGTTTATAGATTGGGAACATAATATCAACTTATAGGATTACCAAAAATATATGAGATATATTAGTCTACATAGCTTAATTCTGGGCCATTGAATCTTTAATATGTGTTAGTAATTTTATAATGATTGAGAAAATGAATGAAATAGACCAGAATCTGGAAAGTAAAACTGACAAGGTAAAAAAAAAAATGAGTATTCTTTTTATATAACTTTTCCAAATATTGTATAAAGTTATCATAATAGTGAATAATGAATAAATAAATGCAATTACATTGTAGAGAGAATAGAGAGAACATAAGTAATTCTTCTGCTTTCTCAGTTTTCTGTGGTGACAGAGAGGCCGAGAAAACTAAAGTTCTTACTTCTCGTCACTTCTCATCACTTTACATCACTCCAGGGTCCATCTTTCTGACAAATTAGCAAAGAAGAATTAAAACACAGACTAAAACTACAATGAGATGTCACAACATAGCTATTAAAATGACTAAAATTTAAAAAGACTTCTGTCAAGTTTTTATGAGGATGTAGACCCACAAGAATTCTTTTAATTTTCTGGTGGGAATTTAAAATGATACAACCAATATGGAAAACAGTGTGTTAGTTTTTTTCAAAAACAACATATACCTACTTCACATGTAGGTATTTCCCCAGGAGAAAGAAAAACACGAGTCCCATATAAATACTTGCACACAAATGCTCATAACATTTTTATGTGTAACAGCCTAAAATTGAAAACAACGCCAGTGTCCACCCACCACTGAATGGATAAACAAGTCCCGGTTATATCCAAACAATGGCATACTACTCAGCAATAATAAATGTACTATAGATACTCACAAAACATGAATAACTTGTTCAAATAATTGTGCTGGATGAAAGAAACAAGACAAATCCCCTCCCAAAAAAGAGTACATACTAACCGATTCCATTTAGTTTGAAATCTAGAAAATGTATAGAAAAATACCGTGATGTAAGGCAAATCAGTTGTCTGAGGGTTGGAAGTGGGGGTAGGCAGGTAGTTGAGGCATCAGAAACTTTGGGAAGGTTATGTATCTGTTCATGATCTTGATTGTAACGATGGTTTCACAGGTATATATATACAACGTATCAAATTGTACACTTTAAATATGTGCAGTATATTGTATGTCAAGAATACCTTAATAATGCAGTTTTTCTTTTCAAAGGTTATGCCACACAACAATGTAGTCTTTTCTCTCAAGCATTTTGAGTCCCTATCTTTACAAGTGACAAATCAGAGCACATTTGGAAAAATTAGGTCTACAGGATTATTTGAGATCTTTTATTTAACAATTAAAAGTATTATTTCGTTTTCATCATCTTTGTGGTATCTAAGAATGGTCAGATTTATCTTCCTCATTTTATAATAAGATACTGACAGCAAATAAATGAAAGTGTTGCAGTATCTGATCCTCAGAGTTCTTACTCCAATTTCTGTATTGGGCTGTGTCGAATTTGGCCACTTAAATATCCACAGCAAGTGCAGTAAGGAGCCCATTTTGAGAGAATATAGCCAACCCACAGGTTTCCCATTGGCAAGAACCATTCTATGAAAGAAAAACAATACCTGAAGTTAACTGGGAGAAAAAACTTCCCACCTCAAAGTGCACTCAAGAGATGAAAGAAACATGGGCTTTACATTTTGCTAGAATGCAGGCTGTAAATAAAGTAAAGGTGTGATCACAGTTTCTTTAGCGTCTCATCTTCCCCCTTTTCTCCATACAAAGAAGGTAAGATTCAGTTACAGCTGATTTCCATTATGGTCTATACTCTTAGACTTCATTTAAAAGCTTACCCAAATATACTTAAAAGACTGAACAACAAATAGCCTCCTTTATTAAAATTACGAAACCAGCATAAACTGAAGTGCAAGCAAAATTCCTTTACAATGAAAACCACAGAAATGAAACAGTTTTGCCATAGTGGCATTTCATTCTAAATAAGTAAATTGCTGTGAATCAAATTTCCATTCTACAGAGCAAATACTCAGCTTCCCATCTTTCTTTATAAGAACTGTCAAGTGTCAGGCAGGGAATTAGTATGTGAAGAGAAATATTTTATATAGGGCAGGTGTTTTGTGAATGTCTTTGACTGACAAGAATCTTGCTAAAGCCTGGACTGAAGAAATTAAACCCTACTGTTTGTTGTCATTTAAATTTGAGGGATGCTGGGAAGCTCCCCACCCTCAGACTATCTCTCCATTGGCCTGTCAAAATGCCTGTAATTTCACCATTAGAAATTCACTCCTTTCAACCAGCTGAGGCCACAAACAAGCAGAGAGGCACAGAGAAACAAATATGTGGACGCATGCTCAGAACTGGGAATCTAGGTGGTGCCCAGACGCTGGACAAAGGAAAATGCCAATGCCAAGTTATGAAGACTTTTAGCACTCAAAATTATTTAGGTAGCCCATTTAGGACAAAGCATTTATCTGAAGTCTTTTAGGACAAATAGTATGCCGTTATGACATTATCAAAGATGCTGGAGTGGTACAAATTTAATTACTTAGTATTATTTTAACCTTTTGCATCATAGCATGAAAAAGGATTTTTTAGAACACTGAAATCAGTGGTAATTTTTTAAAAAGCATTCAGGGTAACTGAGGTTACTAAAAAATGAAGGAGTTGAATATGTTAGTGAGAGTGTGTGTGTGTGTGTGTGTGCACATGCATGTGTGAGAGAGGTGGGAATAATTTTACTATCCATACAGTATTAAGGGATACTCTGAAAGGACTGTTATTATTATATCATAGTTTATGTCCACAGAGAGTCAGGGCTTTAATTATTCATAACTTAAAGCTCTTGAGTCACATAACAGCAGCAAACATACATGGCAATTAATAAACAGCCAAAAGCCAATGTCTCAGTCTCTGGAGCTCTGCCTCTGAGGAATGAGGCAGAGAAAACTGAGAATACAAAGAGGCCTGCCCAGGAAAGCCGTTTTAAAAGCCTAGCCTAAATCTCAGGTGTGTGTGCTGGGCCTTCTCTGGCCTTATCATACGCCATCCTTCTGCTATGTAATTCCAATCAAATTCTGCGCAGGGTCATGTGCTGAATTATTGTTGCTTCCCTGCCTGGCCTCCTCTGACATTTGCTGTTTTCGGGGCCATTCTCATTTGCCTGTTCCTGATGCTCATCTACACCGATGTGCCTGTAACATACAGGTCAGTGACCAGACACCCACAATATAAAATGCTCATCTCATCACATTCTATGTATTTTGCTATTGAGTAAAGGGAGAAGATATCCAATCTGCAATGAGACCATTCTATCTTATATTCTTCAGACATACATTACACCTGTGTAATGTTACCTGCTTAGAAAATGTAAGTCTTCCCCCTTCCCTCACTATGTCTTCTTGAAACTATTGCCTTCAATTACCATTCATTCAGAGTTCACATTTGCTAAAATTGGAATAAACCCAAAAAGAGACACTCATCAGGATGCATTTTGTCAACCCTCCTGTTTTGTTTTGTTTTTTTCTTTTTCTGTTCAGAGAGGGTAGCCTCTTCAAATACACACTTTGCTTCTGACAGCTCTGTGGTGATTGGGTGCAGCAGAAAATAGTGTCTGACACATAAAATCCACTGATTCAACTATGCAATATTTATTTCATAGCCAACATAAATAAAAATAAAATATTTCCTTGAACATTTTGCTCACACACTGCCTGGCTGCCTTGCCAGCAACTTTTCAGATCCTTCCGTTAGAAAACTTTTATTTGCTTTCCACCTTACCATAAATCATCTTCTCTGATCTGACTCTGATTGGACTATCCTTTGTTGAATAATAAAACATAGGTATTGCTTGGGAATGCATTTTGAATATCTTGTAGATAATGCAATAAAGATGGAATGAGTACAGTTTGATGAGGAAACTATTGGATTCATATAAGATGAAGACTTTCAAGGGAAAAAATAATTTTTTCTTGCCCTAATTACCAATTCCCTGGGCCTTGCCGAGGCTGAACTAAGAAGTTACTATTGATCTGTGATTTGAACTTTCAGGTGATTGGGGTACATGACCTTGATGAATCCAAATCCCAGTTACTGGAGCAGGACCAAGGTAATTCAAGAAACTAAAAAAAAAATTCAGAGAAATCATCACTTATAGTGGATATTACAGCCTTGAGTGTCAAGTAAGGGCAAGCCTGATTATCACCATAGCATGAAACCTAATTGAGATATGCAGAGGGAGAAAGGTGGGAAATCCCTGTTGTTTGAGAAAGAATTTGTGAGTGTGGTAAGTACAAAGTAGCAGGAAATCACTAGTCATAAATGGAACAAGGCTCTATTCCAAGAAAATGTCACAGAGGAAGAGGGGTATAAGATCAAGTGGCAGAAGGATGACCTCGCGTGGTTGTCTGTGGTGAATTTAATTGAAATCTCTTCATAGTTTGGTAACACTGAAGAACTTTATTTAATCCAGCAATCATTTTATATGGGTTTGGGTTACTTAGTAGTTTTCAAACCTTCTTAGTCTAATACCCTTAAAATAATTTCCTTAAGAATTCCACAACCTGGGGCACTTGGGTGGCTCAGTCGGTTAAGTGACCAACGTCGGCTCAGGTCATGATCCCCTGGTTTGTGGGTTCAAGCCCCACGTCAGGCTCTGTGATGACAGCTCAAAGCCTGGAGCCTGCTTCAGATTCTGTGTCTCCCTTTCTCTCTGCCTCTCCCCGACTCGTACTATGTCTCTCCCTCAAAAATAAACAAAAAAAAGAAGAATTCCATAACCCTTACAAATTTTCAACTTGACATAAAATTGTTTTTCATAACGTCCTTATGGCAAATGATATAATTTATGTGTGTTATAAATGTTGACATTTTAAATTCAGTTATACCACTTTTTAAATATATACAACTGAGGGGTGCCTGGGCGGCTCAGTCGGTTAAACATCCAACTTCAGCTCAGGACATGATCTCATGGTTTATGAGTTCCAACCCATATAAGGCTGGCTGCTGTCAGCATAAAGCCTGCTTAGAATCCTATCTCTTTCTCTTTCTGCCTCTCTCTCTCTCTCTCTCAAATATTCCTTTCTCAAAAATAAACAGGGGCACCTGGGTGGCTCAGTCAGTGGTTTCAGCTTAGATCATGATCTCATGATTTGTGAGATCCAGCCCCTCATTGGATTCTGCACCGTCAGCGTGAAGCCTGCTTGGGCTTCTCTCTCTCCTAGCTCTCTGCTTCTCTCCCTGCTCACTCTCTCTCTTTCAAAATAAGTAAATAAACAGAAAATAAATGCATAAACAAATAATATATATATATATACATACAAGTGAATATAAAGGACATGGCCTTTAATTATGTACCTCAGTCCGTTAAAACTACATTACAGTAAAATTTATTATAGTCAAAATTTGCATTTTTCATATTTGTGTATTTCTATTCCAATTTTCCCACAAAATTTTATCCTAGTGTAATATATTTTTAAGTTTGATAGCCTTATTAATCACAAGTCTCTGCAGTTTATGTGTGTGTGTGTGTGTGTGCATGTGTGTGTGTGTGTGTATCTGTGTGTTAGCAAGTCTCTGAATTTTGAAAATATCTATAGGATTAAAATCATTATGATTATTCTAAACAATTGATCAAAAATATATGGCCAATTTTGATAATTATTAAAATAAAATATATTGGAAATGCATCTCACCATGAGATTGGACTTTTTTTGTTGTTGTTTATTTATTTTTGAGACAGATAGAGACAGAGCATGAACAGGGGAGGGTCAGAGAGAGAGAGACACAGAATCTGAAACGGGCTCCAGGCTCTGAGCGGTCAGCACAGAGCCCGACGGGGGGCTTGAAGTCACGGACCGCGAGATCATGACCTGAGCCGAAGTCGGCCGCTTAACCGACTGAGCCACCCAGGCGCCCCGAGACTGGACTTTTAAAAATTATTTAAGAATACACAAATGAATACTTAGTAGAATGCAGTAGTGCTCAGGATGAGGTCTATATTGTTTTTATGGATTTGACCTTTGCAAATACTTTTTCTTATAAGATGTATATGGAAATGGAAGACTTTAGTTATTCAATAACACATTATTTTCACTTCCTCTTGGTTACATATCTAAAATCATAGAGTGGTATATCATTAAAAGTTATTTTTATTGACCTAAAAGCTCTGTCAGGTTTTCTGAAAGCAAAGAATTAAAAGCAGCCTAACTGGCAAAATGATTTGTTAGTCATCAGGGCTATTTAGTTTCTGTCTCTGAAAAGTGTGTTTAAGATCCTTTCAAGAAATTTAGCTATGATTATTGAGGATGCTTGCCAGTTTTTCAGTTAGTGGCATTTTATTTAATCCAGTATGGTCAGAAAGGGTTGAGAAAAATGGAAATGTTACAAATTCTACTTTGTCAATGCAGTTTTTAAACAAAT
The DNA here is from genome assembly GCF_018350195.1 of Panthera tigris. Lineage (NCBI taxonomy): Eukaryota > Metazoa > Chordata > Mammalia > Carnivora > Felidae > Panthera > Panthera tigris. The sequence continues at coordinate 117,646,011 of NC_056663.1, forward strand.
CATATTTATCTTACCATGTGCTTTAAATTTATTTGCATCAAGTCCTTGAACTATATATTTAACTCAATTTGTGAGATACAAATGGATTAGCAAAGCCACTTCTTATCATAAATTCAATCAACCGGATGAGATTTACATTCTGTCAGAAAGAGTCTAATTTTGTTCTAAATTCAAATAATTATTCTTAATATGCATTATTGTGACTACCATCTACATTCTAAATTAAATTCTAAAATAGACATGTAGACAGATAAGGCACAAAATCTTCCCATGAATTTGTTGCCTAATTAAGACAAAATGCTGCCTCCTCTGATGTTTCTTATTGATACATTCTTTGCTTCATTCTTTTGGGACCCTTCCTAGGGTGATGCATTCTTTGATAGAGATGGGAAATAGAAGATATTAGGTCGTTAAATAGCGATTATAATTTTTTCCACCACTCTCTTCTAAGTTACATTTAGATTGATAATATCCTTAATCTAAACAACAGTGCAAAATCCAATTTGTAATGTCACACTTTCCCATTAACAAAAATTTATATGACAGGAAAGATTCAGAAGTTTGCCACACATTGATGGTGTATTGATTAAAGAAACCAACTAATGGTCAGTGACACCAACTTTTTCCATTTTTCATTTCTGTGTTTTGCTATATTAAATGTTTTTACATTTTTTATTGTGGAAGTTTTCAGATATACAAAAGTGGAGAAAGTAATATAACAAACCCCACCTATCTATTTCCACCTTCGACAATTAACAACACAGAGTCAATGTTGTTTTATCAACAAGCTATCCATTTTCCCCACCCCTGAATTACTTTGAAGCAAATCCCAGATTTCACATAACATCCTGTGAGTATTCTGTGTCAATTAAAAATAAAGACACCTTAAAATTTTTTTTAACATTTATTTATTTTTGAGAGACAGAGTGTGAGCAGGGGAAGGGCAGAGAGAGGGAGACACAGAATCCAAGGCAGGCTCCAGGTTCTGAGCTCTCAGCATAGAGCCCCATGCAGGGCTCAAACCCATGAACTGTGAGATCATGACCCGAGCTGAAGTCGGATGTTTAACCGGCTGCGCCACCCAGGCAGCCCCCAAAAAATGACACTTTAAAATAGCTACCACGCTATTATCAATTTAAAAAGAAGAAGAAGAAGAAGAAGAAGAAGAAGAAGAAGAAGAATTTCGTAGATGATCTACTATCCACCATGTGGTCATACTGTCCCGATTGTCAATTAAAAACAAAACAAAACAAAACAAAACAACAGTTTGTTTAAAACAGAATTCGGAGAAGTCCAACAGATTGTGATTTGTTATTATTTCTCTTAAGCATCTTTTAATCTGTATCTCCCCTCTTTGCCTTCCTCTCCTCACTTCTCTCATTTTATTTGATTGTTGTCAAATAAAACATGCAATCCTGAAGAACTTGCTGAAGTCTAGAGTTTGCTAATTATATACCCATGGGAGTATACTAAAGTGAATTCAACGTTGACATTTTTATTGTGTTGTCTGTAAATGGATTTAAAACCACAGACTTGATCAGATTCTACTCCTTCTCCTTCTCTTCCTCCTTCTTCCACATGTCTTCTTTTTCATAGCTCATGCTGTGTGGACTTTTTTAAGTATCACATCATGTCTGGTGATCCCTTGTTTTTTGTTTTTGTTTTTGCTTTTGTTTTACCAGCTGTTGATGATTATTTACCTAAAGCTATTAATTTAATAAATTTAATGGAGTTGTAATATAATATTCCAATTCTATCATTTCTGCTTCATTAATGAGGCAGAATATTTCTACAATCATAAAAGCACTTTCTTATCCTAAGATAGTTTGTGTAGAAATAAAAAGATGAATGTTTGATTCTTTCCCTTTTCTTAACAATTTCCAAAGTACTAAATCGATTTCTAACTTTTTCTAAAAGTGACCGATGTGTTTTTGAATATCATTATGAACTCATGGTTTATGATTGAATCCTTTGTAATTATAACCATTATGGAAGTTCAAATGGTCCACTCCTTTGCCAGTGATATGGCTCTGGGCCTTTTTTTTTGCCATGATTTAAGAGTCTTTCTTTTCTTTACAGCTTTCTCCATATGATTTGTTGTTTCAGACTCATCTTGTATATTTCATGCTCGGGTCTGAAATTAACCATTTCTCAAAAGACAATTGTAGTTTTACAAGGAATGACATTTTAAAATCATACTTTGAATACAAAGACATACTCATTTCTACTGGGTTGGTCATTGTTTGTAGGCCTTTTTTACGGGATAGTTCTAGGAATTTTTTAAACATAAAGTACATGTTGGGTTTATACTTACACTTTTAAGTCAAATTCAGTGCTACACAGATTTTTATCACCTCTGATATGTGTCTTGTTTCAACCATAATGAAATATCATTTCTTAATTATACCAATAAAATTTCTTCCTTTATTGGTCCTAAAATACACACCAAACAATTTCATAATAATCTTATTAACACAACCACTAACAACATAATTGCTAAAACAGCTTAAGATTTTTACTGAGTGCTTTTGTCTGTAATATAGATCTCACTAGTGATGTAAAGTAAAATAACCCCACTTTAAATACAGTTATCCACTTGGAATAATTAATTCCTCCTTGTGTGGTCATTCCATCAGTCTCATAGAATTAGGTTTAGAAGTTAGTTTTTATATTTAATTTTGGGATATTATTTAAACATAAAATAGCTTTATTAATATGTAAAATATTTACATGATCTGAAAATTAAAATTATAATATAAAGTATAATCAAGTGTACCTGCTATCCCTGTATAATCTTCTTTATTCATTCTACACTCATAGGTAATCTTTTCGTTTTAAATTAATGATTTACTTTCAATTTGAAAATGTCCTTCCTCCCCTTACTTAAGTAGGGAGTGATATACTTTTTAAAAACTACTGAATTATAATGCATGAAATATTTTAGTAAGGCAAGTGTGGACATAGGGAAACTGGTTAGGAGGCCATTGAATGAATTTAGGACATGGTTGCTTATGTTTGATTCTTTGGTACTTCAGAATCCTTTGTCCTTTGTGATAATCTTGATATTTGTGATATTTGCGGTATCTGTATGGGATATTTTCATTATATGCTATGTATTAATTTTTATTACCTTATTTCCTAACTTTCTGTGGCTTATTATGATTAAAGTATTTGGGAGCTCTGTTTATTTACTGTTAATAAAGAGAAATTAATTTGATAACTCTAAAATGGATTATATTTGGTTTCCTAATTCACTTAAGACGTGTAATTTCCTTGATCCAGTGGCAATATGTAAGGATCAAGTTTCTCTGGGTTTTAATTCCAAAACTGTGGCCCTAGACTCAAACTGCAAACTGCAACAGAAATCACCAATCAAAATGAAATATATTGAGCTATCAATATGGCCCTTTTGATACCAATATCAGTGAGTCAACTCTGAAAAGCATATAATTCTGACTTTTAACTTATCATATAACTATTTTATTTGAGCTAATATATTCTGGGTGTGGTGCAAGCAACCTGATTAATGCACCATTCAGCCAGCTAGGCTTGGGCTGCCTATCTAGGCTTTGGAGGAATGAAAGGATAAGGAAGGAAGACATGTCTGCTGTCTCAAGCCTGTAACTTAGAAATTACTTTTCTGTGAATGTAGTCTCATGTTTGAAAATTCCTAATCAAATGACATAGAATGGAAGACAAGAGGAAAGATCAGAGTGAAAATAAATGAAATTGAGACTGAAAAGACAATGGAAAAGATCAATGAAACTAAGAGGTGGTTTTTTTGAGAACATAACCAAAGTGGGCAAACCTCTAACTAGACTCATCAAGAATAAAAAAAGAGAGGACTCAAATAAATAAAATTAGAAATGAAAAAAGAATGTTACAACTGACACCACAGAAATGCAAAGGAGCATAAAAGACCACTACAAACAATTATACATCAACACATTGAACAAACTAGAAATGGATAAATTTTTTTTAGAACAACATTCCTAGAAACATATAACCTTCCAAGACTAACTTATGAAGAAATAGAAAATCTGAACAGACAAATGACTAAGGGTATTGAGTCACTGAACACAAATTTTCCAACAAGAAAAGCCCAGTGCCAAATATATGGTTTCTATTATCTTTTTCGTCTGTACTTTATTTTTCCTCTGATCTTTTTTATTTGCTTCCTTGTGCTTTCTTCTGCTAGTAAACTTTGTTTTCCTTTCTCTAATTGTTTTGTTTGTTTTGGTGTAAATTTAAGTTGTTTATTTTACACCTTTCTTTTTTTAATTTATTATTATTATTATTTTTTTTAGCATTTATTTTTGAGAGAGAGAGACAGAGAGAGAGAAAATAAGCATGAGCCAGGGTGGGGAGAGAAAGAAGGAGACACAGAATCTGAAGCAGGCTCCAGGCTCTGAGCTGTCAGTACAGAGCCCTACACGTGGCTCGAACCCACGAACTGTGAGATCATGACCTAAGCTGATGCCAGACTCTTAATCGACTGAGCTACCCAGGCACCCATCTTTTTTTTTTTTAATGTAGGTGTTTATCTCTGTGAATGCACCTCTTAAATTGCTGCATCCATACAGTCTGATAGGTTGTGTTTCCTTTTTCATCTGTCACAAAATATTTTTTATTTCTCTTGATTTCCTTTTTTGCCCATTGGTTGCTAAGAAGTATGTTGTTTAATCTGCACATATTTGTGTATTTTATAATATTCTTCTTGTAATTGTGATTGATTTCTAGCTTCATAACATTGTGATCAGAAAAGAAACTTGATATGATGTCAATCTTCTTAAATTTATTAAGACTTGTTTAGTAGCCTGATACATTTTCTATCTTGGAGAATGTTCCATGTGCATTTGAAAAGAATGTATTCTGCAACTGTTTGATGGAATGTTTTTTAAATGTAGAAGTTAGATGTGACTTCTGCTTGTCTCCATTTGGGAGATTATGGATGCATTTAGAATTGTACATGTGATAATGGATACATTTAGAATTGTGTATAAGAGAAGTCTATGTAGGTTGAGCAATAAAGAGATGAAATACAGTGTGGATTAATTATAACTGTCCAACTGACCCACCAAATTAGGTCCTTAGCAGTTGTGTTTTTATTTGTCCACTAGACAAAAAGTGGATATTTCACATATATTGGCAACATTAAATTTCTCCCTCTTTCTCAGATTGTCTCCCCCTTAGCATTTGCTTCTCAGTGCCAGGAATTTAAACTGAGACACAAGGAGATAGGAGTTGGTTAATAAAGTGAATATTGGAAACTAGAACTAAGTCCCATTTATTCCTTCTGCTGATATCACTGATGTTTCTCTGTTCCTAGTTTTAGCTGTGTTTTAATTATTCCCCTCTTCTGTGAATTCTGTGAACACTCCCTGTCTCCTTCTACTCTCATTCATTAAGTTCCCCTTCATGTTTGGGCCAACTCAAATCGGCATCTGATACATGCAAGATAACTACGACATATTTCTGTTGCTTGTGTTTCTAAGTTTAAGTTATTGGATACACCGATCATAAAATTGCAATAGCCATATCCTGAACTCTTAGAGTTTTAGTTTTACATAATACCCATCTATGATTGGAATAATTGTTTATCTACCTTGCTGAGTTAACTATTTTTATGTATGGGAACTAGGCAGTAGGCAAAGAAAGAATGTAGGACATGACAAAATTTCCTGAAGGGATGTCTGTATGTTTTCAGGCAGTAAGTTTTTTCAGGTCTGTAAGTTTTTTCTGGGATGACACAATCCTTTAGCAGCCATGCTGTTTACATGAGGGAGCCTTTTCTTTCTTTCTTTTTCTTTTATCTCTTCTTTTCTTTTCTTTTTTTTTCTTTTCTTTCCTTTCCTTTCCTTTTTTTTCTTTCTTTTCATTTTATTTTAATTTTGCTTGTTTGTTTCAGTTGCTTAGTTATCCCACCACTACAGGGAAGGATATAATTACATAAACCCTTTTCTACTGAACCCTCCTTTTGGAAGGGTAATGTCTGAAAGCAGAAGTTTTTACAAGATATTCTTAATAGCACTGGCCAGCCTTCCTCTTACCATTTCCACCTTCTTCTCTAAAAAAAAAAAAAAAAGTGATCCCCATTGTCTTGCTTTCTATTTGTCTTCTGATAATAATATAAACATGCAGAATATACACACTCAGGAAATTTGGAAGTTACAAAAAAATTAGAAAAATAAAAATTAGCCATTATCCACTGTCTAGAAATAATTATTTTTAATATTTCTGATGTATTTCCTTTCTTGAATGTTTAATATGCCTATATAATTAGAAATTTGAGATTATAACACACACACTGGCTTATAATATCTGTTTTTGTTTATAACATATTGTAATATCATCGTGACATAACATAACCTGTTAAATAAATCATTAATTAATCTCATATTTTGCAACAATTAAAATACAACGTGGTCTAAATTGCAATTATGACTGGACTTCCCATTCAGAGTAAAGAGCATAGACTTATTTTTTTCCTGTTCTTTAGCTCTAAACACAAGTACATATCCTGAAAACAATGTGTAAGACAACCAAAGGAGAATGGGTGGTCTCTTGTCTGAGTTAGCAGAAGGAAGAAGGTAAGTGGAAGGAAGAGAGCAAAAGAGATACAATGAGGCAACCAGGGGACTGGGTCTGGGGGGAGCAGAAGCCATGAATCCAGCAGCTTTTCCCAGTGCATTTATTATCAATGCCCTCCATCTCTCCAGGCAGACCTAAAGAGGAGAGATGATTCTTTCAGGGAAGAAACCAAAGACAAAGAAAACTTCTTGAAATCAGACAGGGAGACATAAGCCATTGGCATTAGAAGGATTCCAACTTGAATGACATCTTATTTATCATCGAAAGCCTTGAAATCTAAAACAGTTACCAGACAGCCATATGCTGGGACATGAAAAAAAAAATGCAACAGTTCTAAAACAATTGAAACTTTAAAGAGTGTGTTATCTGACTCTAATGAAATCAAATTAAAAATCAATAATCAAAAACAGGACAATTCCAAAACATGTGGAAATTAGGTAACACACCTCTAAATAATCCATGGGTCAAAAAGCGTCTCAAATGAAATAGATACATACATTAAACTAAATGAAAATGAAAATACAATTATCAAAATATGTGATATAGCCAAAGTAGGAAAGAGATGTATGGCACCAAATGCTTATATGGGAAAAGATGAGAGGTTTCAGATCGATAATCACAGTTGATAACTCAGAAAAAACAACTTGAAAAATAGCAGCAAAATAAAGCTAGAGTAAGCAGAATAAAATATATAATGAGAACAAGTCCAGGAAGGAATAAAATTGAAAACATGAAACAGACAAAAAGCTGCTTCTTGGAGAAAAATTAATAAACTGATAAAATTCTACCAAGACATATGAAAACAAAAAGAAAATACAAAACATCAATATTTAAAATGTAATAGGTGGTATCACTTCCGACCCTGCATCCATTAAAAAAAAAGAACAGGGGAATATTATAAGCAACCTTAGATTCAAAACTTGCCAACTTAGAATAAATGGACCAATTCCTTAAAACCTGTAAACTACCAAACTCAACCAAGATGAAATGACAATCTGAATAAACAGATAATAACTAAAGAAATTAAATTCATAACTTAAAAAAGCTTTTGAAAAAGAAATCTCATGCCTAGATGATTTCATTGGAGAATTCCACTAAACGTATAAAGAAGATTAACATCAATTTTACATAATCACTTCCAGAAAAAGAAGGAATATTTTCTAGTTCATTTTATAATTTCATTATTACTGTGACATCAAAACTGGAAAAGAGAAAGTACAATAAAAAAAAAATAACTACAGACCGTTATATCCCATGATCTTAGACAACAAATCCCCCAATATATTAGTAAACTGAATTCAACTATACATGAAAAGAATTAGCTGTTTCCACCTGTAAGGAGTTTGGAACTTGCCACTCCATCCTAAAACAAATTAAAAGGTGAACAGACTGAAAAGCAACTGTTCTTGCATCCTACAGAGAAGGAAAGACACAGGACAAATGACTAGTTAAAAGATTGGAGACAGGCAAATACGAGAGTCACAGTTTATCAGAACAGAGACTCACTAGGGAAAGCCACCAAGGGAACCAGAGTTAGGGAAACTGGAACTGTACCTAAAGAACTGTTAATGACAAAGTGTAGAAAACTATGAACATTAAAAACTCCAAGGAACCCAGTCATAAGGGGATTCCCATAATATATGTGAGATTTACATCCAAAAGCTCAACCACGTTTTGACAGTAAATATTGGAGAAAAATCCTCTTGGGCTTCCAGCAGGAGGAGGTGAAAAGAAACCATTTTGAAATATGACAGAGCATTCTGTTCTTAACAAGGCCTGCCCTCAGGAGAAATAGTTAACTAGAGCCTAGCCAGCTGGGTTATCAGAGAAAAATTGACACACAGGAAGGGAAATACCTACCTGATTGCATCCCACTCTAGCCATCCTGTACCTCCTAAGTGGGAAAATAATGAGAAACATTTTTGAAGTTTATAGTCTAGACACTTTGCTAACCAAAAGACTTAATCATAGGATTATAGAATGCTTTCCCTAACCCCATACCCCACACTATAAGAGTAGTGTGCAAGAGTTTCTTTTAACCAGTAAATAATGTCTCACTGCCAACAAAAAATTACAAGGCATAATAAAATGCAAAATACACAATCTGAAAGGACAGAACAAACATCAGACCCAGACATGGCAGGAATGTTGGAACTATCCAACCAAGAATGTGAAACAATGTTATTAATATGCTAAGGGCTCTAATGGAGGAGGTAGACAGCATGCAAGAACAGGTGGGAAATGTAATTCTAAGAAAAAGCCAAAAATAAATGCCAAGGATCAAAAAGAAAAAGTGTAACAGAAATGAAGAATACCTTTGATGAATTTATTAGTAGACTAGATACGGACAAGGAAAGAATCTCTTAGTTACAGACTATATAAATAAATCCTCAAAAACTGAAAATCAAAAAGAACAAAGGTGAAAAAACACAAAACAGGATATCCAAAGACTGTGGAACATAAATAAAAGGTGTATCATATACATAAGAAGAATATCAGGAAAAGAAAAAGATAAACAATAATAACAGAATTTTCTCAAGTTAATGTCAGACATTCAAATGGCAGATTCAGGACACTGAGAGAACATCTAACAGGAAAACAAAAAACAAAAACTGCCTTCAGCATAGCATTTCAAACTACAGAAAATCAAAAATAAAGAAAAATTCCTGAAAAAAGTGTGTGTGAGGGGGATGCATATCTATAGAGAAACAAAATAAAAAAAGAATTATATCAGGACAGAGACTCACTAGGAACCATGCAAGAAGAGAGTAGAATGAAAATTTTAAGGTGTTGAGAGAAAAAATAAACCCACCAATCTAGAATTCTATACTCTGTGAAATTATTATTCAACAGTGAAGAAGAAATAAGGACTTTCTCAGACAAATAAAAATTGAGAGAATTTTTGCCAGTAGATGTGCCTTGCAGAAAATGTTAAAAGAAGATCTGTTGGGAAAAGGAAAATAATGTACATCAGAAACTTGGGTCTACATAAATAAAGAAATAGACCCAAAGGAGTAAAGGTAGAAATGAAGGTAAGATAAAAACTTTTTTATTTGTGATTGATCTATTGGATAACAGTTTCTTCAAAATAAAAATAGTGACAATCTATTTGATTATGTATATTTATCCATATATATTACTATCTATATCTATCTATCTACCTATTGATCTAGTGTTTTTATATAGGTGAAATGAGTGATAATTATACAAGGGATGGGAGGAAGAATGTTAATCCAACTATATCAATAATCACCTTGAATGTCAATGGTCTAAACACACCAATTAAAAGATGGAGATTGTCACAGTGGACGCAAAAAAAAAAAAAAAAACACAACCAAGCTATATATTATCTCAAAGAAACCCATTTTATATACAAAGACAAATATAGATGAAAGGTAAATGGACAGAGAAAAATATACCATGCTAATACTAATCAAAAGAAACCAGGAGTAGTTAAATTAATTCCAGACAGAGCAGACTTCAAAGCAAAAAAAAAGTCATCAGGGTGTTGCATAATGATAAATGGGTAAGTTCTCCAAGAAGACATAATAATTCTTAATGTGTTGCGTATAATAACAGAGTGTCAAACTATGTAAGGCAAAAAAAAAAAAAAAAGAATTGCAAGGAAAAATACATGAATCCAGTATCATAGTTGGAGACTTTAACATCTTCCTATCTGAAATGGATAGCTCCAGCGGCCAGAAAATCAGCAATGGCATAGTTGAACTCAACACCATCAGTCAACTGTATATAATGAACATCTATAGACTACTTCATCCTTCCAATGACAGCAGAATACATGTTTTTTTTCAAGATTCCATGGAATATTCACTGATATAGACACATTCTAGAACATAAAAAACACACCTTAATTTTTTTTTTAAATAGAAATCATGTAATTAAAGTAGAAATCAATAACAGAAAGGTAACTGGGAAATCCACAAATACATGGAGACTAAACAACACACTTCTAAATAATACATGGTCAAAAAAGACATCTCAAGAGGAATTTTAAAATATTTTGAACTAAATGAAAATGAAACACAACAAATACAAAATGTGGAATGTAGTGAAAACTGTGCTTAGAAGGAAATTGATAGAGTTAAATAAAAGCACATAATAGAGAACAAGAAAGTTCTAAAATGAAATTAATTTTATACCTAAGAAACCTAGAAAAGGAAGAGCAAATTAAATCCAAAGTAAGTGGAAGAAAAGAAATAATAAAAATTAGAGCAGAAGTCAATGACATTGAAAACTGAAGATCAATAGAAAACATCAATGAATCCAAAATCTGTTTCTTTGAAAAGATCAATAAAATCAATAAGCTTCTAGCCAGACTAACTAAGAAGAGAAAGGACACAAATTGCTAATATCGGAAATGAAAGAGTATATATCACTACAGATCTCATGGACATTAAAAGGATAATAAAGGAATAATATAAACAGCTCCACCAACAAATTGGATAACTTAGATAAAATGGACCATTTCCTTGAAAGATGCAATCTGCCAAACTTTATGCAAGAAGAACTAGGCCCCTATTAAAGAAATTGAATCAATAATTAATGACCTTTCAAAACAGAAAGAACCAGGCCAAGATGGATTCACTGGTGAATTCTACCAAACATTTAAGTAAGAAATTATATCAATTGTCTACAATCTCTTTTAGAGGATAGAAGCAGAGGAAATACATTTTAACTCATTTTATGAGCCAGCATTACCCTAATATCAATACCGGATAAATTTCAAGAAAACTACAGACAATAGCTCTCACAAACAATGATTTTAAAATCCTTAATAAAATATGAGCAAACTGAATCCAACAATTTATAAAAGAATTATACATTCAACCAGATGGGATTTATCTCATGTGTGTAAGGCTGGTTAAACATTCAAAAATGTTTAAAATCAATCAATGTAATTCATTACAAAAACAGGTTAAGAAAAAGATAAATCACACAATCTTATCAATAAATACTATGAAATATTTGACAAAATCCAACACCTACTAATTATAAAAAAAAACTTTTAGTAAACTAGGAATAGAGAGGAATTTTCTCAGCTTGTTAAAGAATATCTACAAAAACCTATAGTTAACATCATAATGGTTGGAAACAGTCTCACTAAGACTAGGTACAAGGCAAGGATATCTCCTCTCACCTATTTCTTTAAACACTGTCTTGGAAATTCCAGCTAATGAAATAAGACAAGAAAAGGAAATAAAAGGTATACAGCACAGGCAGAAAAACATAAAACTGTCCCTGTTCACAAATAACATGATCATCTATGTAGAAAGTCAGAGAATTGACCAAAAATCTCCTGGATATAACAAATCACTGTTGCAAGTTTGAAGGATATGTTAAAATACAAAAATCAATTGCTTTATTCTGTAATAGCAATGAAGAAATGGATGTATGCACTATGATCTATTAAGATTTTTTCCTAGTTATCCAATATTCAAAAATCAATGTAATTCACCATAACAAGCTAAAGATGAAAAATTAGATGATCATAGCCATTGATGTGCAAAAAAGAGTTTCAGAAAGTGCCACATATATTTACAATAAAAAATGTTCAACCATCTAGGAACAGACAGGACTCTCCTGGACTTTTTTTTTAATAAACCCTACTGCTAAGTTCACTCTTAAAAATAAAAGACTGAATGTGTTTCTCTAAGATTGGGAATAAGTTAAAGCTTATTCAGTACTCCTATTCAGTATAGTGCTGGAAGTTCTAGCCAGTGCAATAAGGCAGTAGAAAAACATACAATTACATAGATTGAAAATCAAGAAATAAAACTGTTGCTATTTGCAGATTACTTGATTATCTGTACAGGAAATTACAAGGAACCTATACAAAAAATATAAAATTGCTAAAACTGATGAGTGAGTTCAGCAAGGTCAAAAGATATAAAAGCAATTATAAAATTATATATCTAAACAGTAACAATGAACATATGGAAAGTGAAGTTAAAAACATCATACCATTTATAATTGCTCCAAAGAAAATGGAATAATTACATATCATTTAACAAATCGTATTCAGGAATTCTTTGCTGGAAATTACTAAATGCTGATGAAAGAAATCAAGGAAAACCTAAACAGAGAGACATAGTGTGTTCACAGATTCAAAGACTCAGTGAAGTAAAGATGTCAATTCTCCCAAAATCTATCTATACGTTTAAGGCAATTCCTATATAAATCACAGTAAGGGTTTTTTGTTTTTGTTTTTCGGGGGGGGGTTTTGGGGGTGTGTGTGTGTGTGTGTGTGTGTGTGTGTGTGCAGGCACAGACTAGCTCATTCTACAGTGGAAAGGTATAGGCCCTAGAATAAAAACAATCTTTCCAAAGAAGAATCTAGCTAGAGGAATCCCTTTATTCAATATTAAACTATACTTTATAGCTATAGAAATAAAAAAGACTTTTTGGTATTGGCAGAAGGACAGACACACAGATCAATGGAACAGAACAAAGAATCCAGAGATAAAACCACACAGATACACTTAAATGATTTTTGACAAAGGTGCAAAGGCAATTCAATGAAAGTGGGGTAGTCTTTTCAACGGATGAGACTGGGGCAATTGTATATCCATGGACAAGAAACTCAACCTCAGACTAAACTTCGAACTTTATATAAAATTAATTCACAATGAATCATGGACTTAAATGAAAATGTAATTATTATACAACTTTTAGAAAAACACATGAGAGAAAATAGTATCTGGGGCTAGACTCTTTAAAGGTCCACGTAAAGAGATTGAAAAGAGAAGCTATAGACTTGGAGAAAACATTTGCAAGTCATGTGTGGTAGGTTGAATAATTTCCCCGACAAAGATATTTGTGTTCTAATCCCAGGAACCTGTGAATGTTACCTTGTATGGCAAAAGAAACTACAGATGTGATGCAGGAAATGAGGACCAATGTAATCAAAGGTTCTTACAAGAGGCACCCAAGAGAGCTAGACAGGATCAAGGCAATGTGATAGTGGAAGTAGATAGTGCAGTAATATCCCAGTGCAAAGAATGCAAGGGCCTAAAAGCTCCAAAAGTCAAGGAATAGACTTCCCCCTGTAGACTCCAGAATGGTTCCTTCTGGAGTCATTTTGGGCTTCTGCCCTTCCAAAATGTAAGATGATGAATTTGTATTAGGTCACTACTTCTGTGGTAATTTGGTATAGCAATAAGAGAAGGCTAATTCATTAGACATTTATTAAAAATTCTGTAGATTATATAAAGAAATCTCAATGCTTAAAAAAAGGAAACATCTTAATACTTAATAGTAATCTAACTGGAAAATGGGCAAAAGGCATAAAGAGACATTACACTAAAGAGAATATACAAATGTCAAATAAGCATATGAAAAGCTGATGAACACCACTAGCCATCAGGGAAATGTAAATTAATAGCACAATGAGATATCAGTATATATTTATCAGAATGGTTTATATATTTTTTAAAAATTTTACACTACCAAATGCTGGCAAGCACTCATAAATAATAGGTCACTCATACATTGCTGATAGAAATGCAAAATTTCCACTCTGGAAAACATTTTTGGCAGTTTCTTATAGAAATAAACATGTAGTTACCAAATGACCCAGCAATTGTACCCTTGGGCATTTATCCCAGAGAAATAAAAACTTGTGAGCACACAAAATCCTGTACATGAATGTTTATGGCAGCTTTATCTGTAATAACCAAAAGCTATAATCAGCCCAGATTTCCTTCAACAAATGAAAGGTTGTACAAATTTTAGTGCATACATAGCATGGAATACTACCTAGTGATAAAAAGAAATAAACTATTGATACATGCCACAATTTGGATGCATTTCCAAGGAATTAGCTGAGTAAGGAAAAAAAATCTTACAAGGTTATATATTGAATGATTCAGTATATATAACATTTTTGAAATGAGTAAATTTTAGAATTGGTTGTTCTAGGCTAGGGAGGGGTGGGAAAGGTTGATGTGGTTATAAGAATGAAATACAAGGGATCTTTATGATGATGGAGCTTTTCAGTATCTTAACTGTCTTGGTGGACATACAAACCTAGATGTGATAAAATTGCATAGAACATACTTGGAAATATCCCTATAATATTTCTTACAATTACTTGTGATTCCACAATTATTTGAATAAAAACTTCAATTAAAAATGCAACTAGGAAAGTGATAATGAACCCAAACGAATGTCTCTGATTTATTTCTCCTTGGGGAACTAGAATCCCATAATAAATACAAACTCTAATTCCAAGGTTTTGAGACATACAATTTCTTCTGTGGCTTTAACCCTTTTTTGTGTTTACATTTTTTACATAATTGTGAAGGAAGTTTGTTTGCCAAGGCTTTGTTGATAATTATCATCAATATCTTGTTTCCATAGGACAGAAAACAAACATACGGGTAGGGAACAAATTGGTGTGCAATTTTTGGTGGCAGTGCCTTAAATGGGAATCAATCCCATTTCTGTCTTAAATTATTTTTTCCTATAATGATCAGATGTCTTGAGGACAAACCATGCTTAAGTTCATTTTTATGTTCCATGATGCTTAGCATATTGCTATCTTTGAACATAGTAAATTGCTAAATATATATTTACTGACTCTGTTGCTAACTAACCTATCACATAAGCTATATGGCCATAAAAATACAGTAAAGAAATGAAAACATAAATAGGCATTCTTCATAGAACATTTCATAAATAGCTGTCTTAAATTTTCAGTCATAGGGGCGCCTGGGTGGCTCAGTCGGTTAAGCGTCCGACTTCAGCTCAGGTCACGATCTCGCGGTCCGTGAGTTCGAGCCCCGCATCGGGCTCTGGGCTGGTGGCTCAGAGCCTGGAGCCTGCTTCGGATTCTGTGTCTCCCTCTCTCTCTGCCCCTCCCCCGTTCATGCTCTGTCTCTCTCTGTCTCAAAAATAAATAAAAAACGTTAAAAAAATTTTTAAAAAAAATTTTCAGTCATAAATACAAACTTTATTTAGAGTTTACGTGATATAATAAGATAGAACAGGGCAAGGACATTTTGGAAGCAGTAACATCGGTTGGACCATGGCAACATGTCAGACCCCCAAATACACAATTTGAAACTCAAAAGTGAAATAAAATAAGCATCTCTATCTTACAATTGGATACAATGTTTTTAAAGAGGTCCATCCCTTCTTTTTCCTGATAGGCTATCATACTCAGATTCCTTTCTAAGATTCTTATTAAAAGTTTTGCCTATGGCTTCAAGAAACATTGCATGGTAAACATATCCCTATGGAAACTCCCTTCCTAATTTGTTGACATAAGCAGGCCTACTTTAGCGACATTTTGGTGACTAAAATAGAAATAAATTGGGTAATTCAATGCACAGTGTATGTTTGTTTTCTGATTTGAATTGTTTGAACAAATAAAACATTGTGAAAATTAATCTATATACATAAGTATATGCTAACTTCCACATTCCAAAAAAAAAAAAAAGGATGTTAAGTTTGTTTGCAAACTGGCTGCCACACACAGAGGTTAAGGAGAAATGAAAGAGGCAGGCCAGCTGAGATCCAAGATGGCAAGTTTAATATGCAAGGGAACTTACCTAGAGGTTTGTCCCTGGTGGCGGCAAGATGAGGAATGAGTAGATCTCCACATTTGCCAGCCAGCATCTTAAAAGTTTATATAGAGACCTTAACAGAATTCAGTCATATATACCATTCAGATAGACCCCCAAACACACTGTTCTCTCAAGGCTGCATCCTTTAAAATGGCTCCCACTGTGGGAATGGCAGGCAGAACATAGGTTTGTAAGTCCAGGGTGGTGAAGAGCCTCTGATTGCCCAGGCCCAGCTCCTTTATCAACTGGTCATCCTGTCCTCTTTATGACCTCCTCCAACAATGTATTTGACTTAGAGTCCTAGAAACAACAACTGAGTAACAAGTGATGGGCAGTCCTAATTTTCTTTTAAATTTTTATCCTAGTGATGGATTACCTCACTCACAAATTCATGACTGTGAGCACACTCTCTCCTTTTTGTCTCTTTCACACACACACAAACAGAAAATATTTATTTCTATACATGCACATTATATATTGCTTATGATATGAAAACAAGTCAACTGATAACAAAGATTCAGAAGAGAGATACAAGTAAATCTGACTAAATGGGAAAAAAATCTACTGATGCCAACCTGGGGCACACATCTTTGCATGTGGATACAGAGATCTCAAGGATTTTCTGCATCTAAAGACAGACTTAATCACTAAGCAAAATTTATCCTCTTTCATACATTGTTTACTTGCAGGCAGCAAGTTAGAAAGAAAATAAACCACGAAAGAACTGTAGAATTACTTAGAGAATCTATTTTCAAATCCATGGAATGATTGTTAATGACACTATATTTTCACAAGAAAAAGTTAGAATCAGGGAAATCAATTTCACAATTGGTGTTATATTTATTCGTTTCCTAAGTTTTGAAGGCCATTTTATGATGATGCTGAGAACATGCAGTCTATGTAACAAAACATGCAAAAGAGTATTAATTATCTCAACTTGGTCTCATAACTGAAAGCTGAAGGAATTAAACTTTCAGTGAATGCCTTTCCTTGAAAATAGCAAATGCTTAGTAATTTTAGTAATAGAGAACATTATAAAGAAAGATGAAAATGATGTGTATTCAAGTAACATTGTGAGGAAAGTCAGAATGAATTACACACTATGGTAAAAATACTTCCAATAATTATTAAGCAATAATCTGCTATAGCATAGTAATTGAGAGTGTGTCTTTTGAGGTCAGGCTGGATTTATATCCCAACTCTCTACTTATTAGCTGTGTGACCCTGTAGAAAGTGCATGGCCATTTCTTTCTTATAAGATAGGGATAATTTAGTGCCTAATTCATCAGGTTTTTTTGAGGATCATGTAAGATAATCTATGTTTTTTTAAAAACTTAGGCTAGTGTCTGACACATAGCAGACTCCATAAGTGTTAGCTATTATGACATGCCATCGTTTGCCAACAGAGTGAGGCAACAGAAAAGAGAAATCGAAAAGTAAAACTTTTAAGAGGATGCACAAAACATTGCAGAGACAGGCATATAAATAGCCCTGCCAAAAATAAAAAAGAGCTGGGAAATGATTTGGAAGGAGCTAATTACAATGGGATTGTTAAAGAAGATTGTAGAGATGAACATAATTTGAACTGAGACATGAAATTTGGATTTCAAGGGTTCCTGAAAGTGGGGAGGAATGAAAAAAAAAAGCTTTCCGAGATGGACCTAAAGATGTACAACATCTCAGTGAAAGGTGCTGTTGGGGGAAAAATAAGTAATACGGTGAAGGGAGTTTAAGGATTATGAACAGATGAGGTGAAAGTTGAAGCTGAAATGTAATATTGAGAAGATGTTGCTTTGGATACTCTACTGCGAAATTTTGTTAAAAATACGGTTAAAAAATGTATACCAATTGTTTACTAAAGGTTTGCTGTCCCATTCTATATCAGAGACCCCATTCCCCATTGATCTGGGGAAGCTGTTGCCAAGTCAGGGACTCTTCATTTTTGTCCAATTGGCATGTAAGTGGAGCTACAAGACTTAATAATGGAATTTGAATGGAAGTGATTTGTGTCACTTCCAGTCCAGCATGATTAACAACAGATGTGCTTTCTCTCCCATGTCTTTTCCCGTTCTTATCCTGGAAGGGAAAAATCCTGAAGTCTTGGAAGAAAAGAGTGCTAGAAGATGAAAATAGAAGGAGTCTGTGCTTCTGTTGGCCGCTGAGCCTGTGTGTGTACATTTCATAATAGCTGGTGTTACCCTACCTACACTAATAAAAGTGCTATTAACTTTACTCTTGGAGTCCTGGATATTCTAGTAAAAGAGCTCGAACAGCGTTGTAGAAAAAAGCTGGTTGTGACATTAAGGAAAACTGTAGCATCAATAAGCTAAAAGTGGGAAGGCCCCTGAGCAAGCTATTCTACTAATTCTGGCAGAGTTGGGAAGTGCACAACTAGGGAGATGGCATAAGAAGGAAAGAGGGGAACGCTTGCAAAGACAATCAGTGAAGGTAGGACTGACGGGCTTAAGTGACTGAACCTAGGGACTGAGTGACTAGAGAGGAAGAAACACTGGAGACTTTGTGTTTCTGTGACCAATAAATAAAAGTCACAAGATGGCAAATTTTGGCTTAATTTATGATATTGGTTAATTAGAACTGCTATAAACAAAGAGATAGGTAAGCCTCAAGAGGCAATGACATCCCCACCACTCAAATATGCATTAATTGGGCAAATGAGCATTCACTAAAGATGTTATACAGGGGCTCTTGAGATGTGGATTCATATAAAAACATAACTTCTTAAATTTATTACAATTCAAAGATTTTATAATTAAACAATGATGATGGGCGGTATTCAAGATATTTCAATACTATGTAAGAAAAAAATTCAGGAAAATTTCGAAGAACAGAAATTTATAGACTATAAATACATGTTGCATACCAATTTTGAAACAAATATTTTGTTTTAGTTCAGAACTAATTCAAGAATGACAAAGATATTTCAAATTGCATTTAATAACATGAACATAATCAAAATAATGGAACTTTTTTAAAAATGATGAACAACTATAAAACTTAGATATGGCTGTACAAATTTTCTGGGTTTTTCTGTTGTTATTGTTTTTCTGAAATAATTACCAACAGCATGTTTTGTGACTTCAACCCCGTGCGCAGGTAGTATTTTAGAATATAATCTAGCACTTACCATTTCTCTTTACAATCCCTTCCTCATTCTTTACAGGGTCTTTGATTTATCCACATGTGATATTTTATCTGAGGCAGAGCTGCATTGTCTCCACATTGAATAGTGTCAGGAACTTCACAGGTCTGTATGTTATTGTTTCTGGGAGCGCATATTCTGTGTCCACTGCTGATTTGCATAGCATCTGCTGTCACTTTGTGCTTTCTCTGTAGTTTTGGGGTTTTGTTGTTGTTGGTTTTTTTTTTTTTTTTTTTTTTGCACACTTGACAGCTGCTTCAATAGCACTTTGCCATTGGATTGGCTGTGATGAGGAGAAGATGTGACATGTTCAGATTCTGATGACACAGCACACTGCAAATTACCCATTGGCAAAATGAAGTCTATTGCTGGCAAATAGTCTCTGGAATTCTGTAATAGGCAATCTGGGCATTGCAGTACTCCAGCTCAGCAGATGCTGTTGTGTATAACAGTTCCATTTTCTAGTAGTCAGAGTGGTAATCAGCCATAGCAAGGTATTCATGACTGCCCACTGTAAACAAACACATCCTTCCCTTACTCCAAGCAACTCTGGTGATTTCATGAGCTTAGCAGGGTAATAGGGGTTATTGGCTTGAGGTATTGTCATCATCTTTATAAATTACGCATTTATAATTCTTTGTTGCCTCACTAGTCGATTATTATGGGCTTTCTCTGGCATTGGCCATACGTTCAATGAGACAAATCATTTTTGAGCTACCAAAAGTATCAGTTTTAATGAAATAACTATATTTTAAATTATGTAACTTCACAATTAAGGTGCAATATAAGCTCATTTTGCTTCAAAGACTAGAGATCCTTTATAGTGATCAAGATGGGATGAGAGAAATCTGTTCTTCTTGGTCCCTAGTTGGAAAGCTTTGAAGTCTTGATATATATTTTAAAATGTTTTGAACCAAAATGGATAAATTGTGTTACATCTTTAAATATCTGCTATAAGTTTCTTGAAGACAAGGGAGTTGCCCTACCATACTATATCAAATAAGTATATAATATAAAACATAAATAGAATATTGATTTTACATAAAAAGTAAATTACACAAAAAATGCTCTCTTCCATACCATGACATATTCTGACCCTAACAGTATTCCATTACTAAGTCAGAGATAAAGCTTTTAAGCACATATACTGAACTCCAGTTATAGGTTTTTTTCTATGCTAAAGTCTCCTTTGAAATTAATACAGATAAGAACAGCATCAACAAAATCTGGAAAGGTGATATTCATAAAATCAACAGAGTTTTTATGCTAAGATAACACAACAGAGTTTACAATTTAAAGGATCAGTTTGATTCAGTGGCTTTAATAAATGGTCTTCATAGGGAGCAAAGTAGAATGTTATGCTCTCCACATATGCAAATAGCATGGATAACATTTTCTACTCTAAGTAGCTAAGTTAACAGATTGTTACTGTGAAAACTGATGAAGTTAGTATGATCTACAAGTTAAAACTCTTTAATCTGATTTAAGGTATATAGCGTGATTTACTCCCTTTGTAGAAGACCCAGCACTCAAAATGCCAGTTATTCAGAAATCCAAATTTTGACCACTGTGGCATAAATAGTAATTAAAATCCACAAAATAAATTTGCAAAATTTCTTTTGTCACTGTGTTTGATGTATGCAAGTAGAATTGTGTTGCTTTTTGTGGAGTACTTACCAGAAAATTGGCTGGACAGAACTAAGTATATCGTTGAGAAAATATGAGTTTAAAAGAATAAATATAATTGCTAGAATCAAGATTCAGAAATATAATACAAGCTCCAAATAATGTCAGTAAGTTCAGAGGAAAGAATTAACTGCATTTTCTTTGGCAAAACAGATACCCCTTAGTCCACATATTCCAAAAATATTAGGACAGTGATTTTGCTTTCCTCTATTTATTTTTATTTATTTTTATTTTTTGCTTACTTGTTGGATGTCTCTATGTGTTTGGGGTAATGATTTTAGTGAATACATTTCTCAGTCAAGGTGATATACCAAGTCAATGATAATTACCTCAGAAATACCAGGTCAGTGTTGATGATTCTATATTAAGTAAAGTGTATTTCAATTAACTCTCTAGGTATCTTAGAACCACTCAAGATTGAGCCCTATAGCCATAAAACAAAGAGAGAGAGGAAAGAGAAAGTAGATGGTTCCTGGTGTTTCTAGCCAATGTACATGGTTATTGGACCATGGTGGGTTAAGGAAAATTGTGTATTAGGGAAAACTCAGAGATAATAGAAGGTTATAGAATTTAGCTTCAAGGAGCATTAATAGGATAAGAAGTTTAATTATTGATTTTAGTCAGATATTCATTCTTATTTAGGATTTTATATTGTGTTTGGTTTTATTTGATTTGAGATATTGGATCAGAGAAATTCCTGCTTTGGTGACACACTAGAATTTAAATATAAGAATTGAATCAGTAAGATGAAACATAACATATAGAAGCAATAGAAAATATTTATTCAAATTTTATACAGGTGTAGGGATCTCGAAGCCAATTGCAGCCATTATTCTTAAAACTGGAATAATTTATTCTTAAAAACATATGTTAAAAGTGTTGTCATATGTGAGACTGTGTCTTCCAGATTCAATGAGGGTGCAGCTGGTTAACTGCTTTAGATAAAATAAAAACAAAATGAAAGTGAACAACAAAAAGGCGGCAGAATGGGGAGTCTT
Source organism: Panthera tigris (assembly GCF_018350195.1). NCBI lineage: Eukaryota > Metazoa > Chordata > Mammalia > Carnivora > Felidae > Panthera > Panthera tigris. The sequence goes on from NC_056663.1 coordinate 117,668,033, forward strand.
TTAGTCAGCTTTCGAAAAACAAGAACCAGTCATTACTTTTGGCATTCAAAATTTGGAAGCCCTGTGTGAATCCCCACCTCTACCTCTCTGTCTTTAAAAAAATGACATTCTGAAAACAAAGACGTTATTTCTAAATGCACAAAAATTTTCAGAAATAAGTTGTGAAATGAGGGACGATATAAACACGCTTCTTCAAATTATAGCACCCCGAATTCCAGCTGAGAACAGTTAAAGATGCTTATAATAGAAAGTTGCCTTGGCTATACAGTTCCATATTTTAATTGTAACTTAAGTCACATTTAAAATTTTGAAGTTAGGAAACGTGAAGACATGGATTCAAAATTCTCTCTACAACATATTACCTGAATTTGAATGAGTAAATTAAACACGAAACCACAGCTTTCTCAATGCTAAAGTAGAAATAATTGTAGAACATACATTTTAGGGTTATTGGATAAATTAAATCATATAATGTATATATAATATCTAGCAGAGTACTGTTATGTAATTATATTTAAAAACCATAAGATATTATTATTAATAGCCTCTAAAGTGAATTAATTCTATGTCTAGATTAGAGTAAAATGTGCAGCTGTATTATATTGCTTTCTCATGTTAAGTTTCCAGACAAATAAAAGTAGGTCTTGTTCATATTTTATTTATATAACTAATATTTCTACCTGAATTCAGCCCTTAGCATTACAATCTTAAAGGTCAACTACATTTCTCAAACGGTAACAATTTATTTAAATCTCTTGAAATTATTATTAACACTGAACCTATTATCTGAAAGTTTAGCTATTCCAATCTAATGAGCCAATCTCTATGTTTTAGCTGATGAAAACACTCAACAAGACAGAGCTAATGAAGGAAAGCCTGTGACTTGTCACTAAAGGGTTCACCTTAGTCTGGCATGATTCTATGAATTTATCCTTTTTGCAAAGATTTTTAGAAATATGTTATAGATTCAGTATTTGCATTATTATCCAGTATTTCTATACCTTTAATATAAATATAATTAGATGTTTTGACTTATAAATTGGTGATATCATTTTTCACTTTCTATTCTTCAGGTAACCCTTCAAAACACAAATGAAGTTACTTCTTTATGGTTTGTTCACAGTGAACCTCTACTGGTTCTTAGTGTGGATGCTTCTGTATATATATAAATATACATTTATATATATATATATATATGTATACACATTTATATATGTGTGTGTATATATATATATGTATACACATTTATATATGTGTGTGTATATATATATACATATACACATATATATATATATTCATTTTTCCAACAAATATTTATTGAATAGCTTTTCTCTGCTTTATGCATTTTAGTAAATAATATGATGGGGAAAATATTTGTGAACAAGGAAATTCTGACTTCTGATCTGGAGTTGTGAGTCAAGCAGGAGTTATGAACAAGAAAACAATTATGATGTAATACATCAAATCATGGATCAAATTCATTTTGGCATATAACCCATATTCTGTGTGAGAAAAGGGATTGATAAGTGAATATTTCCTAGAAAAAGTAAAACCGGAATATTTAAGCCAAGATTTGAATGCTGGATAACACTTTGCCTCATGAGAAAAGAAGAATATTTAGCACAAAGGAAATAACATTTACAAAAATAGAAGCAAAGACAATAGGGACTCAAACTGGAATGAGCAGGTTTGCTCTGGCTGGAGCAAAGAGAGCATATACGTGTGGAAAGAAAGAGGCTGGAGGGGTGAACCAGCCAGAACATAAAGTATACTGAGGCTCTTCTATCTATAGGTGTTGTATTTAACTTTTCTTGCCCCACCTTTGGAGTACAGAACGAGATTCACACATTTCTGTCAGAAGCATATTTTTAAATTCCCACTGTGTTTCAGTTTTATTAATGGTTAGGTCATGGTCACAGTCACAAGTTCAGTACATTGGCATATAATGCATTATTTATTCTCTAATTTGTTTATTCATTTATCATTTATATATATGATATATATATATAGCAGAATTGTGCCCCCACAGTATATACGTTAAAGCCCTAACTCCTAGTTAAAATGAGGCATTTAGGGTGGAACCCAGTTCAATCTGACTGATGTCCTTTTAATAAGAGGACATTACAACACACAGAGAGACACCAGGGATGTGGACCACAGAGGAAAATCCATGTGAGGACACAGCAAGAAGGCGGTCATCTGCAAGCCAAGGAGACAGTCTTTCGAAGAAACCAAATGGCCAATACTTTGATATTGGACTTCTAACCTCCAGGACTGTGAGAAAATAAAATTCTGCTGCTTTAACGTCACCCAGTCTGTGCTCTTTTGTTATGGCTACCCTAGGAAATTAATACAGTGTGTGTGTGTGTGTGTGTGTGTGTGTGTGTTTATATATATTTAATTACATTCTGTTCCCTGCACTGTTCTACTGGTTAAGGATATAAAGAAATAAAACATTATTTATTAAACTCTATGCACCTAAAACTAATATAATGTTATATGTCAATTATACCTCAAACAAGGGTCATATAAAAAATCGAGGGAGAGCTATATCAGTAAAACAAGAATTACAAAAAGGGAATGTACAATAATATAGGTATACACATGCTATAAGGCAACTGCATGGAGAACCATATGAAGAAGTTTCTCAAAGATGGAGATGCACAGGCAAAAGTTTGAAAGATAAATTGGATTTAACAAAATGAAAGGGCTAGTTCTTGGTAAGAAGGTGGGCTTAGCTTTCTGGCTTGCCATGCAAGTGTGAAGGAGTATGGATGACTAACCACTTGCAGCAGCACAGAGCTGATGGCACAGGTGTTATGTGTAGAGAAGTGGCAGACAGTGACCCCTTCAGTGATCTTGAAAATGAACTCAGTTACCTTTTCCTCTACCTGGGGCTTCATTTCCATGATGCCACTTTTTATCATTTTCAGCATGTTGATTGTTTTCCTTTATGAAAGAAACAAGTTAGTTTACGTAATCTTGTCCACTGCTGTTACCAATGGACTTTATAGGACCTTGCCCATGCAGTAATTCTAGCCCTTCTTTTCATTCAAAAAGCATATTTGAAACATGGTGATGCTTTTTCCAGGCTTCAGCCTTTTTCCTGACCCTCAGTTCATGCTGAGGTTCTTCCTCTCAGCTTTTAACTTATTTTAACCTGCTTTAAGTTAATGATTAAGGCCTACACCAGCTGTTACACGTTATCAGTACACACAGTAGCACGAAAACACTTACCATCTCATAGTGGTAACTCTGTGGGGTATTTACTTACCTTTCTTCCCCTCCCCCACATGTGTTTGTCTTTGGATAAGTTCTTCTTTATTAGGTTCTAGCTTTTTTTCCCCAGCAGGTCAATTGTTCTTAAACTTTGGTGTGTATCAAAATCACCTTGAAGTTATTGTTAAAAATGCACATTCTCCTCACACGTTCTAATTCAAAATCTTCAGGGGAGTAGTACATGAAATGGGGAGTTTGCCCTAGTTATTAACTGATCTGCAGGGTGTTTTATTTTGTTAATAAGTACTTGATAGTAAGTATACTAACATCCTTTAATGTGAACACTGTAGCACCATGTTTTCCCCCTGTGTTCTTGAGTCCACCCCTCGTGATCACAGCATGACCGGGTTCGATTTGTAGACTGATGTCATGAAGAACATTTAAGAGAAAGCTCTTAGATCCTTGCCTTTGTAAACCACGTACATACACACACTAACTTCTTATGTACACACACTGTGTACTACAATTTATGCTTTGTGGCCAGGACAACGTTTGATGGCAAACATTGAAAGAATAAATCAATTTTTTATATTTGACTCAGTTTTAAATCTATTGAAGGAGTTATAGGTTTTCCACAGAAATAAACCAATAGGAATGTAATATGGAAAGAGATTTTTAATAAAGAGTTGGCTCACATGACTATGGAGGCCAGCAAATCCAAATTTGTAGAACTGATATCCCAGTTCAAGTCCAAAGACTTGGAGGCTGTTGTAGACGTGGGAAGAGCTGACATCCCAGTTTCAGGCTGTTAGACAGGAAGATTCTTACTTATTTGGTGGACAGTCAGCCTTTTGTTCTAGTTAATCTTTCAACTAGTTGAATGAAGTTCACCAACCTGGGGATGGGGAGCACAATCTTTTTTACTCAGTCAACCAATTTAAATTTTAATCCAATCCAAAAATAGTAACACAGAAACACCCAGAATAATGTTTGACCAAATACCTGGGCAACCTGTGAGTCAGTCAAGTTGACACATAAAACTATTCATCATGGGTCCGGGTCCCATGGGTATAATCTCAAACTCCTGAAAACTTGATCTAGAATTGATTTCTCTGTGTGTTATGAAATATGATCTCATTTAACTTTTTTCATTTATAGATCCCATCTCCCTTTTCTCCATGTGGATAACTTATTTTCTTAGCACTATTAATTAAATCCTGCATTCTTTCCACACTTCTTTCCCCCTCCCATATAAAAACACTATAATATTTTAAATTTCTGTATATGGTGATCTGTTTTTAGGCCTCTGTTCTATTACATTGATTTCAATTTTTCATCCCTGTACCGTAACATCATGTTTTGATCACTTCTACCTAATAATAATTCTTGACATCTAGGATAAATCTTTTCACAAGTTTCTTTTCCTTTAGGAATTCCCTAGCTAGTCATGGCTTTTTGATGTCCCATATGTTTTAGAATCGGCATGCTAATTTTCATTAACAAAAATCCTATTTGTATTTTGATTAGAATACACTTAATCTATAGATCAATTTGAGGATAATTAACTACTTCATGGCAATTGAATTCCCCTGTCCTTGACCAAAGCCAGTCTCTTCACTTATTTCTTTCAATATTTTTATATTTTCTACATAAAGATATTACATACCTTTTGTTAGATTTATCTCTAGGCATATTATCATTGTGTTTTCATTGAAAATACTTTCTTAAATTAAATTCTAGTTATTTTTGAATAATATATGAAAATGCAATTACTGTTTACGTATCAGCTTTATATCTAGAAAACTTGCACAATATTCTTTAAAATTCTAGTAATTAGTTGTTTCTCTGGAGGGTGGTGGGGTTATGTAGGTTTGTATGTGTTATACAGGGTAATGTATGCCAATTGTGAAAAATTCGGTTCTTCCTTTCCAATTCTTATAAATTGCATGCAATGTGACATTGTCTTTTTATTAGAGTCTAGTCTACTTACATTTATCATTATTACTGACATACATGACTGCTTTTTGTCTTTCTTTTCTAAGAGCCATTAATTCCTTACACATCTTGCAGTGTTACAGCAACTGGCTCTTTAGTGCCTCTTTGGAAGGACTACCTTGTTCAGTGGGTCTTGCATTTAGATTATTGTCTTGAAGGATAAGAGCTTTGACCTTATTATTATATGTGGTTTATCCTATTTTCACTATTCAATGGACTGTCCAATGTCATTTCTTTTTCTTAAATATCTTAGATAGACATTTCATTTTCTGTTTGCAGAATTTATTCCCAGTTTTGTCCTATTACCTGGATAACTTGAGATAACAAGATAACTTCTTGGCCTCTCCACCAAAGTGCACTTTTCTGTCTCGAGTCTTTCTAGTTCCCAATTACTTGCTTTTGGAATTTGGGTGATTAGGAACACAATAGCCCTTGGTTCAAATACGTGATATAAAAGTTTAACACAGTCAAGAAGATAGCCTACATCCCTGCCATATTCTTTTCCTCCTGACATGGAGGGTCTTCTTTGTTTTCCTACTCTATACACTGGAGCAGAGTATTTTAGGAAGGACATCATGTTTTCTCCGGCTTCTCCCTCTTACAAAGAGGAAAAGAAATGATGTTAATTAAATTTATTTTCCTGTGGGTTCAGTATGGCTTACTTTTTTGACTCTACCTCTGTTGACCCAGGCTCTGAACAACTAGAGTCAGATTTCCAACATAGTGTTGGCTAAAAAATATTATACCCATGGCAATAACAGAGCACAGTAGCCATTTCTGTTTTATCAGAGTCTGCAGTTTTGTCTCAGGAAGAGTTCCATTGAGTGAACAGCAGTACCTCTTCCATTACCAGGGGCATCCTTAGCTGTGTCTCCTATGTTCTTAGTCTCTGCATCCCTGGAGACATGAGTCTCTGTGGCCCTATGGGTTAATTTGCAGACTGGCCATACCTATCCTGCAATAGTCATTTGATTTGTTTAAGGAGCAACCTAATTGATTATCTAGGCTCTAGGGAGAACGTCTCCCAATTTCCTGGAATCTTCAACTTGGGTGCTTGAATTATATCTACCTCCATTCCTACTTTTCAAATTTCACCTGAAGATCCAATTCAAACCCTGCTCTATTTTGTTGTCTTCGTTCCTAAAAACAAATAATTTTAGCTCAACTTCTTACTCTCACAACTTTTATTTACTAACAGGGACAATTTGGTAGACTATTTGATTTTTTGCAGCAGGTTGAGTTTATTCAGCTGAATTTCAACATTAAGATCCAAGTAATCATTTAATGCAGTATAATGTCATTAAGAATATCTTTCCATATTCTTCTTTGCAAAAGTCACAAGACTTGAGTTCTTTTCTACCTTCTCATGTGTCAAAACATTTTTGTGTGCTTCTCACCTTATCTTCACACTATAGAATACCCTTTCAAAAGCTAGCATACCTAGCCCATAGACATTGAAGCATCTGTGGCTTTTGAAAATATGTGTAACTCCTTATAGTCATAAAATATCTAAACCCCTCACTTGGTTTTTCCTTCTTAGATTCTTACCATATAAAACTTCGGGGCATATTCCCACAAAAATTCATGAATTCCCTTCCTATCTTAGGTACTGCACATTCTGAGTCTATTCAGAAAGTACTTACATAGAGTGTACTCCACTCTACTTAGAGGTCCGAGTCCTATCTCTAGCAGTGTTTGTCACAAATGAAATAAGGCAAGAGCTATGGACTACTCCAGACAGGTATCACTGTCATTTCTCCCCCATAAAGTATTCCAAATCTTACCCATCCACAGTTTCCAGGGTTGTCCCTTTTCTAATACTTCATGAGGGAACTCTAGTAAGTTTACAGTATTACACACATCTGAATTGCCAGCCTAACATCAAATCTCAAATGCAGAGGCTTTCAAAGGTCATAGAACCAGCTTCTGAGTTTTTTCTAAAACTTCTCTCTCAGTCAAAGGAGGAGTTCCCAGAGCCATATAAACAGACCGGGTCAATTGACACTGTCCATTTTTTTGCTGTATGAATCACCTCTTAGACAGTCAGTCTGGGGAAAGTTCCAGGCTAATGTGTAACACCTTGATATAAGCCAAGTACAGCTGAATATTGTTAACAAAATCCTATGATCCTGCACAACACTTGAAAATAAAATCCGAGCGCCTGGCTGGCTCAGTCAGTTAAGTGTCTGACTTTGGCTCAGGTAATGATCTCGCAGTTCATGGATTCGAGCACCACGTCGGGCTCTGTGCTGACAGCTCAGAGCCTGGAGCCTGCTTTGAGTTCTTTGTCTCCTTCTCTCTCTGTCCCTCCCCGACTTGTGCTCTGACTCTCTCTCTCTCTCTCTCTCTCTCTCTCTCTCTCTCTCTCTCAAAAATGAATAAAATGCTAAAAATAAAACAAACAAATTAAAAAAAAAAGAAAAGAAAATCCAAAATTAACTGCGTCTCTCTGCTCCTAGAAATCTAAATAAGAGTAGCTGGGAGGCTCTATTTAATACCTTATAGACTATTCTCAAATTTTGATCAGTTGTGCCTGAATTCTAGCTTCTAAGTTCTTCTGGATTCCACTGAATTAGTTCATTTGGCATATATAATATCACTGATGCATAAATGTTGGTGCCAATTAAACTATACTCATCCATATAGTTTTTAGGAACTTTCCTTGATTCTATAAAACACAAATGAATACCTTTAAGCAATAAGCTCACTAAAATTTTGAGTAAATGGATCTTTTCCACAGTATTACATGTAAACCAATTAAAATTGAAGACATTTTTAATGTAAAAGAAAAGGGAAAAAAAAAGCCCTAGTCTTTCTCCATGATTTGGATGTTAGTCTTCTACTATGTCGTCCACTCTTCCCATTTCATTGACTCACACAGAACATTTCAGTTTTCTCCACTCCATTTCATATAGTCTTTTGTAGGTCTTGTCTTTCCAGCTACATTTAAATAGTTGGCTCCGGTAATCTATGGACCACCTATTCCAATTTCTAGAAGTCCCACCCTTAATTGTTGTTCAGACAATTGCAGAGGAAAGAAAGAATCATTATGAACATAAAGTGCATAGGGTTGCATACAGTTTTTGATTTTTAAAAATAATTGCTTTCATTTTCCCTTTTGTTAATTTCCAAGAATATAACATTATATTTACATATTAAACTGGAAGCTACTTTGCTTACATGTCTTTCACCTTTGTTGGCTTGTTTCTTCTTCCTTTTTCATTTGGGTTAAGAGGACGTTCTCTGTCTTCTTTTCTTCTTTCTCCCACTCCTTTCTCCCCTCCATGTCATTATCTCTGACTTTATCACTTTCCTGTCTTCTTTCTTCTTTTTTCTTTCTGCCTTCTTTCCTACGTATCCTTTCTGCCCTGTCTTCATTAAATTTACAAAAAAGAAAAAAAAATGATTTGCTTCTGGCAAGTTAATTACTGATACCTTTCTGAAGAGAAAATATTCATCACCTAAATTCCTAAGTTGACATTTCGGTTAGTAGTCATACAAATTTATACTATTATCTCCATGTTTCTCACAGATTATAAATTAGACTGGTTCTTTCCTTGGATGTGATTTGACTGTAAAACCTCATACGTTCCAGCAGGGGTTGGAGATAGGGGTGGGAATAGCTTTTTGCCAAAGTGTCATCCCCTTGTGAATTCCAGGATAAAGCTGCCATTTGAAGACACTTCCAATCCTTGATGATCTGCTAGGTCAGATTCCCTCATCAAATTTGTCAGTGTGAGTAGGTCTTTGCTACTGTTATCAGCTTAAATTCCAGCCCTCTCATCACCATTTAACATTTCTCTGGCATGATTTAAATGGATTTTGACGGTATTCCAATATCAGAGAGCATATTCTGCCAGTATAAAACATGTTCAGTAGCTACAATCACAAAACATCTAAATTTATCCAATTTCATTTCTTGGAAGCTTTTTTCCCCTCACCCCACATGCCAAACTAAGTCATTTTTCCTGCCTAGTGGTACAAACAGGCCCCAAAGTATCCAATCTGAAGAAGGTTGAGATTGATTTAATGCCTTCGACTTATTTTTCATTACCTTTGTGATTCTGCATCCTCAAACATTCGCTATAATATTTCATTAGAATTTATATGCTGGTTATACTATAAAGGGTTGTTAAAATATTAGGACTCATGTATCTAACCATTTGCCAGTCATCCAATCTTAACAGATGAAGAAATGCAATGCAGAGAAGATAAGAAATTTCCCCCAAATTGTACTTCTAGAGAGTGGCCTAATTGGTTATAGGCATAGATTTCAGGCTCTATTAGTCAACATTAGTGTACATTTTGGGGCAGTTCAGATGTTGTTCTCAGTATTTTAGAGTAGGGATATTGACTATGTATTAGATGACATTCATGCTTGTTGATTACTTACCTGCTCACAAAGAATCTCTTCTATAAATGTATATCCTTGATATTGTAAAATCTCTTTGCTACTCCTGTAGAAAATTATTGTACCTATTGCAGTCAGTTACTAGATACATACCATTTCTTGGAATATTTTAATATTAAGTTGACCCTTATGAAATCGGTGAATGAATTTTTTACCTAAAAATTATAACCTAATATTGTTTAATTTAATTCTTAGATGACACAGTAAACAGCCTTTGGGACAAAAAAATAATGTCACAATCTGTGTCTTTGTATTTCCTGTTTGAGTGGAGATGGCTGAGAGTGGATAGAGGAAATGTGAATTTTGAGCAACTCAAAAGGGAAAAATAATCCCAAGGAAAATATTTCCTTTGTAAATCTTTCAAAAGGGCATGGCAACCAATGGAGAATAGACAAGAATTAAAAGTTAAATGTGGCAAAAGCTTGACGATGTCTCTTTAACAACTTCACATCAATTCATTTTAGCCTGGATAGCCTGGTGTATTCACTCCTCCATCATGTATTTGTAGCTTCACTGACTCCCAATTCTTGACGTCAGGTATGAGAGCTGGCTCCATTATCTTTAGTTTCCAGGACTATAAAATATCTAATAAACTTAGCAACCAGCATGCCGAGTATATGCAATGCAGCCAGCTGGTGAAGTTTTCTTGAGTATTAAAGTGAAACTTTGCTTTCATTTTGAAAAGAGACTTTGGAATTCTTTCTTTCATATGTAATGTCTCGGTGTTTTGGAACCATTAATCTAAAACTCCTCCTCTTAGCCAGGCTTTTCCACGTGTTGCCACAAAAGGGAACATAAGTCAATAGAGAGACAATTCATTCTTACACTGCTGACTAAAAAGATATGACCATTTCCAGTTTATAAATACTGAGGAGTTACCTACACATTTAGGACACAGAATCAGAGGATGTGAAGGGTGTTTATAATGTAGAACCAAAGACATGGGGTGTCTTGGGTGGCTCAGTGGTTAAAGGGCCGACTCTTGATTTTGGCTCAGGTCATGATCTCACTGCTTTGTGAGTTTGAGTCCCACCTCAGGCTCTGCACTGACAGTGTGGTGCCTGCTTGGGATTCCCTCTACCTCTGCCCCTCGCCTGGCTCACTCTCTCCCTGTTGGTCTCAAAATAAATAAATAAACTTAAAAAAAGAAAAACAAAATGTAAAGACAGACTATGTTCTCAGATTCATCTCAGTACCTCCAGTGCTCCATTTTTGGTATGAGTGCATAAATGTTCAAAGTTACCATTTGTGAATGTGGTTTATATTGCTGGTGATTAATATATTGTTTTCTTTACCAATTAATATCCTGATCTCTCTCAAAAATGTTTTAAGAGGACTCTAATTAAACTTGGTGCTTGGATAGGAGACTAAAATAGTCTCCTATAAAACAATTTAACATGGCTGTGACAATCTGAATTCATAAATTGAGACACACGAGGAGATATTTAGAATCTGTGACCATATGAATTAAATATAGAATATTCAGAATCATATCTTTGTGAGAGAGAAAATGAGGAATAGATTCACAGACAAGAAAGGTGCATAGTCTGACTTCTCCCTTCAACTTTTGGAAATGATAATGACTAAGGAACTTTTTTAAAGTCCTGAAGTTACTTTGTGACTGTCAAGGTTGGAATGTATATTCCATGATTTCTAGTGCCGTATCCTTCTGCAACAGAGATGTAAAATGATCAAGGTAAAATTCCTTCTGATTCACTGAAAGTGCAGGAGGAACAAGTGCTATTCTTCTTCATAGAAAAAGAGTAAGACTGGGGAGAACTGAGTTTTGCAAATGGTGAATTAGGACATTTTCTTGGTGTCCATTGAAGGTGCCCAAAAGGCAATGTAACTGCAAAACTTGCAGGAAGTGACAGTATGTAAATAATAGTCCTGATGCTGGGACATATGGTCTAGAGAAATGAAGACAATGCACCTTTCTGTAGTGTATTTGACAGTGTGAAGAGAGAAATAACAAAGAAAGTATATGGTTCTCTGCAATAGCTGGAGGTTGCAGGAACACGCAAACACCTTGCTCACTGGTATTATAATAAAGGGATCAAAATCTGTAAGGAAGGAAATGTTGAGGCTGTCTCTGTTTCTATCATGACTGTGGGACATCATAGGCATGGTTTTTACTGAGTGAAATGACTGAAACTATTTCCTTTAAACTTAAAAAAGAAAACAGATCATTGCAGTTCTAGAAGCAATGTTTAATTCAGCTTGGAAACAAAGAGATTGATGGCAAGGAGTAATCTGGATGTGTAACTCTCAAGAAAGAAAAAAAGATGATGAGGTGAAATTTAGGATTATTTTTAAAAAGAAAGAAAAGACCAGCCCAAAAGTTAGAAAATTGGAGATGCAGACTGTGTGGAAGTGACACTGAGAAATGAGTTGAGCTAAAACCATCCAAATTAAAACCCCTAAAGTAAGAAAAGATAGATTGAAAAAAGGTGGGAAATGATTATTTAAGGTTAAGTTATTATTTATTTGTGGGCACGTGATGACTAAAGGGATTCTAAATGCAACAAATGGCATAGATCTGAGAACTGACTTCCAAAAGATATTTAAATAATTTAAGGTCCATGGAGTATATGATATAGATCCGGTAACAATGAAATCCCAAGTCAAGTTGTCCAGAACCCCTGAAGGACTTGTCTAATTGCCTTTCTGTATAATTATGTCACAGAGAAGTGATAGTATCTGGTAGTTTCAGCAACTACACATGCATGTACTCCCAGTGGGTATTTGTCTCCAAAGGATAAAAGTATCTGGGGCTTAATCCTTTCCCAAGAGGTAAATTAGTGTCTTTTCCTAATGCACATCTTAAAATATGCAAAAGAGGGGTGCCTGGGTGGCTCAGTCGGTTAAGCATCCGACTTCGGCTCAGGTCATGATCTCATGGTTCGTGGGTTCGAGCCCCGCGTCGGGCTCTGTGCTGACAGCTCAGAGCCTGGAGCCTGTTCCGGATTCTGTGTCTCCCTCTCTCTCTGCCCCTCCCCCACTTGCACTCTGTCTCAAAAATAAATAAAAAACATTAAAAAAATTTAAAAAAATAAAATATGCAAAAGAATTGATAGAACAAAAGTGGTAATTTAGCTCGTAGAAAATTCACTTTTTTTTCACATATGTTAATTTTGTCTTGCCTGTTTCTTGACCTTTATGAAACATAAAAAGAAGGATTTTATATTAGAAAATATTTTATTTTTATTTTTTATTTATTATTATTATTATTTTAATGTTTATTTATTTTTGAGACAGAGAGACAGAGCAAGAGTTGGGGAGGGGCAGAGAGAGGGGGAAACACAGAATCTGAAGCAGGCTCCAGGCTCTGAGCTATAAGCACAGAGCCTGACATGGGGCTTGAACCCATGAACCGTGAGATCATGACCTGAGCTGAAGTCAGTAGCTCAACCGACTGAGCCACCCAGGTGCCCCAGAAATATTTTTAAAAATAGATTTTAGTGGGACACCTGGGTGGCTCAGTGGGTTAAACGTTCGACTTCGGCTGAGGTCATGATCTTTCGGTTTGTGAGTTCAAGCCCAGCTTCGGGCTCTGTGCTGACAGCTCACAACCTGGAGTCTGCTTCAGATTCTGTGTCTCCCTCTCTCTCTGCCTCTCCCCGGCTTGCACTCTGTCTTCTCTGTCTCTCAAGAATAAATAAAACATTAATTTTTTAATAGAATTTAGTGGTTAGTCTTAAATGTTTGTCAACAGGAACTTTGCTTTTCCCTCTCAATCCTAAAGCCTTCAGGAAAGAATTTTTTTACCTTATTAAAAAAAATTTTTTTAATGTTCATTTATTTTTGAGAGAGAGAGAGAGAGAGAGTGCATGAGTGGGGTAGGGGATGGGAGAGAGACACACACACAGAATACAGAACAGGCTTTGGGCTCTGAGCTGTCAGCACAGACAGAGCCTGACACAAGGCTTGAACCCACCAACAGTGAGATCATGACCTGATCTTAAGTCAGATGCTTAACCCACTGAGCCACCCAGACATTTTGTTTTTTTTTCATTGTAAGGTTATATATAAATCAATGGAAATAGGTAGAAAAGACATGTAACGTTTAGAGATTCCGACTCTCCAATCCTTTTTATGTCTTGCTTTTACATCCGAAAACAGACTAAAGAGGCCCTAAAGAAACACTAGCCACACACTAGTCCTGCTATCAGTCAACAATCTTTGCATGAAGTACTCTATCCAAGAGCTACAGTCTTTTCCTCATTAGAAATGATAAACCGTAATTTGTATGTTTCACATGCATATCTGTGCACTAGTGAATCTTCACATCTCCAGCCCTATCTTCAACCCTGGCATGTTGTGATTTGCACTTTTTCCTACCAGTGTTTCTCAAGGAATGGATTAGGCAATGCTCTCTTCAGCTCTGAAATCTCATGATTCTGAGATTAACTTCACATTTCCCCTGACTGTGTAACAATTTTGCAATATGGCCAGAATGCTTGCTGAAATTCTGACTGTCACATATGAGGTATAGGGAAAGCACAAAGATTTTGACCATTAAGGAGAGAATGAGGCCAGTGATATTCATAGCAAGACAGGAAGGTACCTGTAACATTAACAGAATAAGTTACAGAACCTATTTAGTTAGATATGGCTCTTCCAATTTCTGTCCTTGTGTAATTTTTTTTTTCTTGTTTTATTAGGCTTATTCTAGATTTTGTAGGTATTATGATTTAGAGCATTTTCCAACAGAAACCTTATAATCATGAGCTAGATGTCTTTTTACAATTATCCTAGATGATTTTTTTCCATCCCCTTACCGTTGCCATGCACCACAATTGTTGGTTTGCTTTTTCCCATTTTTTTTTTTTTTTGTCAATATAGTGACAGAATTGCTGCGCAATTTTGTAGAGCTTTATGATTCTAGCCACATATTGTGGGGGAAAAAAAGCTCTTCACTATGGGTGGTAGCATTTCTGGCAATTTTATTTATGTTTATCTTTCATTTTAATAATGTTTTTGGCCATTTTTGAGAGAAAAGCATCCTTTTAAACATATGTTTTGCTGTCAGGCATTATAGGAGTATTTTCAGGGGTTTTAGTATAAGTATGTTCAGGGTAATTTTCACCTAGGAGCATTTGGATAATTTTTACATCCAAAGTAACTTATAAATTCCAAATTAATTCATTGATATTGGCCATATTGTGTTTGACAGCCAAGTTCAATCTTGCTACCTAGATATTAATATCTAGATTTTATCTCTAAGTAATTAAACTACAAGGCTTGCATTGTTAGGTATTTTTTTAATATATAGAAAGTAGATTATGGAAGAGCTCTGATAGCTAACATGCTCATACTCTTGGACTAGCATTACCCAAAGTGTGCTCTTTATCTTGGATAATAGTTAATTGAGGGGAAAAGAAGCTGGGAGTGGCAGCAGAAGAGGCATTCAGTAGATCAAGAAGGCTGATAAACACAATGCAAAACTAATGACTTCTCAAAGTCTTGAAAACGCTAAAATTCATTCTGATACTATCAAAGGGTTTATGATATGACATGTATTCCCAAATAAAACCACAGTATCACCCCCTTCGATGTAACAGAAAATTTCATTACGCTCACATTCATCGGAATATATTTTGGAAGACATAGTTTTAGACCATTTCTTTTTTTTTTTTTTTTTTTTTTTTTAAATTTTTTTTTAACATTTATTTATTTTTGAGACAGAGAGAGACAGAGCATGAATGGGGGAGGGTCAGAGAGAGGGAGACACAGAATCTGAAACAGGCTCCAGGCTCTGAGCTGTCAGCACAGAGCCCGACGCGGGGCTCGAACTCACAGACTGCGAGATCATGACCTGAGCCGAAGTCGGCCGCCCAACCGATTGAGCCACCCAGGTGCCCCGACCATTTCTTTACTTAGGTTAGAAATCAACTCTTGCCTAGGTTTACTCATTGTATTTGTTTTTTAACATGAAAAGAGTGCTTCTTCTACATTTACAACTGAATAAGCCTAAACTGTGACTATACCAGTTCTTTCCTTGGATTGCCTTCTTTTACATTTTGCACATTATGTACTTGCCACCCCAGGCCTCTTCATAAGGGGTCTAAGCCTGTAACATCACCCTGTACTCTGGGCTGATTCTTATCACAGTCCTTTGCCTCTGTCTAACTGCTGAACTATATCAGTATTCTTTGCTTTGCAGTGTAACTCCAGGCTAATGGCTCTCACAGATTCTGAAGAAGTTTGTAGAGACTTACAGAGCTCTTTCTCTTCTATACCATCTATGGCTATCAGAAGACAAGGGAAGTCACTCTTCCTGTTTGACTCAAGACAGCATTTCTAGTTGGTATTTTAACTTGGAAGTTTGAGGCATGAGTTCCAGTATGTATGTTTATTTGGCTATGTGCAAATAAGTACATCTCTTTAAATCTTTTTATTTGTTCTGCTGTATCTATCTTTAGTCAAAAATATGTATTAGGTACCTATTCTCTATTATTCCTGAGATACTCGTGGGTGCAATTACTATATTTACTATGGCATCTTGAGTTAGTAAATTCCTAACTGAGATGTGGCTGGGTAGACCAATGAGAAAAAGATTTGGGGAAAAGTGTGGTCTAAGATATTCATTTAAAACATGATTTTTGGAGGGAAAGAGTTAAGCTAGATCTTCTTATGAACTGCTTACTATATAAGATTACAGTTTACCATATAGGATTACAGGATTATTTAGCTAGTAGACTAAACAAAAACTAAGGAAATTAGTAAAGAAGTGCCACCAAAAAAAGTATCTGGAAGGCATTTGATGCTTCTAAAGAAGCATTATAATATTCCTGATGAGAAGAATCAGAAGTTCATTGAATTCTCACTATTTATTTTATTATCACTATTTTTTCATTTAAAATTATATAAGTGTAAGTGTGTTTGCTTTATTGGGTTGTTGTAACAAAAACATCACAAACTGGGTGGCTTAAAACTACAAAATTTTAATAAAATTATTAATATTTATGGAAATTTACAGAAGTTCATTCTTTCACAGTTCTGGGGACTAGAAATCTGAGATCACAGTGTTGACAGGACGGTGCCTTCTCTGAGGTTATAGGGAAGAATCTGCCCATGCCTCTCTCCCTTAGCTTCTGGTGACTTCTGACAATAGTTAGTGTCCCATGGTTTTAGCTTCATCACCCCACTTTCTGCCTTCATCTTCATATGGCCCCCTGTCTCTGCACTATTCAACCTGCTATAAGTGTGGCATGTTTTAATAAAAGATTAAAAAATAAGTGCCAGTGAAATAGAGTTAGTAGAAATTTGGTAGGAATATTTTGGGTCAATATAATGATGTCTCTTATAATCATTTCATCTATCCATAGTTTTGCTTCTGATCCCAAAAGGAGAATATTCTTTTTCAATATAATTATACGTATGTTACTTATATTTAACCTTCCACTCTGTCTCTAGAATTAGAGCTCCAAGACAGGAGGGATTTTTTTTTCTCTTTTTCAAAACCAACAAACTCAGAAAGTATTCTACACATTATGATTGAATAAATTAGTTCAATTAATTACACAAAATATCAAATGATGCTGCATTACTTCTATTCCTATTTTATTCTTTTTACTCTCGTATTTCTTTAACGTGACCCTTGTTTTATATTCTGCCACGAGACATGTTTTATTTGCTTTATCTTCCGTTGTACTTTGGAAAGTAACTTTAAGTGTTCCTTTAAAAAGCTGAAGTAGAGCAACTGGGTGGCTCAGTTGGTTGGGCATCCAACTTCAGCTCAGGTCATGATCTCACGGTCAGTGAGTTTGAGCCCCAGGTGGGGCTCTGTGCTGACAGCTAGGAGCCTGGAGCCTGCTTCAGGTTCTGTGTCTCCGTCTCTCTCTGACCCTCCCCCACTTGCACTCTGTTTCTCTCTCTTAAAAATATTAACATTACAAAAATTTCATTGAAGACGTTGAAATAAATTTTCCAGAATTAAATAATAAAATTTTACTCTCCCCTATGAAAGAGGAGGAATTAATGTTCCTGTTTTCTCCAAATTCTCAGGCTTTCTTAATTTATTCTAGGAAAATAATTTAAATTGTTATTATGATTATATTAATATAATCTAAGAGATATGATTGTATTTAAATAATTACTACAATCTTCTGCAGTTAATTTGAGAGCTAGAGTTGCAACAACTATTTAGATTTACATCTGAAGAGTTAACTAGTATTAGCATTCACCATTTCCTATTCTCCTGCTTCCTTGAGTCTTTAATTTTTTTATTGATCACTTGGTAGACTAGAAATAAATTTTCCAAAAAATCAAAGGCCAGAATTAAATATTCTCTAACAACATATTCAAAAAAAGTAACACAGAAATTTACCATATTTGTAAACAACTTTCTGTAAATTTTCAAAGCTATGCATGACAACTCGGCTGAGTATAGAATTTTATAATCAGAGTCCTTCCTCGAGCCTTGAGGGTCAAATAATTTTATATGAAATTAACTCTTATTTGTGAAGTCTGATAGAAGCCTTTTTTTAAAGTAGATTTTTTTCTGCTTTGGATATTTGGTTGTCTTTTTTCTTTATCTACCAAATTGAACAATTATGGCTAGCATATGTGTGATTTCATCTTTTAATAGTTTTTTTTTCTTTTTCAGGAATGTAATAGGCTTTTTATAAAATTTTTATTTAGGCAATATTTCAGTCTTATTTTTAAATTATCTTTTTATTATAATAATTCTTATATAATTTCCTATTATAATTTAATTATTTATTATCTATATTTATGTCTATGAGATTCCTTTAATCCATGTGGTTTTGATTTATTTTACACTCTAAAATAACTTCTCTCTTTATTTAAGAACCCAGTTTTCATTTCTAAAAAATCCTTTCTGATTTTCCTTGTCAATAGAATAACACCACCGCCATAACAGCAAAGCAATATTGACTTTTTTTTCTCATTATTAAATTTATATGGTAAGAACAAGTTCTTTAATCACTGTATCCGATGGCTCTTTATTCACATTGGTAGGCAGCTTTGCCTAACAACATCTCATCTCTTATTACTTCTCTCCTCTTGTTGTACAGATTATATATCTTAAGGTCATTTTTTTTCCTACCATGTTAATCTCCTAAAGTAGATGTTGCCCTTTTTTTCTTTTCGCTAAAATCAGTTTTTAAAATACACTTTTCCTGTGTATTATCTTCGTAAAAGTAACTTCTCTTGAATTGTATTTGGTTTTTACACATTATTCCTGTATGTGTGTTTGTGTGTGTATTTCTGAGAATTAATACTAGAATGAGATGAGATGGTCTGGATCCCACCTGATTGAGTGTGTGAAATACCATTAGTAAACACAAAGAAATGTCCTTTTCAAACAAGAAGGAAGAAAGGAAAGAAAGAAAAGAAGAGGAAAGAGAGGGAGGGAGGGAAGAAGGAAAGGTTAAACTTTGAATTCATTACATTAATTCCAATGGCCATGTCATTCTCAATACACCATGCAGTCTCATATGATGTCTTTAAGAACTAAAATTATATTGGGGCGCTTGGGTGGCTCAGTCAGTTAAGCGTCTGACTTCAGATCAGGTCATGATCTCATGGCTTGTGGGTTTGAGCCCCGTATGGGGCTCTGTGATAATAGCTCAGAGCCTGAAGCCTGCTTCAGATTCTGTGTCTCCCCCTCTTGCTCATTCTCTCATTCTCTCTCTTTCTCTCTCTCTCTCTCTCTCTCTCTCTGTCTCTCTCTGTCTCTCTCAAAAATAAACATTAAAAAAATTTAAAAAAAAGATCTAAAATTGTATATATTTTTTGCATTGGAAGAAATTCCAGATGACAGTATCATAGACTCAGTGTGAATATTTTCACAATATATATTCTTGCACCTCTCTCCTCATTAGCTTCATCTATTCCTTCTAAATTAGCATCAGAGAAAACTAACCTTGGGATGAAATAGTGTTATCTTCCTACTCATCTTGCTCCCTATAACCTTGAAAATCAGAGTTTAGAGAAACCGTATAACCTGCCTCTTTCTACTGTTTGCAGCTTGAGATTTCAAAGTGATGACTTTTCCCAGGTTATAACATTTACCCTTTATCTGTCTCTCCTAGGTTGAGCAATTGTATTAGACCAGCAGCAAAGAGACATGATCTACCTACCACTCTTTAGACAACATTATCCAGACCAAGCAACCCTACGTGTCTGTACAGATGGGAACACAATTTAAGAAAAAAAAAATCTTCAAATGGAAGATAGACTCTTAAAGAAAAAAAGTACCTCGCTATGCATTAGACCTCAAGTAATTAGGAAGCTTAGCTTTCAGAGATTCCAAAATCAATGTTTTCTCCATATATTTTTAGCTACTGGAGGAAAAAAGTAACAGGGAATCTATGTTAACAAAATAATGAATAAGGACATTTGTTTCAGATCAATAAATATAAAAGTCTAAAATAACAGTTATTTTTAAGAAATCCGAATTCTTTAATAATAACATTCCAGCTGTAAGAAGCTAGGTTTATATGAAAAACTGCTATATTTTCAGGGCAATTGCTCAAATAAATTTAAATATTTAAAATAAAAATTCCTGTAGAATAGAGAATTTGATTAGAAAAGTACTTCTGCTTAAATGCATCCTTTTTTTCTTCCCTTTTTAAGGGAGGGTTTTCTTTAGCATTGGAAAAATATATTCTGATTTAAAAATACTGCATTAAGAAAATAAACTCAAAATATATTTCATATATTTATTCACATGCTGTCCAGAGCTGAAACTATTGAGCAATAATAGAATAGCTAGATATTTCTTTCTTCTCTTTAATGCTAGAACTCTGCTTCACTGGCAACCTTCAAAGGAAGAAAAGAAAGGAATTAATTTATTAAGCTTTTACTGAATACTACAGTAGAAAATGAGTATGTTGAAAATCAAAATAACATTGTGAAATTGGCAGTGTTATTATTTCCATTTTACAAATACTGAAACAAAAGAAGACAAAGTTGAATAACTGAAAAACTCGACCAAAGATCATTTAACCAGGAAGTTGTGAAATGAGATAAAGACTAACATCTTCCTGAACTGAAATCAATTACCTAAAACAAACAAAATCCAAAAGCCATTAAAAAATAACAAAGAAAAAGCATCCAAGAAATTCTTCTCCCATAATTATTTTCAAGATATTCTCCTAAGTATACATAGGCCCTAAAACAGTTTTATAATAATAAATACATATAATAAATATATCTATAATAATTATGTATTCTCTGATTTTTGCCTATAATCATAGCAAGAAAAATTTTAATTTCATTTCATTTTAATTTAAGTGGAATAAAATAAATGAATAATTACAATAAAAAAGGGGGAAAACCATAAAATAAAAAAGTCTCTAAAGAGAATAGTTTCACCTGTGGGTGTAGGATAATATGTTGGCAGAGGGAAAGGTAGGGGACCAAGAGTTACTTTGTAATACAAGTTCTTCCCAAGTTCTTCTGTCTTGTTTAAGAAGAAAAGAAAATATACTAAAATAAGGCATATAGGAATTAAATTAGGCATTAACACAGCTACAAATTGCATACTATATTTCTAAGGCCAAGAAATTAATTTTTTAGATGTTTTCATCATTTCAGTTTATCTTTAATTTTATTGTGATTTTGTTAACTCCAGTGATGGAAGATTGGTATATTTATTAGAACAAATCACTGCATGTGAAAACAAAAATGTCATGTATAGAATAGAATAGAAATAGATGTATATCACATTACTATGAGTAAAATTGAGAAAATAACTTGAAAGTAGAAAATTGATATTTGAACAACACAAAAACTATTCTATTTTCTAAACAAGAAAATACGTTTTTTTCCAATTAGTATATCGTTTAATATAAAGGTATTTCTAAATCAAAAACAAAACTTATATAGCTATTATATCTTTCTGATTAACTAACCCTTTATTAGATGAAATATTTCTCTTTCTCTAATAAAAATGTGTTTTTCCAATGTCCATTTTGTCTGATATTAATATAGGCACTCCAGTTTTCTTACAGCTTTTGATTTTGTGGTATATCTTTTTTTACCTTTTAGAGAACATGTATAGTTGATCCTTGAACAATAGAGGGGTTAGGGTTGCTGACCCTTGCACAGTCAAAAATCCATGTATATCTTTTAACTCCCCAAAAACTTAACTATTAATCACTGTTGACCAAAAGCCTTAACGATTACACACTTGATTAACAAATAGTATGTATGTACAGTATTATACACTGTATTATTCCAAAAAGTAAGCTAGAGAAAAGAAAATGTTATCAAGAAAATCATGAAGAATGTGGTGCCTGGGTGGCTCAGTCAGTTAAGCATCCAGTCCTTGATTTCTGCTCAGATCATCATTCATTATCTCACAGTTTGAGTTTGAGCCCTGCATCGAGTTCTGCTTAAGATATTCTCTCTCTCTCTCTCTCTCTCTCTCTCTCTCTCCCCTTCCCTCGTACATGTTCTATTTCTCTCTCTCTCAAAAATTGAATAAATAAACTTTTTTTAAAAAAAGAAAAGAAAATCATAAGGAAGATAAAATACATTTACAGTACTTTACTGTATTCATTAAAAATAAATTGCAGGTAAGTGGCCCCACACAGTTTAAACCTGTGTTGTTCAGGGGTCAACTGTAGTTGGATTTTTGCTTTCATATCCAATCTGCAATCTCTACATTTTTATTAGAGTATTTACACTATTTATATTTAATACAATTTTTGTGTGGTTTTTTTCATTTACCATTTTACTATTTATTTTCTGTAAGTCTCTTGTCTTTTTCATTTTTTATATCTATCTAATTTCTTTAGTGCTAAATATTTTTACATATCATTTAAATTCTTTGGTTTTTTTTTCCTTGTTTTGAGGTTTGTTTTGTTTTTTTGTAGTTGCTCTGGAGATTACACTATGTATTCTAATTTGTTACAATATTCTTCAGAGTAATACTAACTTACTCTAACTCAATACTAACTTAATTCTGATAAAATATAATAACTTTGTTGCAGTATAGTTCCATTTCCTCCTTTACACTATTATTATCACATGTTCGGTCTCTATATTTTGTAATATAATATAGTGTTACTCTAGTTACTTATACAATCTGATGTCCTTTTAAAAAATAAAAATAAATGATAAAAATGCATTTGTAAAATCTTTTATGTTAGCTCATAGTGATCATTTATGATATTCATCATTTCTTTCAGATGATTCTAGTGACCCTCAGGTGTCATTACCTTTCAGCCTGCAGGACTTTCTCCAGTAAGTATTTCTTTCTCCAGTATTTACTGCAGGCAAGCCTATTTAACAACAAATATCCCCAGTCTTTGCTTTCTTGGAATGTCTTTATTTTGCCTCGTGTTGAAAGAATAGATTTGCTGGATATAGAATACTTGACTAACTGTTTTTATTTTTTATTTTGTTTTTTCTTTTTGTACTTTTACCATGTCATTCCACTGCTTTCTAGACTCCATTTAATTCTGATGGTAAATCAGCTATTTTATTAATTTCATTGATTCACTCCTGTACAAAATGAGTTGTTTTTGTCTTGGCTGTCTTCAAGATTTTCTTTTTGTATTTGGATTTAGAAGAATAGATTATATGTACCTTGTTGTGACTGCTTTTTGTATTTGTCCTAATGATATTTGTTGATTAATATTTTTCATCAAATTTGGGATGTCTTTGTCCGTTATTTTTTCACTGATTTTTTTCTTCTGCCATCTGGAATATGCTGTGGAACCTTTTTCACATGTGTTTTTTCACTTCAGTTTTTGTACTCTTTAACTTCAGAATTGCTACCACCTATCTATCTATCACCTATGTACTAGATTATATATTGTAGCAACTCTAGATTTTTATATTTTGTCTCAAGTGGTAGTCGTTATTATTTTACTATTTCCTTATTCTTGTTTTTGGAACTTTCCCAGACATAATCTGTGATATCTGTCTCCATTGTAGTGTGCGGCTACTCATTTCTCTTCCGATTTGTTTGTTTGTTTGTTTTAATGTGGCTTCCTAGATGCTTCTGTGTCTATGTAATTTAGTGATTATCCAATGATTGCATGGAAGTTGGATGTCAGGTTTCTGTCCTCTGCAGATAGATCTGTTTGTGAGTAGGGGAACACATTCAATGATCAGGCCATTTTCAAGTTGCCTAAATTTTACTTTTCCCTCTGATCACTTTCAAGCCTTCTACACATGTGCATGTGGTCAGGAGTGTTTGAATGCCTTGAACCTACTCTAATGTCAGGTGGACACATGCACAGCTTCAGCTAGAAACATGCTTGGCCCAATCTCTTCCAGAGTCTAAGGCTAGTGGAGCCAAACAATTGACTCTCACCTGGTTGCCTGCCTTCAACAAGTCACTTCTAATAATGCTGTTGGAAGGGGGATATCACCCAACATTCCAGAGAGAAAAAATGAATCCTCACAGCTTTGCAGACCTGACGTAAACACCACACTGAGCCGAGGGAATAGTACAAAGTTCAGAAGTTTTGCAACCATAAATATTTCTCCATTTCTATGCCTTTGGCTAATTTCCAGAGCAATGAAATAATAGCTTTTGTTAATTTTGTGACAATAAAATCTCTCTTTGGAGAGAAGACTTGCTGATCTTCTTAGTCATAGCAAGTAGTCTTGAATTTTTTTTTAATTTGTCTCCATTTTGCAACAAAATGACCAAAAACCAAAACTTAATCCAAATTATCTCTTTACAGGGGAGGGTGGGAGGTTGCAGAGACAGAATTATGTATATAATGTAGCACAGTTTTGTTGTCGTCCCAACATGTCAATCATGGAAATAAATTTTAAATTCTAGATGCCCACCTTATACAAATAGCGTGAATATAAACTTTGCTGCGAATTCATGACAAAATGGAAAGGGAAAAGTTGGCATATGCAAGGAATATTGTAAAAAATGTGGAGAAGTTGAGGTTCAAAGTTAAAGATTCAAATATTGAATCTAGATAATTTATGTGCAAGAAAATGTTGAAGATTGTCTATACTCATAAAAATAGAAATTTATGCATTGGAACACAAGGGTGTTATAGCGATCACTGAGAGAAAACAGGAAATGGGAACTAAAGGGCAAAGAAAGATGAAATGTGGAAATTATACTCAGTAAGCCACTAGTAATAGTGACTATACACGTTTTGAAAAGCAATGACAGCCACTTTCCAAGAAAAAATATTGTTGAAAGTATACGGCCGTATTTGATTCTGATTGTGCCATAGTGAATGACTTTTAGAGAGAGTCGGCAACGACTGGAAAAAGATGTAAAGAAAGGATTTAAGGGTAGATGTGAAATCTAATGCTATCTAAGAAGAATAAATAGTATTGCCCGCCAAAGACTAAGATAGCAGTGATGCTGAAACAAATAAACATATAAAGTGTTCAGAGCGGGAATTGAATTAATGAAAGAAAGAAGAAACTGGCTGAGAAAACCTCATGTGTGACTATTTTTTTTTAACTTCTCAACGAGAATAAACGTAAATATGTGTAAGAAAAAGTTATAACAAAATATTTGAAATCTTACCTAGAAGTCTTGGAAATGACACAAACTAAAGTGAAAAGAAATTTTACTTATACTTGAATATGCATGCAGGGAAAGAAAACAATATGGCTTTGGGAGGTTTCTTCCAGGATTATGGTTCTATAGTATATATACAGATGATTAGGATACTCAAGTGTCATATTACCATTTGAATCAACATAACACATATATAAAGTATATCTTTGAAACATACCAACTATTCACTGAAGAAAGCGGATTGAGGGATTACAGTCTTACAAAGGATTATTGAGAAATCGGAAAACAAAAGCAGAAATGTTTAGGCCTATAATGACATTAGGATCGATTTGCAGATAATATCAACTAAAGAATAATTTTCTCATGTAACATGGGTATGCCATAAATATCTTTGAAATTCTTATATTAGCTAAACAAATAGTAAAGGTGGGAAGTGGGCTTCCTAAACTCTGCATATAGTCATTAGTACTCTTATTATTTCTTGAAAATGGCTGTAGGCTATTATGAAATTCTCTCTGCAGTCCAAACTAAAACACTATTCACTGGATATGGAATTCCAGAAGAGCTGCTAAGGGATAATGGAGTCCAATTTATGTCACCGAAGCTCCAAATCTTTCGTAGCTCAAATAGAGTGAAACACATTCATTTTGCACTATACAAGCTAGCCGCTAATGGCCTCATCCAGCACTTTGGACAGTTGTTCATGTAAGCACTTTTTGCTTGAAAGTGAGGAGGCTGTCCAGTGCAACAGCAGCTGCCTACTGCTCAGTTGGCCTTCTGCTGTGTCGAGCGTGTTCACCTATCATTAAGTTAACTTCCCACTCTGCTACTTCTGGTCAAAGGCAAGCACTGAGTTTTATGACCTCAGAGAACCAGAGAGACCAACAAGATCTTTCAGGGCAAGAAATGAAATGGTATTAAGGAAATGGGCCAGTGAGAACACATTTTTAAGCTGCTCCTTTAATATTTGTTGTTCTTTGTGCCTGGGGGAAAATATGGCTGTTTCATGATGATAAAAAGTGAAGGGATAAATGAAGAGATGCAAAGGAGATGCAAACAAAGAACATATTTTCATAATAATGGATACCCATTTTCTTATCTGGTACTTGCAGATATCAGTAAACTGTACGAGTAGTTTAGAGTTGAAATGCCTTACCTCAGCATGAGATGGTGGATAGGACTCCAAATGAGGTTAATAGAATTTTCCTAGAGGGAGTAGCTTATGATTCATTGGGATATGTAAAAAATCTTGAAAGTTTTATTTTCTTCCATTTTTATCCTATTCTTTTTCATTTCTTTTGTTTTTAAATGAAATGTATAAACTGAATTAACGTAATAGCACCTGCATATATCTTATAAATAAATAAATATACATGCATTAAGGGTAAACACTGAATTCGATTTTTACTTATAAAGATGTGAAAACAATGGAGATTATCAATCTAGTGGAATGATCTATGGGATCATAATCAGAAGACTCAAGTCCTGGTACCAGCACTGCCTTGATTCATTCAGTAATCTTGGTCTCATTATTACATTTGTTGCACTTCAAATGCTTTATCTCCAAAGCAAGGAAAATAAATATCTTCCTCTTACATTTTCTTATGTTGCTATTGTTGTTGTAAAAGCATAATGATATAAATCATGAGGAGTGTTTTAAAAAGTTATGAGAAATATAAAATACATATAAGTTAATTTTGAATGGATTTTCTACTTATAAAATATGGCTTTAAGTTGACTTGTATGTGAATTAATTATTTATTCATTTTATTTATTTAAAGGGAATTATAAGTCTTCCAATCAACTATAAAAGATATAACATTAGCTGAGGTACACTGACACATGATTCCAGATATAAGAGGATGTCAAAAAGTCAAAGTAAGACAAATGGGATATTTGTCCTAACATATAAGGGAAAATTAGTTAGAGACAGAAGACTCTAGTTTCAAAATGAAGCTTAAAGCAAGTAGATTGACAAGGAAAATAATTTTTAAAAGGATTTGTTTCAGAAGAATGGCCTATCCTGATGGTTTTTGGTAAAGTGGATAAAATGTTTTGGTAATCAGGATAAGATAAACCAGGCCTCTCAGTACCTTGTGGCTCATAGCAGAGTAGTGAGTAGTAATGATGTTTGAATATAGATGTCTCAGCAGGGCTTTGAATGAGTGAGAAAATAAACTTAGTACAAATCTTATAAAAAGGTACAGTCTACTTCTACTTTATGTTTAGTTTTATGCTTTGATTTAATGGAAGTTAATTAATCCTAAGCTTATGATCAATAAAATGATCAACATCTTTATCCTTTTAGAAATAATATTGTGATTATATAACATTTGGATGGTAATTTTTTGTTCTGTAAGTAGTAGTCTCATTATAAATCACTAAGTCGGAGTAGTTTTTCAGTGAAGGAGAAAGTCATAACCTAAAAAGAACAACTAACAAGGTCTACTAGAATGTGTACCCACTCACCAAAACTGAAAAATTAAATGCTATCATAATTCTTAATAAACAGAAGCTATCTCCCTTTGTATTCTGAAAATAATTTTAAAGCATTTTTAATGCATTTAAAACATTTTATTTTTGAGAGAATGAGAGAACATGAGCAGGGAAAAGGCAGAGAGAGAGGGAGACAGAGAGTCCCAAGCAGGATCCGTGCTGTCAGTGCAGAACCCGATGAGGGGCTCGAACTTAAGAACCGTGAGATCATGACCTGAGTCAAAAACAAGAATTGGCCGCTTACCAAATGAGCCACTCAGGCACCCTGGAAATAATTTTAAAATAGTGAATAAATTACTCACACGATCAATGACTCTCAGGGTTTTATTACATCTCCACGATGTTTAAGGCAATGTCTTAGGATAGGAGTGCACAAAAAGAAACAGGACGCATATGAGGAACCTCTGTTCTAAAGTAAACCTGGCATTTGAATTCTCCTTTTTCTCTGCTTTGTAGTAGTTTACATAGCATTAGTATTGTCTGTTCCTTGAAAATTTAAAATGACTTACGTAAAAAACTGGCCTTGGAAATATATTTGATGATGTGTATCTATTTCTGTATTATTTTCTTTGGGCATATAGTTAGTTATAATTAGCTCTCCAACATTTGGTCATTACACAGTTTCACATTCTCACTATTATAAAAAGGATGGAGTTGCTATAATTGATTGAAAACAAATTAGAAATGAAAAATCATAAATCTGCAAAATGAAATTAGAAATATTGAAAGATATAAAGAGTAATCCTTACAGATGCCTGAAGGGGAGCTGCAAACTCTCTGGTGAATATGTCCAACTTAGGCTTAAAATCCAGAAAATGACATCTTCATTTCTAGCAAAGACCACTATCCGTTATGTAAAATTTTGGTCTACATAAAATCTTATGAGGAATTTTGAATTGCTAAAATAAAGGCACCTTTGTCTATCTGATTACTATTTCTGTACCTTCAATCTGTGAACACTCGTGGCAGGGACTGCCAATTGCCTTTGCCAAAATTCATTCCCCTTTCCATGTATACAAATAGGTAATATGATGGAGTACATGGGTATCGAGGTAACCATAGTATTTCCAATCTCCATTCTTGCCAGGTAGGTCACGTGTCCAATTCTGGCCAATGGTATATGATCAGGATTGAAGTGTGCATCCTCTGAATCATACCTCTAAAAAAGTAAAGAAGCATGCAGGGGCATCTGGGTGGCTCAGTCTGTCAAGCATCCGACTTCAGCTCAGGTCATGACCAGCTGTGCCACCAGCTCAGAGCCTGGAACCTGCTTTGGATTCTGTGTCTCACTCTCTCTCTGTCCCTCCCCTGCTTGTGCTCTGTCTCTCTCTGTCTCTCAAAAAGAAACGTTTTAAAAAATTGTTCTTAAAAGTAAAGTTGCACAAAATTCTTCTTTCTTTTTGCTATGGGCTGTAAGGTGGTCATGGTGACCAATTTCAACCAAACTGATGAGATAATAGCCTGAGGATGTCACAGCCAAAGAAGTGGAAGGCTTTTCCATCTCTGACACCTCCGGGTACTTTTGCCATACCTAAATCACCTGCCTGGAGAGTTTCATCACAGAGAAATCAATTCATGTTTATCTTGTTTAAGCACTCTTCCTCAGGATAACTTGTCACCGTGGCCTACCCTGTAACCCAATATAACTTTTGATGAAGATAGCCTGGGAGACATATAAGAACACTTTAGTTTTAATAAAATGAAGAATGGGGTTTCCTACAGAGTTGCCAGGACATTGGAAAATTGGCTATTTTCATGTTTTTCCACAGTAGCCAACCAAGGGTCAACAACATTTCAGAATTAGAAATACCAAGTTTGTTCCAGGCAACATTTCTATTACCTTAGATGCATGCTAACTGGAATTATTATTTAGTACAATAGAATAGAAAATACGTGGTGACAATAATGTTTTTTAGGCTTGTCCAGAAGTGTCGACCATCCATTATCTACATTAGACTGTGTTGTTTAAAATTAATTTGAAGAAAGTCTCAGTCATTTCTCTGCCCCATTCCCTTGTAGGTCCCTCTCAACGTCTTGCTGGGAGTTTTTTTGTTTTGTTTTGTTTTTTACCACATTTTTGTACATTTTAAAAATAAGAACTTTCGACAGCACAGGTGTTATAGACTTCACTAATAGTGTATTATAAAGGTCTTCTCAGGATACACGAACTTCTTAATGCAAAAGCAAGTTTTATTCACTGCCATTCTATATCAGATGTGGAAATACTGTTAGGATGGAACATTGTAAAATTGTTTATTATCAGGAAGTAAATAAACCATAGTGTAAGTATGGGAGGTATTGTTAATGCATTTGGTATAGAACAATTTGCTTAACTTCTGCTTTGACTTTCTGATTTCCTATAATGTGGTGTCCACGTTTTCTCACCACCCGTGACTTTTAGTGTAGAATCCCAGTAAAATTTGTTAAATGTTATCCACTGTTGAATGAGATTTAATAACATGGTAGGAGTCACTGTCCTCTTTACCATAATTGTTATTTAAAAAGTGTCCTTTTTCAGGTGTTCTTTATTTGGATTATAACATTCTTTCATTTGAAGCTCTCTATTTGCAGGATAATGCCAGTTTCTTCCCAGAAATAATAATAACATTATCCAGCTGAAGAGGTTCTAGGTTTTTATTTAGTAGCTTGGCATTGGTGTGGCTTTTAAGAAGTCTTTCAGTTTCTTGATACTAAAATCCCTCTAAGAGCCACATTTACTTTCCTTTCAGAACCTTCACTAGTACATGCACTGCTACACAAAACAAGAATTTGAGGCAGGATTTCTGATGGTTAAATGGAAAAGTGACAAGGACCGGTGTAGTTCCAGTCTATGGAAATCCTTCTGGCAGGCTGTAGGCTCAGAGGCAAATGTTGTGAGCGTATCACCAGGGAGCTGCCCCCTGGTGGATTGCATCAGAGAATTCTGATTGTATCTGTGATTTCAAGAACGGATTTTCTCCACTCCCTAACATTAGTCAAATTTGAATTTTTGTGTATCCTGGAGCTGATAATATTAATTGTAGTCTACGGCATTGAATCTCGTCCAGACGACTAGGAACTAAATCAGGAGCCCTGCCCAAAAGGAGAAAGGATTTGGCTAGAAAAAATGTTCCTTCAGTCAGGCAGAAAAAATACAGGGGAAACTAACATAACGTAGCCAAAGCTATCCCTGCCTAGACATAGGTATGTCTCAGACAAGCAAGCATGTGGACTCATAAAAGGTTTCCAGGTTTCCAAATGGAAGTGCTGTGAATCGCCTCATACATAAGCGAGCCAGCTAATTCCCCATGGCTCAAGACATCCTCTCATTGATTTATGATGATTCTGAGGCATAGCCCACTAAATTGCTGAGGATGTGCAGTGAACTCTGAGAGCTTAAAGAAACCTGCCTCATGGACAAACCATATTTTTTAATAAAAACATTTTTCATGCTCAAGAGTCTACCTTCTTCCTTCTACCTGATATTAAAATATGTGCCTGAGAGTTTACGGTGTCCTTTGAATCATTCATTATGCACTTTAATTTTCAAGAGCATCAATATTTAGAGAAATTACTAATCTTCAGGATGATTTCTTTGGAAAGAGTTATTTTCTCCTTAATTCTTGACTTTTTCTCCTCTACCCATCCCCCAACATTTTTTTTCTAGCTTCAATTTTATTCTTCTTAGAGAGCTAGCCAGATAGCCCTCTAATTTTATGCTAAAGCTCCTTGCTTTTGCTTGGCCTGGCCTGGTTTTCTGCATGCCCATGAAAGTGAACAGACCTGCTTACCAAACCTGTGACTGAATGTAATTCTCATACTCCAACCTGATCCTCAAACATACACTGTTTAAAACAAACCTACCAAATTAGTCTTGCCATTGTCACGTTTTTACACAATTAGGTCCTAGGAAACCTTTCATTTAACCTAAAAAAATAGTATGAACCACCAAAAACACACCAAAATTTGATAAGGACATTTCAAAAATCTGGTTAAATGAAATGAAAGCATGCACTGAAGAAGAGAATCTGATGATTAAAAAAAAATGTTTTTTTTTTATCATTGCTAAGAATTAATAATATTGTAACCTCATAAAAATATTAACATTTTAACAGTTTTCTTCTAACTCAGCTATTATTTAGTAAGTATAAAAATCATATCTATCCTTTTTATTCTTCTTTGCAGTATATTTTATTAGTTTGGATGACTATTAACTAGGTAATGAAAATGCAAATTTCAGCTTATATAGCATCTTTCAGCCTGAAATCTAAAAATCGTGGCTGCCTAATTCTTTTTCCACTTAGCTTTGTGCTTTGAGTGACATCTGTGTGGATTTGAAAGCATTATTTTTGCCTTTACAAAACCCTGGAATCCTCCCTTGCAATCACAGGATGGATGCAGTCTCTAAATAATTCCCTGTTTTCTAAAGGAGATATTGCTTCAGGCTGTAGGATCTTCACATTGAACAAGGCACAAAGAGAAATGGGCTCTATGTCTAGGCCATTCTATTCAATCATTCATTTTCAAGAAGGACAGGGAAGACAGGCAGGGTGGGGGGTGGTAAAAACAAGCAAGTAGAGTACATTTGCTTTATTTTCTATTTAGGGACATACATACAAGATTACTTTCTTAACACACACCTTTGTCTGTGGCCTGACATTTAAAAGCCATGATAATAAAAAAAAGGCACAAATTGCACAGCTTTTATTTTTCAATATATCACAATTAACCTAGCCCCCAGAAATAAAAGAGCATGTAAGTTAACAGGGGAAAAAAATCATTTCTTAACTCTTGGTATCGTGTGTGTAAGATTTGTGTTGCACGATTTCAAGCATAATTTACACACTAAAATAATACATAAACATTTTTCACACTTAAAAGGAATGTATTAAATAAACAAATGTCCCAAAGGTGTCCAAAATATTCTCTTAATTGAGTAGAACATACTAAAATCAATGGCAGAAGGAAGTTGAAGCATTATTGCAAAGTTGTGTAAAGTTAAATAATGTTCATTTTAATCATTCAAACACTGATATATATGAGATCTATCCTATCTATTAATAAAATCTACATCAAATATATAAAGTAAATATCAAATATGTTATTTCTATCAATATCTATCAATTATATATTATTAACTATATACACTGGAATGCAATTAATCCTGCCGTTAGCATATTAACAGTAAAGAAATAAAAATCCCCACAAAATAAAATAAAATGTTTTTCCCAGATTTCAGATACTTAAGCTATCAACTTGACACTTTTCTGTGTTTACATGATTCATATGTAAAGTGTTATCAGAAATTATAATTATGTGATTGAGCAAGATATAGTTCTCATTCAATATAACTTCATTCAAGGGAAAAATAAAATAAGGTTCAGTCTTCAATGTTAATTATAATTCAAATAATTCTTTCCATTAGAGGATTTCTAAATTACAACAAATAGTGAGGTAGTTACGCAGTTTATCTAGCTGTGTCTAACCTTTACTGTGAAAATTACTAATAAGAAATATAGTAGACATATTGATCTAAGGGCAGAGTTATATGGAGACCAGAAATATTAAATTAACAAAATGCTAGATTTCCTCGGTGATAATTCAGATGTAATCATTATGTACAAACAAGCATTAAAATTATATTTTAAAAACCAAGATCTACTAGTCTATTTAAAATATAATTCAATTTTTAAAACACATTTCACACATCATTTTCAGGACTGTGTCCGTGAAGCCCATTCTTCCAGGATGTTAAAGAAATGCTCACCAAATTTCTATGATGTCTTTCTTAATGAGGATCATATTCACAAATGGGCTTCTAGTAGATGTTGAAGGGATATTGAAATTCATTTCAGCACATTAGCAACAGGAAGGTGAGGATATGAAAGCATCATTAAATAGCAACTAAAACAATATCAGATGCCCTATGCATTTAGGGTGCTGTTTTCACCACAAGGAAGAAAGAGAAGATAAGGACTGCATGGCTGTCAGACCAACCTGGGCTAAGATAGGGAAGGAAAGGAGGAAGAGGGAAAAGGATAGGATTCCTCTTTAGAAGACTATTTTAGAGCAGAGTGGGACTCCCAGTGACCCAGAAGTCTTGTTATGCAGCAGCAATAGTAACTGAGGCATTACTTTTATTACCCTCCCACTGCTGGGAGAAAACACCCTGTAAGTCTGTTTCTTTACTTGCTCCACTCTTAGTCACACTAATAATGTCATATTTATCTTGGTGATTTGTCTTAAGCATGTTTTAATTTTAGAGCTCTGCTCCCCACCTTTTACCCTCCATCCTCAAATTTTATGTGGAAAACAATGTTTTAAAATTTAAGACTCCTAGGTTGGTGTTGGCTTCAGGCCAACATTAAATGAAAGGGATCCAACTTATCTTTGAAAATGAAGGATGGGGATTCCTAAGAAACGAGAAGCCAATTAGGTGAGACATACAAGTGTCCCAGCTTAATGCCGTGGAGAGTTTCCAGGCTATGGCACGAGCAGGAGGAGCGCAGGTGGAGCCCTGAGCACACCTGAGTTCAGATAGATCCACGAGTCTAAGTAGATTAAAGTGTGTAGAATTTGCAGGACAGAGTCCT
Source organism: Panthera tigris (assembly GCF_018350195.1). NCBI lineage: Eukaryota > Metazoa > Chordata > Mammalia > Carnivora > Felidae > Panthera > Panthera tigris. The sequence continues at coordinate 117,702,213 of NC_056663.1, forward strand.
GGAGTGGAGGGATCTGTACAGAGACAGGAATGCAGAGATCTGCGGAGGAGCTCCTTGAGTAATCAGCAGTGTGTTGATCAGTACATACACCTAAGGAAACCACCTGAGGCCCGGAAAGAACCACTGGAAAAGATTAGAGGTAACAGTGCCCAGCTCATACCCAGAGAGAACAGTACCTGTTGCCATCAGCCAAACTGGAAAATCTCTAAATATATAGGGTAGAGTACAGAGAGGGTCTTGCATCAGGAATGCAGAACATTTGGCCTGGTTGCAGTCTGTCTCCACCCTCACTTAATGAATCTTAAAAGCAAGACCCCCCAAAAAGGATTACACCATTATAAGTAATTTATAATCCCAAACAAAGGTCAAGAATATTTATTTAAAAATATAACCAGAACCCTACAAGGTAAAACTTGCAATGTCTGGTATCCCATCAAAGATTACCAGGCATCCAAAGAAGCAGCAAAACAGGAGCCACCATAAGGAGAAAAATCAATCACGGAAAACTGACCCAGAACTGACACAGATACGAGAATTATCAAACAAGGACATAAAAAAAGTGATTATAACTTTATCCCATATGTTCAAAATTGAAGCAGAGCCATTGATGATACATTAAAAAAAATTAAAATGAAATTTTAGAGATGAAAACTACAATGTCTGAGATTAAAGTACACTGGAAGTGATGCCAGATTATGAAGACTTAAATTAGATTCTCTGCTCTAATATTCATAAACTATAATAACTTTTTTAACCTTAGTTTACTACTCTGTAAAACAAGAATAATAAAACTTGGTTAAAGGTATTATTGCAAAGATTAAATGAGATGATGATAAAACGAGATAATTAGGTGAAACACTTAGCATGGTGTCTGGCACTGTAAGCATGCGATAATTTTGTATTTATTACGCTACTCCTCTGTTCAAATTCATTTCTGGTTCCCTAATGCTGGAGGAACAAAGCCCAAACTTTCTTGCTTGAAATTCAAGCTCCATACAATCTGGTTTGAGTCTTTTGTCCAGTCTGAATCCTATGTTAGTTTATGTAACTGTATTTTAGTCAAACTATAATTCACCATCCTTTTTATATGCCCCACAATTCTTTTCCTCAGTCCTTGTTATGGTCTTAATTATGTCTCCCTAAAAATCCATATGTTGAAATCCTAATCCCCATTACCTCAAAATGTGATAGTGTTTGGAGATAGGGTCTTTATGGAGATAATCAAGTTAAGATGAGGTCCTTAGGGTGGACCCTAACCCCATATAAATCTTATAAGTAGAGGAAATTTGAATACAGACATGTACAAGGGAAAGACAATGTAAAAACAGAGGGAGAAGACAACCATTCACAGGCCATGGACAGAGCCCTGAAACAGATCCCTCCCTCGTGGACCTCGGAAAGAACCAACCCTATCAATTCCTTGATCTCAGAATTCTATCCTCCAGAACTGTGAAAAAATAAATGTCTCTTGTTCAACCCCTCTCCCCCTCAACAGTCTGCAGTACTTTGTTATAGCAGCCTTAGCAAACAAATACACTGCTTTCTTCACATTTCTCCTTTTATCTGAATACCCTTGTGCACATATCCAAACTACGAACTTTTATTCAAGATTTAGAGAGTTTGCCAATTTCTCTATCAGAATGTACTTATTTCTCTTACTAAAATGTAATCTCTTTCTCCTCAGGAATCCTATAGTATAATCTATATTCTTATGACACTTACCCTTTCTACATTTTGAACTATCATTAGTTTTATGCCCTATTGCTTCGATTAGACTGACATTTCCGGCAGAGTTGAATCTGTTTCCGATTCATTCTTCTATTCCCCACAGAATCTAGTAGTTCTAGCAAGTGGCAGATTCTCCATTAAGATCTTCTTGATGAGTTAAAGCTTCAGTCATATGTCAAAAGACAACCCATATAGATATATATTTGTGTATGTATTTGTATAACTTTAAATTGTGCCCCTTACTAGATAGTAAACTGCATGAACACAGGGGACTTTATTTATCTAATAAAAATGCTAATTTGGCTTTCACAAAAAGCCCATACTATTCTCAAGGAGTAATATGTTGGTTTCCTATATGCATTATAGCTAAATAATACATTTTTTAACAACTTCAAATGGTAAAATAATTAGCAATTTTGTGATTCTTGGTCTTAATCATATTTCTTTCATCAGGAATAATAACTGCATCATAACTCATCTGCTTTCAGGCAGTAATCCTGCCACCTCACAGAAGGCGAGCATTTAGATGTTGTCTCTAATATTTACAGTAAAACCTTGGATTGCAAGTAACTTGTTCTGCGAGTGTTCCACAAGACAAGCAAACAGTCCTAATAAATTTTTACTTGATAAACCAAGGGGGTCTTGCAATGCAAGTAGTACGCGACATCGAATGTCACATGATCACACTGAGCCAATGGTTCTTGAAATTCACTTTGATATACAAGTACTTTGGATTATAAGCATGTTTCTGGAATGAATTATTCTCACAAACCAAGGTTTTACTGTATCTCTTTGTTCAAAGCCTCTGTGTTTTGGTTCATCATTTCAAACATCACCACCACCTCCATACTACTCAGTGTTACACCTTGCTTTTTGTTTTCTTTGCCTCTAGAGCTAACTTATTTACATTTCTTCTTCCACAACAAAGAAAGGTAGCAGTAACCATCCTTAACTGCTTTACAAAATGAAAAGCTGGGAGGACAGGGAGAAAGAAGTTTTTCAAGATTCACCTTGAGTTGCCTACTCTTTGAAACCTTTCTTCACTTCTGCACACATAGAATTCTTGTCTTCATGCTTCTTGTCTTGTCCCTCTGTTGGGGGCAACATAACAAATGTAACATTTTATAATGGCTAAGTCTTCACATGGTTCACTTACCTTTGCTAAACTTTAAGCCCATTAATTATAAGAAAAATGTCTCATGAATTCTTTGCACATGCATCTCCCCATGTAGAAGCACACTAGCAACTCATAGCCTTAAAAATTCCAATAGAGAAGTCAAGGTTGTGAGATTTATGGTTTATTATTATTTTCTTCTTCTTCTTCTTCTTCTTCTTCTTCTTCTTCTTCTACTACTACTTTTCATTGTTATTGTTGCCTGCATTTTTTGTTTTTTTTATTTGTTTGGAAAATTATTCCAAGACAAGATTCACATCTGGTAGTGGTGGCAGCAGTGGTTTCTTCTTCTTCTATTATTATTATTCGATTAATATTATTAATGAGTTTTTTTGATGTTGTTGTCAATACTATTGTTTATCGGGAAATCCAAAAGCAGGTTTACATATGTAAACCATTAAAAAACTATTTTAAATGTAAGTAACACCCATGTGCTCAGTGTAGGATGTTAGAAAGTAAAAGATTCCTTTTTATGAAATCTAAGGTCCCCTGGCTCTCAATGATTTAGAATAATGTGCTCCAGAGTTCCTTGCCCTTTTACCATGGTTATTTGGCCTCCAGGTAAAGGCATTTCCCTGTGGTTCACCTAAACCTCAGCTGTCTTGAAAAGTGGTTTCTCACTTTCTAATTTGCAGATTGTGGTTTTATTGACATTTATGGGGGTTGCAATGGGCAGGTAAAGAGTCTTCAAGGGATTTAAAATTCTAGCATTAACCTTCTCTGTGTAATTAAATGCTCTGCATTTCAAAATATTTTATAAATATTTGCTGTCTCCACAAGGAAGCCACTGTGACTGGGTTTCTGGGGGAAAAAGGATGCTGTCATCCCTGGGGGTCACCGGATACAGGATGTGGAGAGCTTGGCTTAGAAACAGGCAGAGCCAAAGGATTGAATAATGCCTCTGAAACTAAACATGTCATGTAATTGTACACGGGGAAAGGGGAATTCCTAACAGAGGAAATAGTCCACAGAGGATGTAAGCATAAGTAGGTAAGTTCTAGGCAGAATCCCAAAGGCAGGGTAAACATTCATTGAAGATCCAACAGCAGACACAAATGGACTTCCATAGAGCAAAACATAGATTGGAGTCACAACAGGTACAGAATACAGTATAATTCTAGGTGTCAGTTATCTGAAAATACTAGTGGAAAAGTATAAGCCCAGTAACTGGTGACTGTGGCATCAAGTTAAAGTAGAACCAACCATAAAATATTCCTATTGATGATAAAGTGGCTAATGGTACAATGCTCCCTTAATTTCCCCTTGTTTCCTTTATTAGATTCACCATTGCTCAAAATGAAAAGCAGATACATAGGTTGACCTTAGGCTGATACAGTCTCAGAAATGTGGGTGTGAGCTACTGGAGTAAAATGGATGCATGGGAGACAGCAGAACAATTAAGACTTCCCCTTGAGAGAGGCTGCTGGTGCTTTGCCCAGATTCCCTTTACTGGACCAATGCATTTATCACCTATTGCTGTTAGTGCTGGCTACTATTAAGTACAATTGCACATTTCTCCAGAGAATTCTCCTTGACTGGCAGGAACCGTCTCACTAGAAGATATCTGAGAGCTTAAGCACCCTCTAAAGAGGAGGACAAAAATCAGCCACTGGCTAGCTGATACGGGGATGCAAAATTGTGGCCCCAAACCCACTTATTTCAAGGCATGAAAACCCTGTGGTGCCTTTCACACTCCAGAGCTCCCCATGAGGTCAGGCTCAGTCAAGACTTCAGTAAAAACCGTATTTTGGCTTAGCTTTTTGATCTATCTTATCCTGCCTCAGTTTATTTCCTTACAGGTTTCTTCTGATGGCTCTCCAAGAATGTAGCACCAAAATACTCGTCTCAGGTTCTGTCTCTCAAGAGGCTCATCCAAGACATCCTTTTACTGATATTACTTACAAATTTTAAAACTTACATGTGGGGTAGCCTCTGAAACTTAGAGGGGATGGAATGAACCCTTATTCCACCAACTAGTGCTGTGGGACCTCTCTGAGCATCAGTTTCCTTATGACTAACATGGGAATAACAACGTTAACCTCCTTACAAGGTTTTGGAAGGATTGTTAATAATCCTTATGTGAATTATAATAGTCTGCACTCATGTATTAAAAATCACATTAATCATATCTCATTTTTTCATTCATGCATAACCCCTTTATTAAGTTCTGTCTACACACTAGGCACAATCCATACCACACTGAAACACAGACAAAAATATCTATTCTTATAAAATATTAAATGAGGACAGCAAGTACTCAGAAGAAGAAAAATATACAGAGATTTAGATAAATATTATGGAAAAACAATGCAGGATATGGGTGTAGTAATTTAGTTTTAATCTTCATAACAGTTCTATGTGTTGCAGATGAGAAAACTGAGATTTAGAAAAGTTAGCTACGTGACTCAGTTATCACATGATCAGGACTAAAGGAGAATACAAATCCAGACCATCTGACTTAGTGGCAAAGCAGTAATATCTCCCAACATATAATAAGTACCATCTATAGTAATAACAATATTTAATAATTGAACAACAAACCACCCCACTCACTGAGTACACAGGCCATCCAATATTGAAATTAAAGAGTGCAGGGGCACCTGGGTGCCTCAGTCGGTTAAGCCTCTGACTTCGGCTCAGATCTCGCTGCTCATGGGTTCCAGCCACGCGTCTCTGAGCTGTCAGCACAGAGACTGGAGCCTGCTTCAGATTGTGTCTCCCTCTCTCTTTCCCCCTCCCTTGCTCATGCTCTCTCTTTCTCTTTCTCTCAAAAATAAGTAAACATTTAAAAATTTTTAAATTAAAAAGTGCAGTTTATCCCTAGAATTTCTCATTCAGGATCGCATGAAAGACCCAGCTATGGTGTGAACCTGCCAGCTTCCAAAGAAAGAGGAAATAGAAGAGACATTAAGATTCAAGAATTAGTAAACATACCTTTAGCCTGGTTAATTAAAGGGATGAAAGGAGGGTTTGAGAAGGAGGTAGAAATAAAGGAGAGAAGAAAATATGAGCAGCATTCATAGGAGGAAATGGCAATATTGACAGCTCAAGTTACCTAAGCAATCATTTCAGTTTTATTTCATTAAGAAAATGGGAAAAAAAAAAAAAGGGAAGTGAACCTGACTTTGCATGAATGTTGACACCTTGGGTGGGACACCTGTGCACCACAGGGGGTGGAATTAGAGGAAAGGAGGCACAATTATATCATCAGGCTGTTTATCTATTTCTAAATCTCGAGCTCAGCTAATCCAAATGGAGCATATACTTCACCATAGGTGAACTGTGTTACATAAGAGCAATTATAAAATAATGAATGTAGAGAACTCTGCATTATTTTCTTCTGAAAGGTTAGAAAATTCCAGCACATTTTAGTCATAATACTAAAGTTTGACATGGATGGAAACCTGGAATCCCACTATCTGCCAGCCCCCACTGGGTTTTTTGTTTGTTTGTTTGCTTTGGTATCCTCATACAATATTTAAGACAGAAATTATTTACCTTGGTTTGCAGATGGACAAACTAATCTCAAAAAGATGAAATGTCTTACATCATAATTTAAGGTGGAAGAATCAGTTTTGAAATATGTTTTTTAATGCTTTGTTATTATTAATTTGCATTACTTGCCTCTTGTTATGAAAATTTAATTTTTTAAAAAGATGATATGTGTACAATTATATAGCAAAATGCCTGGCACATTTTGTATGTGTGCAACATGTTTTTATCCCTCACTTAAAAAGTACTTTATTGTGGCGAGAACACTTAAGATTTACCCTCTTAAATTTCAAGTATATGATACATTGTCATTGCCTATAGGTTCAACGTTATACCACATGTCTCAAGAGCTTAATGTACATCCAATTATACTTTATATGTTATCTTATTATATACATAACATATTTAATAATATATGTTTAATATATTTATATATATTTATTTATAATTTATATTTACTTATATTTATATTTATATATTATTTTTATATATATTATTATTATATAACATATAAATATAAATATATATATTTATATATGTAAATATATAACATATTTAATAATAAAATTAAATTTATTATGTAGCTAATCTTATTTATCTTGCTTAATTGAAACCTTATGCCCACTGATTAGTAACTACAATTTTCTTCCTCCCCTAGCAACCACCATTCCACTCGTTAATTCCATGACTATTTTAGTTACCTTATGTAAGTGAAATCATGTGGTATTCATATTTCTGTGACTGACTTATTTTACTTTACATAAAGTCTCCATGATTCCTCCATGTTGCAGAATTTGACTTTTTTTAAGGCCAAATTGTATTCCATTATATGTAGATGACATTTTCTTTCTCTGTTCATCTACTGATGTATATTTATATTGTTTTCACATTTTCACTATTGTGAATAGTGCTGCAATGAACATGAGATTGCTAACATCTCCTAGAGATCCTGATTTCAATTCTTTAGGATAACCTAGAAATGAGATTGTTGGATCATATGGTAGTTTTGAAAAATTTGTGAGAAAACTTCATACTGTTTTCCATAGCAGTTGCACCATTTTGCATTCCCACTAACAGTGTATAAGGGTTCTAGGCTCTCTATATCCTCACCAACAATTGTTTTTTTCATAATAGCCACCTTAACAAGCGTGAGGTAACATCTAATCGTGGTTTAATTTGGCATTTCTCTGATGAATTAGTGATGTGAAGAATTTTTTCATATGTGTGTTGGTCATTTGTGCATCTTCTTTGGAGGAATGTCTATTTAAGCTGTTAGCCCCATTTTTTAATCAAGCTATTTGTTATTTTACTATTCCACTGCATGAGTTCCTTATATATTTTGGAAATTAACCCTTTGGTTTGAAAATATTTCCCCCCATTTCATAGGTTGCCTTTTCATTTTGTTGAAAAGAAGCTTTTTAGTTTCATGCATTTGCACTTGCTTATTTTTGTTTTGTTGTCATGCTTATGGCATTATATCCATGAAATTATTACCAAGACTGATGCCATCAAGGTTTTCCCTTATATTTATTTCTAGGAGGTTTATAGTTCCACATCTTATGTTTAAGTTTTCAATTGATTTTGAGTTGACTTTGTGTGTGGTGTAAGATAAGGGTCCTATTTCATTATTTGCATGTGTATATCCAGGTTTCCCAGTACCGTTTATTGAAAAGCTTCTCCATTGTTGCACTTGGACTCTTGCTGAAGATCAGTTGCCTACATATGCGTGTATTTACTTCAGGGCTGTCTATTGTATTCCATTTGTCTGTATCTGTCTTTACATGAGTACCACATTGTTTTGATTACTATACCTTTGTACTATATTCCGAAATAAGGAAATGTAATGACTCCAGCTTTCTTCTTCTATTTCATGAATAATTTGGCTATTTGTGGTCTTTTGAGTTTCCTTGTGAATTGTAAAAGTTATTGATGGGAATAACATTGAGTCTGTTGATTGCTCTGGGTAGTATGGACATTTGAACAATATTAAGTCTGCCAATTCATGAACATGGCATGCCTTTCCATTTATTTGTCTTTTCTTCTATTCTTTCATTAATGTTTTGTAATGTTTAGTATGCACATCTTTCACCTCCTTAGTTAAGTCTATTCTTAATATTTTATTCTTTTTAATGTTATTGTAAATGGGATTGTTTTCTAATTTCCTTTTCAGATAATTTGCTGTTATTGTATAGAAACACAACTGAACTTTATATGTTGATGTTATATCCTGCAATTTTACTGAACTTGTTAATTAACTTTAATTTTTTTTTAAATGTCTTTTTATTTATTTTTGAGACAGAGAGAGACAGAGCATGAGCAGGGGAGGAGCGGAGAGAGAGGGAGACACAGAATCCGAAGCAGGCTCCAGGCTCTGAGCTGTCAGCACAGAGACCAACGCGGGGCTCGAACTCACAGAGTGTGAGATCATGACCTGAGCTGAAGTCGGAAGCTCAACCGACTGAGCCACCCAGGCACCCCAATTAACTTTAATTTTTTATAGAATCATTAGAGTTTTGTATATATGAAATCATGTCATATGCAAAGAAGTATAATTTTAATTCTTTCTTTCTGATTTGGAAGACTTTTGTTTGTTTTTCTTGCCTAATTGCTCTAAGCTATTTTCAATACCGTGTGGAATACAAGTGGTGAGAATGGGCATCCTTACCTTATTCTTTATGTTAGAGGAAAAGCTTTCACTTTTTCACTATTGAGAATGATGTGTTCTGTGGGCTTGTCATTTACAGGCTTTATTATGTGGAAGTACTTTCCTTCTATTCCTCACTGTTCAGAGATTTTATCCATGAGGGAGTTGAGGAATTTTATCAAACACTTTTTCTGCATCTATTGGGATGACCATGTGATTGTTATCTTTTATTCTGTTAATGTGGTGTTTAACATGAATTAATTTTCATATGTTGAACCATCCTTGCACTAAGGGACAAATCCCAGTTATATTGGTTTATGATCCTTTTAATATGCTGTTGAATTAGGTTTGATATTATTTTGTTGAGAAATTTTACATATATACTCATCAAGGATCATTTCCCTTTTTTTCCATCAGGGTAATGCTGGCATCATAAATGAGTTTGAATGTGTTCTCTCCTCTTCAATTTTTTTTGGAAGAGTTTGAGAAAGATTGCTGTTAATTCTTATTTAAATGTTTGGTAGAATTCACAAGTGAAGCCATCTGGTCTAAGACTCTTCTTTGTTAAGAAGTTTTTGATTGCTAATTTAGTCATCTTACTTGTAATTCTCCTGTTCAAATTTTCTATTTTTTCATGATTCAGTACTTGTAGCTTGTATCTTTCTAGGAATTTTTCCATTTCTTCTAGATTATTGAGTTTGTTGGTACATAATTGTTTATAGTAGTCTCTTATGATCCTTGTATTTCTGTGGCATTGGCTGTAATGTCTCTTCTTTTATTTCTGACTTTATTTAATTGGATGTCTTTCTTTTTTTTTTATCTTCATTGGTCTAGCTAAAGAGGGTCAATTTAAAATAATAAGGAGGAGATATCCAGCTATTCTATAGTGGAATGCCAAATTCTGATGTAGTATGTCTCTTTCCTCCCCTCCATACTGCTCTGTACTCAAAGAATTAGGCCACAATCTACTTTGTCTGCTAATATATTACTTTCTCTTCTAAGAAAATTATTTTGCCACCATAATGATTGCCACCATAATTACTCTTCTCAATTGTAAAGATTTTACAACTACATAGTTGGGAAGAAATTAGAAAATTATCCTTATTTCTTATCACTCTAAAAAAGATTTTTAGTCACCAGAATATTCAGCTTAAGTATCTAAGAAATGTCTCTTTTTAACATGTTAAACTAATACAAATAAAGAATAAATAATGGTATAGATAAGGAAAAAATAAAGAAGAAAGAACTATTTTTATTGAGGGTATTTCTATTTAAAGATATTCTAATATCTTTATTTGAGATCATTCTATCCCATTTCATATCATGTTTTCTAACTTTAATGGAAAAATATTTTCATAATAAATTCCCAGGTCTAATCAAAGAAAAGAGATGGATAGATTTTAATTCCTTTTAAAAACAAATATATGTTTTGATAGTTGAACTCAGTGATGTCTCTATGCTGGATTAGATGGAAGCAGAGTGAAGAAAATGGAAGGCAGAATTCAGAAACAAATTCTTATTTTCATAGAAATCTTAAACAGATATTTTTTACAAAAACTAATAGTCAAGAAATGACTAAGCTTCTCCTTAGGGCAGGCAATAATTCAGTATCATTATTTTATTATAAAATTATTATTTTAAGTAATTGTGGATTAATGGAGGTATATCCCACATTTTATCAAATAAACATAGGATAGAAAACTAACGAGACAATCTAAAAAGATACTTTTTGAAATTGAAAGCTTCGAACACCATTTATTATCTCTGTGAGTCAAGATCTTACTGTGATTTAGTTGGGTGTTTATGGTCTAGTCTCTCAGAAGTCTGGAGTCAAGGTATTATCTGGGGTTACAGTCATTTCAGTACTCAGCTGGAGGGGAGTCAGCTTTGAAGTTTACACAGGTGGCTGTTCATATGTCTCTGGGTCCTTACTGGCTGAAAGCTGGAAGTATCAGCTCCTGGCTGGTGGCCTTCTCCATGGGGCTTCTCACATGACTACTAGTTACCCCAGGGTGATGACCCTGAAAGAAAGATTTCAAGACATAAGTGACGATCTTTTTTAAGACTTGTTAATTGAACTGATATGTTATTGCTTCTGCTGTGTTCAATTCATTAGAAGTGAGTCACCAAATCTAGCCATTCTCAAGGTAAAGAATTACATAAAAGTATGAATATGAGGACTCAGGGATCATGAGTTATTATCTTAGAGTCTGCCTACCACAAATAATATCTACTTATGACTCAGTGGTAATAGACACATTCCCTTCCCTCTTAAACATCTGAAAGCAGTTCATTGTCTTCTCAAATGTTTGGATTTTGTCAGTGAATGAAAACCAGTGGAACCCAATGGTAAGGGATAGGTAACTCTGATATTATGATTGGATTTCACACCTCAGGGCAGACTGAAGGGAATAGCCAACGTGATCTTAGGATTTGTGTTTTTATCTAATTTTTCTAGGCATTTACAATGTTTTGTGTTCTCTTACTTTCTTTTCTTTTTTCCCCTTCAATTATATCTTAATCTTAATTCTTTACTCTTTGACCTTCATTGGAGGTTATTTACCATATATCCTCACTATCCAGGCAAACTGGCAGATGAAAAGCCTTACAAAAAGGTCTTGGTCTCTGCTAGATATCATTTCTAATGAGAGAAATGAAGAGGGAAAGATTATTCCTTTATCTGATTTTTTTAACCTAGCAAAATATAACAATTTTTTTATCTGAAGTCACTAAATTCTTCTGTAGATTGAATTTCTCTAGGTACACTCTGGATACACATACTTCAGAAATAAATTTAGTCACAATAGAACATAATGTTGTTAGGAGACGAAAATATGTATTTTGTATTTTATTCAAGAGGCTTGGCTGTTCTCGTGAGCTAACAGTAAATTAATACTGGGTCCTGGCCCCTGTCTTTTCTGTTACATTTACATCCCAATCCTAGTGACTAAAAGGTATAAACATATAAACAAGTTTTTAATGGTTCCAATAAAGTTGAAGACAAAAAGTCCTGTAGTTAAGTTCTGCAGTTAAGTACAATGATTTTACCAGGCTCAGTCTACTTAATGTACCTTGTTTGTCACCTGAAATTCAGAATTATGCTGAGGAAAAAAGGATTAAAAGTATAGAATTTTAATAGCATATTTTCTTTCTCATTTTTCCTATTTTTAACTCTAAAACATCAAGTCCTATTTTGCTGCCATATTTTCTTCCTTTAATGACCTTCGCTAAATTATAAAATTCTCACCCCCATGTGTGAAAATGTAATGATAAAATAAACCAATAGCAAAGTTGAATGGAATCCAGTTCTAAAATCCCTTGCCTCACTCAGCTGCTTCTCAGACACCTGAAATGTGCTGCTTAATTTAGAAAGAAAAATTACAGTGAGGCTGCAATCCTGCCTTTCAGAGACAAGGGAGCAGGAAATGATTTGCAGATGATTGAAAGGTGGTGTTTGCACTTAGGATTTCCTGAGCTTTCCAAATTTAACCTTGGAGCTTACCTATCTTTGATTTTAAGAATTAGATCCAACCCATATTCTGGCTATCTCCCCACTGTAGAGTTGCATCTTGGCTGGGGATGAGAAAAGTGAAGGCTACATGCTCAGTCCTAAAAGAGGAAAGAGCAAAACAGAATGTGAAGGAAATAAATGAAGGCTACAGTTCAGCTTTCCTCTGAGCCAAGGACAAGGAGCTGACTTCTCCTTTAATTTAACCCTTGGATTGTCACAGAGAACTGAGCGGCTCTGGAGAAAATCCAATTGCATTTGCCATTTCCAAGCAGCAAAATAAAATTATAGAATAGATACATAAGAAGACATTTAAATTTTTTTTCATTGCAAGATGATGTGCTGTAAGTAAATATGATAGAACTGAATGTAAAATATTTTTGTATATATAGATATTATTTGTATGAGTAAATGCATATAAAGTGTTAAGCAAGGTAAAAATCCCATTCTTTTCCTAAGGTGTATAATAATGGATTTGTTTCCCAGATTAACTTATGCCATGTTTTCTAAAAATAAATTTTTATCATTCCTAGTTTAAAGGAACTGTCTAAAAAAAATTGACTCTCATCCACAAGACTACCACTAAAAATGTTTATTCAAAGCCTCCTGTATCTGAGTTCTTAATTAACTATCACAGTGCATCCAGCAAGTTCTCAATACATATTGGCTAAATAACTGAGTAAAGGAATGAAAGAAAAAAGTAAGGGAAAAGAGAGAGAGAAAGAGAAATGGAGGAGGGGGAAGGTCTTGAAAAACTTTCTTCACTTGGCTTCCTGGAGTACTTCTTTTATTTTTTTCCTTCTGCTTTGCTATATGTGCCTTTTTAGCTTCCTATGATGGTTTCTTTTCTCTCTCCAATTTTCTTTCTTTTCTCTCTCTCTCTCTAAACATTGGAGTCATTAAGGCTTAGTCCTCAGTCATGGATTTTTTTTCTATGCAGAGCCAATTCCTAAGTAATCATTTCAAATTGCATGACTTTATTATACCAATAATCCTATCCACCCATCCAGTAGATTTCTAAACTGAAGTGCTTTCCTAAACTCTGAATTCATATACTTAACTTTCTACTCGATCTCCTAAGATACCAAATAGCTAAGTCAACGTTAACTTTTACCAAACAGAACTCTTGATTCATATACCCTGCCTCCTGATCTCCTCTTTTCTCAATCTTCCCTATATCTCCCAATAATACCACCTTTACAGTTTTTCAAACTAAACTTTGAAGACATTATATTTCTTTTCTTTTATTGCACTAGTTATACAATCCATGTTAGTTTTACATTCAAGAGAGATCCCAAATTTCATCATTTTTTACCTTGTCCATGGTGTCACTGTAACTTGTTCAACTTGCTCTTCTCTTGCCTAGATTACTGAAATAGTCTCATGACAGTATTCCTGCCTCAACTTTGCCCCTTGTTTCAGTCAGAGTCCAACTAGACAAACAAGTCACTCTAGAGATTCCCCCACCCATAGGCTGGGATTCAAAAAGAAGAGGCATGGCTTGCTCTCTCTCTCTTCTGCCATCTTGGTTCCATGTTCCCTGTACAAAATGCCTGGTGAAGCCACAGAAACCATCCCTGATGGAGAGCAGGAGTTGCCATGGCCTTAGGCTGAGACAGGATCTGGAACAGAATCTGACAGTGATGAATCAGTATCAGAGCTTGAGGAACAGAATTCCACACAGCCAACCACACAATAAGCCCAGCTGGCAGCAACAGCTGAAATCAATGAAGAACCAGTCAGTAAAGCAAAACAGAGCTGGAGTGAAAAGAAGGCACAGAAGGCTATGTCCAAACTGGGTCTTTGACAGGTTGCAGGGGTTACAAGAGCCACTATCTGGAAATCTAAGAAAACCCTCTTTGTCATCACAAAACCAGACGTCCATAAAAGCCCAGTTTCAGTTACCTACATTGTTTTGGGGGAAGCCAAGATCAAGGATTTATTTCAGCAGGCACAACTAGAAACTGCTGAGAAATTCAGAATTCAAGGCAAAACTGTCTCAAAAATTCAAGAAAACACACAGACTCCACCTGAACAAGAGGAGAGTGAAGAGGAAGAAGTTGATGAAAGAGATGTAGAGGTCAAGGACATAGAATTGGTCATGTCACAAGCAAATGTGTCAAGAGCAAAGGCAGTCCAGTCCCTGAAAAAAAAAACAGTAATGTTATTGTAAACGTTTTTATGGAATTGACAATGTAACCATCTGAAAACGAGGACCTTTTTTTGGTGTTTGAAAAGAATAACTGCAGCTTGTTTTGAAATTTGTACTGTTTCTATCATTAACAAAACTGTCTTCTTGTTAGATGCAAAAAAAGGAGGCATAACCAGAGCACAAAAGTATACTCACTACTGATGCCAGTGAAAGCAGAACCACCATAATTCTCTCAACTCATAGTAAGTGATGAGCAGAGAGAACGAAGATTGAAAAAATAGCCTGGCTTCTCTCTTCCCTCCACCGTCAGTGTCTCACCCAGCTGTATCATTAAAAAACCCTAGAAAATACAGCACCAGGGCTGTATTCCTCCCATTCTTCCATTGATACAGAACAGGACTTGAGAAAGGAGAGAATGGATATGAAAGCAGTTGAGTCAAGGGACAATGACCTCTGCCCCTTACTGCACCCCACTGTAGCTTTATGTCCCCCCAAAGCAAGAGTGAGCCATTTGAAATGGAACACATATCCTGCCAAATGCCTAGTCCCAACCTCCCAATGGCTTTACATCATACTCTAAATAAAATACCAAGTTCTTATCATGACCTATAATGCTTCATGTGACTAGCCAGTACTGCTCCAATTTCTTCCTGCTTCTTTCCTTTGCTTCACCTCATTTCAGCATGGAGCCTTTCTTGAATTTCATTGAATATGGCTAGCACAACTTCTTCTTCATATTTTCCATCTGTTTGGTAAATTATCCCCTTGTTTACTAGGTTTGTTCTAGCTTCAGTTAGGCCTGTGCTCAAATGTTACCTCCCCACAGAGGACTTCTCTGATCCCTTTTCTAAAAGATTGACTTACCCATTAATTTATGTCTCCTTACCCTGCTTTATTTTTCTTCTTAACACTATCACACCTCAAAATGTTGGGGAACATCATCAAAAAGATGTGACTGCCAAATATAACTGGGTGGGTCCTGGCACTTAGTCTCCTGACTCCCTTGCCTGTCCTTGGAAAGTGGGTTTCACTAGCGTTTTCTGCTCCCAGATACTGTTCCAAGGACATATGCTTGAGATATGGATGTGGTGTTGAGAACACCTGCCCAATGTATGTAACTGAACCCATTAGGGCCTCTATTTAAACTTTCAAGATTTGGCAGGTGGTTGTGGGGGCCCATTCATCTTGCTGCTGCCCAACATAAGCCATGCACATAAGTTACTTTTGCTTATTAAAGCTTCCACTTCCCAATCTAGAGTGCCTGTCTCTTTCTTTCTTTGGTTTCTCTCTACCCTCTGAGTATGGGGGCCAGTTTTGAGTATACCTGCAAAGATCCTGATAGGGCTGTGAACCAACACACAATAAATGGAATTCATATTTATTTATTGTTTTCCTTCCTTTCTAGAAGATAAGCTTCCTAAAGGTAATGCCTTCACTTGTTTATAAGCACTTCCACAGGGCTTAAATAAGTGTCCAGCAAATAACAGGAAATCAATAGATATTTGTTGAATAAAGGAACAGAAATAAACTTCTTATATTACTTCTATATGAATTTTTTGTCTTCACTTTCACTATTGGTCGTAACCCAACAGTTTCTTTTGAAGTGAATTTTTGGAACCCAGAACACATTTTAACAGCTCTATTGATGGTAAGATGGTGGATAGATTTTCAGATGATTCCACTCAGAGTGTGGCTACGATATAATCAATTCAAATCAAAATGAATGGAAAATCAAACAGTTATATTATTGGTATTTAAACAATAGAAATTTTGAATACCGATAATTATGAAAAGTATATTTAATAACAGGAAACATATAAATTATCACAACACATATAATTTTGGACTTCAAGTAATGTTATATGTTATCTAGTCAAAACTTCAAGCCAAAGAGGAAATTTGCCTTTTGGAACAAACATGTGAAAAGGTCATTCATTCTGTATGTACACTTCTAATGACAAAACTGCGTTGTAAGGCACCATCCCCACCAAATAAATCTGAGCAAATTCTATAATTTATATATCTCTATTACAATGTCTTTCATCATCTTAATATCTTCCAATGTTTACCACTTGCCTTCTAAATTTATTCTAGGTAAATATAATCCCCGTTTACATAACAGTTTGCCGATTATTTAAGGGAAGCCACTATGTCCCTCCCCAAATACTTGCTTTCTATGCTAAATAAACTAGTCCTTTCAATCCATTCTCCTACAGCTTGATTTTCAGACCTCTTCATAGGCTAATCACCCTCCTCTGTATATATTCCATCTTAATGACATCCAGGGCTGGATTTCTCTATCATTTAGCCATTGGAATATAACAGACCACCTTAGTACCCAATGGTTTAAAGGAAAAACCAGCTTCTATCCCTCATGAGTCTATATCTCAGTTGGACTTATTCTCATATGTTTGGACATTTGTGAGTCAGGTAAAAACTCTGGCAAGGTTGGCTGAGCTCCCTCACATTTAGTAGTAGACAAGCTTAGGAAGCCTCAGCTGGGGCAACTGGCCTCATTCCATATGGTCTTCATCTCCTAGTAGGCTAGATCAGACTTGCACAGGTCACTGAGAGAAGCAGCACAAGGACAATTGAGACCCAAGGTCAGAACTGGCACCCATGCCATTCTACTGCATTATATTGACCAAAATTTGTTAAGAGTCAGCCCAGATTCAAGGGATGGGAAAGACTCCACCTCCTCATGGAAAGATCTGCAAGGTCACCTTGCAAAGGTGGTAGATGGAGAGATAGAAAAATTAGAACTATTTTTGCAGTCTACTACAATTTCCTATAGTTAGACTAAGAATATGCTTTAGCATACTAGAAAAAAAACAGGAACATTAAAAAGCAGGGGCAGGGGATAGAGATAATTTGAAAGCGTTTATTATTTAATATGTACTTTTTCATTTATTAAGATAATTACCTTGGAAATAATTAGCATTTAGTTGGGCATATTGTGTTTATTTTACAGATTATTATTTATATTTATTTTGAGTAACACATGAGAAAGAAGGCCGCCATACGCTTTTTAGTTCTTCTGGCTATAAAATGTCTTCATTCAAGCTTTTAAGTGTCTTTCTTGAAATATGACACTCAAAATTTTCCTCAATTTATTATAAAGAATTGACTTGTGTGGTTACGGAGGATGAGAAGTCCCAAGATGTGCAAGTTAGCAAGCTGAAGGCACAGGACCAATTTGAGATTACAAGCCAGAGAATCAGGAGAGAAGCTGGTATAAGTTCCAGTCCTAGCATGAGTCCAAAGGCAGGAGAAGACTGGTATTCCACCTCAAAGACAATCCAGCAAAAAGAGAAAAATCTCCCTTCTTCAGCCTTTTTGTTCTATTCAGGCCTTCAATGATTTGGATGATGTCCTCCTACATTGTGGAAGACAATCTGCCTTATTCAGTCTACCAATTCAATTGTTAATCTCATCCAGAAATGCCCTTATCGGCACACCCAGAATAACATTTAATTAAATATCTGGACACCCTTGGTCCAGTTAAGTTGACAAATAACCATCAGAGGTTTATTTAGGGGAAAAGGACTACTAGGAATTATGTAAATTCACAAAATTAGAAGAGGGATGAAACCAAATGAAATTATGGATACTGGTAAAATGTCTGTGAAAGGCAGCTGCCTCTGACTCTGGTGGTGGATGAAGCTCTCGATAAGCACAGCCAACCCTCAGAAAAACAGCCAGATGTGAAGTGAGAGAGCTGAAAACAATTAGAACACATGAGGAAAAACTGAGAAATTGCAATCATGTCTCTCTCCCCACTTCCACCCTCAGTGACCTATATAATCTGCAGAAGTTGATGCCCTTTGCTGCCAAATTGCACAATTACCTGACCCCAAAACAAGCTTGAGGAGATCTTTGGTAGCTCAAAAGACTGCAGACCTACTCCAAAAAGACTTCACTAACTACATTCAAAAGCTGCAGGGCTGCCTGGTGCCAAACTCCCACCTTTAAATGGAATGACTAGTTGTTACTTCCTTCCGAATCTCACAGAAATTTCTCCTGTGGCCATCCTATTGTGACTTTGTTAAAATTGGTTAAATAGAGCCCAGGGTGTTGGTGAACCAGGGTTTAACTGAAGACCACAAGGGAGTCAAAATTGAGAGATTTACCACTCACAGATCCCTGGAGGAAGTACACAGTGTGCCTCAAGGGGGCCACAAAGGGACCTAAAGGCAGAGTGCCAACAGAGAGAGTCCAGTAGAACTTGGAGCACACGCTTGTACTAGGGTCCACTGGTGGAGTTCTTTTGGGGTTCCACGCCAAGGCCAGATGGATAAATTCAAACCAAAGTAAGTAAGGTTTTGGAAATCTTCCTGGGGACCTTATCTGAGGGGGATTATAAGGAGAAGGACTTGGGAGGCAGGAGAAACTGCTTATGTCAGAGCCATCTTAGAATATCAGAATATCAGGAACTACATCACATTTACTTGTGCCTCTTCGGGGTGTTATCTATGGCATGTGCTCACAGGAGGAGCTAGTGTTTCCGCTCAGGGCCCCTGCAGGCTCCTTGATCACACAAAACGGATGCTGAGGCAGCAATATTATGAAATAGTTTAGATGAACTCTCAACACAGCCCTAACCTGAAACTATATAAAGAACTCTAGAAAATGTTGTTTAGTTTAGCTAAGTTGAAAACGTAGGGAAACAACCCAGTTCACCTTTTGTCAACCTGAGATACATGTACACATCTTTTAACTATACCTAACCTCCAAAGAAAGATAAAAGCAAAGTCACACTCTACTTAACGATGCAACTGAACTTCATACAACCAAAAACACACTAACCCTTTATCCAAAAAAAGGATAAAAGTACCAATGTCACTTTATCCCTTTTTTGGGTGATGTTCTTTTCTCTTCTAGCTGAGGCACTTTTAAAATGTTAAATAAGGCTAAGTATTATTAGAATACTTTTGTTAAATTATACAAATTATGGATTTAAAAAAAGAATTGAATGAGTTCATGCACATGTATTCAAATAAATATAAGGAAGAAAGCCCTAATATGATAGTGTAGCTGATATTTATAATTTGACATTTCTGTATTTCCTTTGCACTCAATGAGATCCTCAAAAGTTCATGGTTCCTTGCCTCACAGGACGACACAAACCCTCATTTCTGAAAGGTCTGGGCTTTATCAGTCCTGTTTGTATTGAGTACTTACAGTTTTCCATTAACTTTTTCACAGAACATGGGGTACTAAGAGGTATCCAGGGTATCTACTTCATTCCAGGCCTATGTCCTCTTACCCCATAGTAGCAAATTGATTTCCTCTGAAGAATCAGGATCAATTATCCCAAAGAGCATAGAAATCCCTTTCTTTGCCAGCAGATTCAGTGTCTTGAGAATTCGGAAGTGGCCAGGTGGCAATCTCAACATCTAGTTTAATAAAACAATTTTGGCCCCTTCTGAGAATATTAATTCCATGGGGACTAAGACATATCAAGCAGCAGAACTCAAAGATATGAGGTCAGGAAGCAAAATTTTCACTAATGGTTCATTTGCTAGGGGTAAAAGTAAGAGAATTACCCCCCCCCCAATTTTATCTTTGGTTTCCTGAGTTATGAATGTGTGCTATGGGAGAAATAGCACTAAATGTTGGTTACTGATTTATAACATATATCACATCCTAGGGGACATTATTTCAACTCCAGAAGCTGATGTGCCCATCTGGCACAGTAACTGAATCTCCTAAAGGCTTTTTCACTATTTGATCATGCTAGCTTCTGCAGTGTGATGATGATCATGGGAATCAATAAATTCCATAAACATGAGCCAATTTGCAGACACATCAACGTTTCCTTCATCCTGAAAATCATATCTTGACATGTTCCAGATGCTTTGACTCTAGATATTTCATTGAAATGGCATCCTACTGAATTTCTGTGGCAGTTACCTCCTTCTGTCTAATACACATGTACATTATCAGTGTGTCTAGAAAAGCTGCTTCTTTCTTGTCAGCATGTCCAATGAGAATCATATGATTAATTGAATGGCTTAGAGTTATTCTGGAATTGGGAGGCCATCAAAGTATCTATGGACAAGATTATGATATTGGGATAGGAAGCTGATATTACCCTAGTGTAGAACAGTGAATGTGTATTTCTGGTCCTGTCAGGTGAAATCAAACAGTCCCCAATAAAAAGATAGAATATAGATATCAAAGTAGCATTTATTACATCAATTGATAATGCCACATGCTGGGAAGCATGTCTATTTACCCCAGTATCAAAATCACATCTGAAATGGTGGTTCCACCTGAAGTCACCACTTGATTAAATTTATGATAATCCACTGTCATTCTGAAAAATCCAACTGTCTTCAGTGCAGGCCAAATAGGGGATTTGAATGAGACTATGGTAAGATTCACCATGCCATGCATCTTTCAAGTCTTTGATAATGGCACCAATTTCTGCAAAACTTCAAGGATGCAACATCTATTTGATAGAAGCAGTTCTAGTAGCTTCTGTGTGGCTTTTCCTAACATAATGGCCTCCAAACTCCTCTAAGAAGAAATAAAATGACTCCTTAGGAAGACCTGTGTTGAAAAAAGAAATGCTAATTGTTGGGATTCTGTCAGTTGATAAGCATGTCTATTCAAATATGATTTCCAGACTGAAGAAATAAAACACAGAGTTAGTTCAGGAACCCACTGAGCCCACTGTGAGATGGACCTTAACCAGAACTTACTAACCCCCTGGACTCTCCACCTTACTCAGATTGATAAACCACACTGGTGGTTTGGGTCTCAAAAATGTAGTGGCAGTTCAGAGCCATTGTCCCATAATATCCCTAAATCCTTCTTATATACACTTTTCCAGTGCACAGTTATCATGTAAAAGTCTGCATATCTCTTTTGGAAAGGCCATAAGGATGATTTACAATATACATTTTTAAATGTGTAGAAAGTTTCTTTCTCAAGGGATCCAGTCTGCCCTTCATGAAAGGTACTCTGAATTTATGAAAGGGCTCAGGTGTGAGAATTTGTTTAGAGGTTGCAACTGTATTGTGACTCAAGTCAGAATTCTGTTCACCAGACTAAAACTTTTCTGTTTATCATATTAAGTAAGACTTTAGTAGACTGTTTTTCACTGTAAGAACATCATGAACAATTAGCAAAGATCACCAATATCTGAACTTCAAGCCATTCTGACAAATGCTTTGGCTTTGTTTAGTAACCATTTCTAGTACCTTTATAACAACCATGCTCTGGAAATTAACTACCACAGGCTGGTCCCTATCACCCTAGTAAGTATCACCCTTTCATCAAGGATTACAATTCACTTATGGTAGTTCCCACTGTCATTCCCAACCTACAGACAATAGCCAATACTGAGATCATCAAGGATACTAGAATCCCTTCCTGGATATATTTCTCACAGCTTTGGTGAAGCAAATAATCTTTGGTCATTCCAAAGAATATAAGGAATTAAGTGATTGTCTTTCATGATAAATCCACACTAGAATTCTTACCTTCTTTAGCCTTTGCATACTTACTTCTATAGTGTACCAAGGAAGATGTGGATCTTAGTCCCTTGATCTCTGAGAAAGAATGAAATATGGCCTTTTGTAGCAACATGGATGGAACTGGAGACTGTTATGCTAAGTGAAATAAGTCATACAGAGAAGGACAGATTCCATGTTTTCACTCCTATGTGGATCCTGAGAAACTTAACAGAAAACCATGGGGGAGGGAAAGAAAAAAAATGGTTAAAGAGGGAGGGAGCCAAAACATAAGAGACTCCTAAAAACTGAGAACAAACTGAAGGTTTATGGGGGGTGGGAAGGAGGGGTGAGTAGATGATGGGTATTGAGGGCACCTGTTGGGATGAGCACTGGGTGTTGTATGGAAACCAATTTGACAATAAATTTCATAATAAAAAAAAGGAAGATGTGGAATTTTCCCTTTGTTTTATAGACCTTTTTTTAAGTCCAAAGCTCTGCTTTCTCTCCAAGAATTGTTAGAATTTCTTCTGGTTATTGGGGCTAGCCTATTGAATCCAGAATCTATCCTGAAGCAAACATATCAACAAATTCAGTCAGATCCAACATATTTCTTCCATTTTACCCTAGTCGATCAAGGATCTATACCCATATCTGGAATAGTCAGTATTATGCTAATTTTCATCTATGTATTATCTCCTGAGTCCTGACAGGACTTGAATCTGGTTATAGGTTTAAAAACAATGAGACTGGTGAGGGTACATCATCAGAAGGATCAATGTTTCCTTGTACTTTTAGGATGGTCATTATAGGTTCTTAAGACAACCTTCCTCAGTCAGGGGAGGAAGAGGTACTTCTACTGGCATAGGAGGTTCAGGAAAATATAGTTTTAAGGTACTCAAGTTTACTGAAATATTCCCACATGTGCTCTCCCCATTTTCAAAGTAAAATCCTCCTCTGATGAATTCCCTACATTTAACATATGCAATTCTATGACTTTATTAATACATTATTTTTCTGTAATGCAGCCACTCTCATGATTACACTTGAGGTTTGGTTTTCAGAAATCTTTGCCCTGTGTCTAGAAGAATTAAAGGTCTTTATTTAGTGCAAAGTCTTGAAACGTTGCTTTCAAATCCATAATTTAAGGTAGAAAATTAAACCCCTGAATTATTCATTTTCTTTCTTTAAGTTCTCTGGTACATTTCAAAGTAACCAACAAACTCCATTTTGGTCTTTATTTTCACAAAAAAATGTTCTAAACTAGCACTGTTTAGCCTATAGTTTTGCCTTCTATAGTCGTTTGATTTTAGGTGTCTTCTTTTTTTTTACATTTTATTTTTTTATTTTTTGTGACACTTTATTTTTTTTAATTTTTTTAATATGAAATTTATTGTCAAATTGGTTTCCATACAACACCCAGTGCTCATCCCAACAGGTGTCCTCATCAATACCCATTACCCACTTTCCCCTCCCTCCCACCTCCCATCAACCCTCAGTTTATTCTCGGTTTTTAAGAGTCTCTTATGGTTTGCCTCCCTCCCTCTCTAACTTTTTTTTTCCCCTTCCCCTCCCCCATGGTCTTCTGTTAAGTTTCTCAGGAATCACATAAGAGTGAAAACATATGGTATCTGTCTTTCTCTGTATGACTTATTTCACTTAGCATAACACTCTCCAGTTCCATCCATGTTGCTACAAAAGGCCCTATTTCATTCTTTCTCATTGCCAAGTAGTATTCCGTTGTATATATAAACCATAACTTCTTTTTTATTAAAAATTGTTTTAATGTTTTTATTTATTTTTGAGACAGAGACAGACAGAGCATGAGTAGGGGAGGGGCAGAGAAAGGGGGAGACACAAAATCCGAAGTGGGCTCCAGTCTCTGAGCTGTCAGCACAGAGACCAACGCGGGGCTTGAAACCACAGAGTGTGAGATCATGACCTGAGCTGAAGTTGGATGCTCAACAGACTGAGCCACCCAGGTGCCCCAAACCACAACTTCTTTATCCATTCAACAGTTGAGGGACATAATTTAGGTTCTTTCCATAATTTGGCTATTGTTGACAGTGCTGCTATAAACAGTGGGGTACAAGTGCCCCTGTGCATCATCACTCCTGTATCCCTTGGGTAAATTCCTAGCAGTGCTATTGCTGGGTCATAGGGTAGGTCTATTTTTAATTTTTTGAGGAACCTCCACACTGTTTTCCAGAGAGACTGCACCAGTTTGCATTGCCACCAACAGTGCAAGACGGTTCCCGTTTCTCCACATCCAGCACCTATAGTCTCCTGATTTGTTCATTGTAGCCACTCTGACTGGCGTGAGGTGACTTTCTATAAAGCTGTAATCATCAAGACAGCATGGTATTGGCACAAAAACAGACACATAGACCAATGGAATAGAATAGAGACTCCAGAATTGGACCCACAAAAGTATGGTCAACTAATCTTTGGCAAAGCAGGAAAGAATATCCAATGGAAAAAAGACAGTCTCTTTAACAAATGATGCTGGGAGGACTGGACAGCAACATGCAGAAGAATGAAACTAGACCACTTTCTTACACCATTCACAAAAATAAACTCAAAATGGATAAAGGACCTGAATGTGAGACAGGAAACCCTCAAAACCCTAGAGGAGAAAGCAGGAAAAAAACCTCTCTGACCTCAGCCACAGCAATTTCTAACTTGATACATCTCCAAAGGCAAGGGAATTAAAAGCAAAAATGAACTATTGGGACCTCATGAAGATAAAAATCTTCTGCACTGCAAAGGAAACCATCAACAAAACTAAAAGGCAACTGATGGAATGGGAAAAGATATTTGCAAATGACATATCAGACAAAGGGCTAGTATCCAAAATCTATAAAGAACTCACCAAACTCCACACCCGAAAAACAAATAATCCAGTGAAGAAATGGGAAGAAGATATGAATAGACACTTCTCTAAAGAAGACATTCAGATGGCCAACAGGTACATTTAAAGATGTTCAACGTCATTCCCCATTGGGTGTCTTCTTAATCATTTAAGCAATTGCTTTGCCATTATATGGCATGGACTAATAATGTCCCCCTTATCACTTGCAACAGGGTTATTAATATAGTTAATTTCAATATTAGCAAATCAATTCCAGATATCTCAGAAAATATGTACATAATCCATCCTTAAGGTTTTATTTCCCTAGAACTACTTTAGTATCAATTCCAGTATCAGTTATGGTTTTAGCAGGGAGCAAACCACGAAGAGATTTTTTTTTTAAGTTTTGATCTTCTGTATTTGTAGTTCTTGGAGAAGAAGTTTATAGAAAGCTGTTGCCTCTGTGTCTGATGGCAGATTACAAGTTACTGTATGTTAGCAGGACAGCAGTAGGGAAGGAAAGCTGCACAGGAAGCAGGGAGAGGTTGGGCCAACTAGAATCAATGAGGACAAACTAGAATCTGTCCCTCACCACCTGCAATCTTGACCATGAGGAAGCTTTGAAGAAGCTGACATCTTCTCCACCAATCTGCATATACCTGTGCCAAAGGTAAAATACACTGAAAGAGCAGGTCCTGTGGAATCTGGGTGAGCTATAGTGTTTACTGGCACAAAGGCCAGCATGTTAAGCCATTAGTTCAATCCCACATGCATGAGCTTTAGGAGTATTTGGTGCTCTGCACCAACCATCCAAACACAGAAAATGCTGCTTTCCTTCCACCTTTCAAATTTCCTACAACATTTTCTTGTTGCCAACAAACATATAGCAAAAACAATTCTAGAAATTCTAGTTCTAGAATAGCTGACCAGCATTCTAAGCATAGCCATAAAATGTGAGAAATTTTTTTCCTTTTTTTTTTTTTTTTTTTAATGAACTTAACTTCAAAGCTAAAGTTGAATATTCTGGAACTTATAGTCAATACTCTCAATCATGCCTGGAAATCACTATCTATATTTTGAGGAAGAATGCCAGCAATCATCAGACAATGCTGGTTTTAATGTGTTTTCACACGTATTAACTTCTTCCATGTATTGAACAAAAGAGTCTTAGAAAAGTACAGAAACCCTGATGGTAAGTCTCCACCTTCTAAATTCTTCTGAAGTCATTCCAGTATGACATGTCTAATATTTATGTATGTGGGTTGGTACGTTTCACATACCTTTGTCTCTATATACTTCATTTTGGATATTTTCTTCTGTACTTTTTTAGTTTACCAATTCTTTCTTCCCTTATACTTACCTTCTATAAACCTTTCCACTAAATTTTGCATTTTAATTTCTAAGGTTGCATTTGTATATATAATTTTAACTTTTCCATTGGTTAATTTTTGTGGTTCTGGTTCTCTTCAAAAGTTCTGAATATTGTCTAATATTTCATTTAGTGTGCATAGATTTTAAGTCTAGTGTTTGTCTTTATCTGTATTTACTTTCTGAATACCCTATGGATCTGTTCCTACTGTCTATTTTATTTGTTTTAAATTGTGATTATTACCTTGAGGTTTTTTTAAAATTTTTTAATGTTTTTATCTATTTTTGAGACAGAGAGAGACAGAGCATGAGCAGGGGAGGGTCAGAGAGAGAAGGAGACACAGAATCCGAAGCAGGCTCCAGGCTCTAAGCTGTCAGCACAGAGCCCAACATGGGGCTCGAACTCACAGACTGTGAGATCATGACCTTAGCTGAAGTCGGACGCTTAACCAACTGAGCCACCCAGGCGCCCTGATTACCTTGAGTTTTTTTATGCCTGATTATTCTTAATTGGTTATATTCATTTAATATTTTTATTTTTTTAATTTTTTAAATTTTTTTAATTTTTGAAAGACAGAGAGACAGAGTGAGGGTGGAAGAGGGGCAGAGAAAGAGGGAGACACAGAATTTGAAGCAGACTCCAGGCTCTGAGCTGTCAGTGCAGAGCCCAACATGGGGCTTGAACCCACAAACTGTGAGACCATGACCTGAGCCGAAATTGGACACTTAACCAAGTCACCCAGGCTCCCCTTCGTTTAATAAAAATAGTTTGAGTGTTTGTTATTACATTCTTCTGCATGGTATTTGAGTTTCTTTCTGGTAAGTGGCGATGGGCAGTAGCAATTACATATCAGTTAATTCAATTATCAGAATTAACTTGAATTTCTGTAGGCCCTCAGTTCCTATAAGGACTCTTCCAAATTTATTCATTCTTACTCCAAAGAATGTGGACTTTCACAATCTCACTCTGGAGGTGAGGTATACCAGAGGGAGGTATACCAGAGTTTCTTTTGAGCCCTTGTGTAGTAAAGAATTCAGACTTTTTTAAAAAAGAGGTCATGTCATCAGCTTCTAGGAGATAACATATCTTTCTTTATAGGAGTGTCTTTATTAGAGTGGTTGCTGGCCACATTGGATATCATAGTGGAACCAACTGTACCCTATAGTCTTAGGATAGAGCTAGCCAGACCTAAAAGACGAATCATGGGATTTACGGTAGGGGCTTTGGGTCATACTTTTGGAGAATAGGCTCAACCATGTTGGCAATTAACCCATCAACCATACCTATGTAATAGAGCCCCAATAAAATCTCTGAACACTGAGACTCAGGTGAGCTTCCTTGGTTGGCAATACTCTATATGTGTTGCCTTACATTGATGCCAAGAGAGTAACATGTCTTAATTCCACAAGAGAGGACAATGGATGCTTCACATTTAGAACCCTCCCAGACTCTGCCCTATGCATCTCTTCTTTGGCTGATTTTAAACTGTATTCTTTTCTTGTAATAAAACATAACCATGAGTAAAATAGCTTTCTTAGAGTTCTCAGAGTCCTTCTAGAGAATTATCAAAACTGAGGTGGTGATTTCAGGACTCTCTGAACCTGCAGTTGGTGTCTGACATGAGGGTGGTCTTATGGAGTATTGTGCCCTCAGCCTTCACAGTTTGGCTAACTCCAGGCAGGCCCTGAATTCCAATGCTTTTGTTTTCCCTCTGACATGGAAAGTGGATCTTTCTGCCCATTAGCCATGCTTTAGGAATTGGCAGAGGCATCTTGCAAAACAATTGCTCCTGTTACCAGGTTCATCCCTCCTGGCTGACTTTTTTTTTTTTTTCTTGAATCCTGACTTCCAAATTATTCACAATCTGTGAATCCTTTAGAGCAGATGTTTCATATACATTTTAAAAATTACCACCTGTTTTCAGGTAGATATTTCAGTTCATATTACAGTCCACTATTATCAAAATGAAAAAAAAAACAAATAAAAAAAAAACTTACGCATTGTAAAAAAAATCAAAAAAGACAAATCACAAGTCACTTATTTCCTAACATATTAGGAGCTTTTGAAATTGGGTAGCATCAAGAATCTGCTAGAAAAATGGGCAAATGATATAAATATATCATTGATTTTTAAAATATGCAAATAATCCTGTGATACATGAGGGGGAGAAAACTTCAGCCTTTATTAAAATAGGAGAGATCTGAATGAAACACACTGAGATACCATTTCCCACCTACTAGATTGAAAAAAAAGTAAAAATATCATATATTTTCTCCTGAAAAATGTGTATTTCCAACTTTGTTTATTCTAAAACCCAAGTCATGATGGGCAACTCTAGTGTTGATAATTTAATTTGAAATTATTTCTCAATAAAATAATCAGGGAGCTTGGAGAAATTCTTGGTTCCAGGTCTAAGGTACTAAATGTGCAAGATGAACCTGAAGTAGTTTATTCTTCCAGAAATAAGGAAATTCTCAAAGATTAATGTGATCATGTCAAAAGTGTCAACTAGAATCAGCTTCCACTGGCATCAGATGGAACAATTGAAGGATCATAACGAAAACAACTACAAAAATTGAATCATGTCAACTGTGTAAAAGTCTAAGAGCTCTTAATAATAACAGAAATACTCTCACTGGTCAGCATTGAAGGTTCCTAGGGCATCAGAACATCAGTCTAAAACTGATTAATAAGGAAAAGAATGTATATTTACCATTATTTTCATTTTGGTTGGTATTAAAAACCAACCAAACTCTTGATGACATGCTTTTAAAAGGAGAATCATAGCTAAAAAGTAGAGGAAAGACATCGGCATTTAAAATTACCATTTATAAACTTGAATGAAACAATTTTTCTTCATTTATAATTCTAAAGTTAGTAGGGTGAAGTGCTGTCGGGGAAATTCGCCATGGACGAAAAGATAAAGCTGAATTTCTAAGTTTGATAACCGGGGAGGGGTATGTGCCTCATGAGCTCACCTACTAGAAAGTCCACATAACCACCTCTAGAGATGTATTGCTCCCCTAAACTGATCTTAAATCTAATAACATCTCTAGACATAAACTACCAGTTTAGAGAAACTACAGACTAAATGAGTTATCAGTTAAGCAAAAAATAAGGAGTATTATATAGGGAAGATATCATGGAATAAAATTATTATATATGGGGAAGATATCCCTATTATTATTATATACAGGGATAATTTATAGAGAGAAGATATCGTGGAATAAAAAGTATGCAAGACATAATAGCAGAAAAAGTGTGGTAATTTTATTTTAGTAAAGTAGTCTGTACATATCTGATAAGTGTTTTCTATCCATGAGTCATAGGAGTGAGTTATTTATTTGTATAATTCATTTGGTGACATATTTCTATAAGAGGTGAAATAACTAATTATGGCAGCAAATAACTTTTGTGAATTAAATCCCAATATCCAACATTGACTTGTTTTCTGCACAGTTTTGTAAATATATCTAATTGTTTTTTGAGTTTCAGCTGACCCTAAAATTTTAGTTTGAAATTTCTTTGTCTCTTCTTTACTGATCCTAATACCTTTATTAAAATATAAATGATTTGTAAACAATACTTATGTGCAGCAAGTGCTGATGTTAAAAGATTAATGACTTTTATTTTTTAAGTCAATAGCTCTCTGTAAGTTAATATAAATAAGTATTATATTTCTTCTTGTGAGTTTATATTAGAGAGTAAACCCCAAAGAAAGGCACACTGAAATTTTTAAAGTTCTTTTTATCCTCAATGGAAATACACTGATGTTACACACTTCAAAAGCAGAAAAGTTCAATGGAGAGAATTTTATATTGATATATAGAGAATAAAGGGACCCCCAAAAAAATCTCCTACAGCATCTCTAAAATCACCTGAGATTTCCTTGAAATTTTATTTCACTGAGATAAGATTCAGGGAAATTTTTAGGTGGTACTATGTGAAGTTTCTGCCAGTAACCCTTTAAACACCCTTAGTTATTCCTGTAGATAAGCATCCATTATAAGTAACAGGTATTTTTACATGCCCATCCAAAGGCAAGAGAACACACTATTCATGACAGAAAATACTAGATTTTGTGGCCTGAGGCTTAAAAGAAATTACTGTATCCTAAATTTAGAAAATCAGGAGATGAAGCCAAAATAAATATTACACATCACTTGTCTATTAGTGTATTCATTTTAAAACTGAAAGTTTTCTCTGTAAAGTTTTTGTGAAGTAACTATTTTACTGGGTAGAGGATTTATATTTGTGTATTAATTTAATTGTTTGCCTAGAAATAACAGAAATGGGAGAAATAGGAGTGAATGAAAATGAGGAGGGAAGAGTTGGCTTCTTCAAAATTGCACTACTTTTTTAGTAACATCTCACCATTTCTTTAAATTTTTTTTTTTACTTTTATTTATCTTTGAGAGAGAGAGAAAGAGAGAGAGATAGACCATGAGTGGGGAAGGGGCAGAGAGAGAGAGGCAGACACAGAATCCGAAGCAGGCTCCAGGCTCCAAGCTGTCAGCACAGAGCCGGACAGAGGGCTGGAACCCACAAGCTGTGAGATCATGACCTGAGCCGAAGTCAGACACTTAACCAACTGAGCCACCCAGGTGCCCCTACCTCTCATCATCTCTCATTTTAAAGCAATAAAAGGAGAAGAAAGCAATATTTCTTATTCTCTAGGGGAAAAAAAAGTGAAAGCATCATAATTTATTGAAAACAGAATTGGAGAGGTGGAGTCAATTTTGCCGAAAAATAATTTTCAATAGCCTAAACATGAGAAAAATTTTTGCACAGCTTGTTCATGGCGACCTCTGGTATCGATGTGAACTCTGAACATGTACGAGGTACTGAATGATGCGTGAATTCCCAACATCATTGGTCAGAGAGCACGGGGTTAAATAGGGCCTTCACACCTTCACGTGACTGACAGCAACCAAGACAGGGACGCAGCTGCTGTCCTCAGATCCTCTGCACTGAGAGCCACAACGCAAAAGCATCTCTGAATATTTGCTGTTGCTTAGAACCTGCTGATTTGCATCTCAATTTAGATTGTGCTTTTTGCCACTGGCACTGCCCCATGATTACAGAGGTTACATAAGAAAAATGACTTTTAACGTGCCAAGGTTTGGCACGTAAGCAGAGGGTGCTGGGGAAAAAATAGAAAAATCCTGTTATTTTCATTCAGAAGTCTTTATTTTGAGGCTCCAGGGAAACAATGCATGGTCTTTCTGGAAAATGAATACAACACTCTGTGTTCCTTTCTTTCAAAATAGGCTTAAGATAATCAGTCAACCAGTATTTATGAAACTGATATTCATAATACATGATCATTGTATATCGCTTCAAAGCTTATAAAGTGTGTTCTCGTTTCTTTGTTCTCTTTCTCTGTTCTTCAGTATAGATATGGGAAAAATGATTATTCTCTCCCCCCCCTTTTTTTTTATGAGTGAGCTATTTCATTCTGAGGGAAGTTATTGATTTAACCAGGCAAACCGCTGGCCTAGCCTTAGTTGTAGCCTTCATCAAAAAATAGTTTACAATCTAGAGCAATCCGGTGGGGAATAATAAGACAAAATGACTCACTGCCTATTAACAGATTTTTGTTTACACCAATTTTAGACCACTTATCAGATGCTACCTTGAAAGGAATATAATAAGAATAATAACAGCAAAATTAGTAACTAATTTTGTTGAGTGTTTATTATGTACTACGCACTAGGCTAATCACTTTGCACATCTCATTTCACTCAGTATTTGCAGCAACCCCATGGGAGAAGAGTTATTATCACTATTTTTGAGATGAGAAAAGTTAGTGATTGAGAGCAAGGGCTCTGTAGTCAGACAGACGAGGTTTAGAGTCTTGATGCCCCCTAACTAGCTGGGTAGACCTTGAGTGATGATGCCCTTTCTATACCCCAATTTAATCCCTATAAAGAGAGAGAAGAACTTTTGAGAAATTCAATTAAATAGCACATATGAAACACTTAGCATAATATCCAACATGTGGTAAGTATTCTGTATGTCCTAGATTATTGGTATTGATGTTCTTTTTATCATAAGTCAAGGTCCCAACAGAAAACAAATTTAAATCAAATGGTTCAAATGAAGAGACACTCACGAAAGACAATTTATGGAGGTTTGGGCAGGATTTAGGAAGCCAACAGGAGCTACTAGAGAGATTAGCAGCCACGGAGAAACGCTACCTCTAGTCCTGAAGGGGCCAGAGGAGAAAGTGTGCTCCTGGAATGCAGTGAGAGCTTGAGCCTGGGAGAAGGGGCTGAGTGGCAAGATCTGTAGTCAGGAAATAATGTAGGTCCTGTCAAAATTGAGGCTCCAAAGTCAGAAAGGAACAAGTGAGAAATCCCAAAGCCTCCTTCTGTCTGCCCTCCAGTCTCTTGCCAGTGCTTCCCATTACATGAAACCAATCGGATGATATAATTCAGAGTGGCCCTCTAAAAAATAAAATGGGGGGGGGGAGGGATCAACTTGAAAGGGGAGGGGTAATTATACCTTCCACACCTTTATTAGGATAGAATAAGAAATTCTTTAATCTGTAAACTTTTCTCCCCCAACAGCCCATGAGTCATTCACACTTAATGAATTAATCAAGTTATGAAGAACTGAATAGATCATGCTTACTAAAATAAAAAAGAAGAGAGTGAGAAAGAAAAAAAAGTAAATTTTTCCATGTAAATTTGCTTGGTTTCTATGAAAATGAATTAATAATTTTTCTCACTACTACAAAGAGGAAGCAGTTTGATCGAGTCTGAAATACTTGAATACATGATGAGAATGTGTTTTGAAAATGGAATTGGGAAATAAATCTATTGACAACGAGACTTCGATATAGCCTCCCTTATGTTCTAACAGCAAAGGTCTTGATGGTCTTCTAAAGAAAAATTAAATGAAAAATTCATTGAAGCCAGGCTCCAGAGTAAAGACAGCTCAGTTTATGCTCAGAAATCATATACCACTTCAAACCATGGCAGACCAACCCATGCTGAGCCGATAATGAAAGGTATTTAAGATATTCTGACCTTGGTTAATACCAGATATAAGAGAAAAGACAAGAAGAGGTTTTGGGGAAGTCTGAAGATGATTTCTTCTTTATCTGTACTCTTTGTAGTTTTCTGGGTTGTTTCTTTTTCTCTCCTTCCTTCCTCACTGTGACCACCCTCTCCCACTCTCTCCTGTAAGAAGAGTTAGTAAAATACTGTCTTCCAGATAGGGGAGAATCCCTGATTTGGGGACATTATGTAAAGATTAGTACTTACACACATTTTCCAGAGAAATCAGGTTTATCAGTGCATAAGTTTCATCTGAAGTCCCAAATGCGGTAGCTTGAAAAGGCTTCTTGTACATATTTCAGAATTATTGGGCTTCCTCCAAAAATTTGTCCTTTTTTTTGCAGAGAGAAATGAACCATCAGCCAAATAGGTGGCCAGTGTCGGGATATGGAGAAAATGACTCAAAGATCATGATCACCTTTCCTCTGGAATCATTGTGTTATGAAGCAATCAGAGGTGCTGCACGAAGCATGATTAGCAGTTTTAGTTAGTGAGAAACTGCCATTTAGAAATCAGGCTAAGTTATCTCCTTCAGCGCCTGAGACTAGACAGGCACCTAGATACCTCATTAGGATAGTAAAATTCTCAGAGTTCTAAAGAAAAGGGAAATGTAATTAGAATGCATAGATACTTTAAAGTAGAAATTATTATTATTATTATTATTATTATTACATATGGCCCCCCCAAATAAATATAGTTTTGACTTTTGCCAGAAAGAGGTAGATAGAATAAAGCTGTCCTATTTTTTCTCTCTACCCATGTATTATTCTTGTACCCCAAATGCATTTTCTCGAAGAGTTATCAATCTGAATTCCTTCTGGGTCATGATATACCTCTTGCTTCGAATCCCATTAATGAAAACAAAACAGACAGTAAAATATGTTGACGGCATTCTACCAAACAATACAAAGATCAATTATCTGGACATACCCATATCATGCTTAATAAGCCAATTCACATTTAAGTTCATACTGTTTTCTATTGTGCTTTATTTGTGATTTTCCCCAACATACGCTGGTTCTCATTTTACTTTTGGAAGTTGAAAATTAATCACAGATGAATGAATAAAGAAAAAAAGGCATACACATACAATGGAATATTGTTCAGTCTTTAAAAATAAGAAAATCCTGCCATTTGCAACAGCACGGATAAACTTGGAGGACGTTGTGCTAAGGCACAGAAGGATAAAAACTACATGACTCCATTTAAATGAAGCATTTAAAATAGTCAAATTTATAGAAGCAGAGAATAGAATGGCTGTTGCCAGGGGCTGGGGCATGCCGGGGGGAGGGTGGCTGGAGAACTAGGAGTTGTGGTTTGGTGGGTACAAAGTTTCAGTTATACAAGATGAAAAAGTTCTAGATACCTGTTCCACAACTTAGCACCTCTAGTTAATATATACACTTAAAAATTTGTTAAGAAGTTGGATCTCATGTTAAGTTGTCCACACCACAGAAACAAAAACAACAAAAAGAAAGACATCCTCCCCACCCTCTCAAAAAAGAGAGGAAAGGAGGCAAACCATAACAGACTCTTAACTACAGAGAAAAAACTGAGGGTTGATGAAAGGAGGTGGGTGGGGGATGGGCTAGATGGGTGATGGCTGTTAGGACACTAGCTGTGATGAGCAGTAGGTGTTATATGTAAGTGATGAATCACTAAATTCTATTCCAGATACCAATATTACGCTGTATGTTAACTAACTAGAATTTAAATAAAAATTAAAAAAAGAGGAAGACCCAAGAAAACTGTTGGGAGACGTGTGTGTTTATTACCTTGATTATGGCCATGATTTCACAGGTGTCTGCATATGTCCAAACTCATCATGTTGTACACATTAACTATGCACAGATTTTGTATATGAATTATACCTTAATAATGCTGCTTTAAAAAACAAACCTATATTTTTAAAAATAATCAAAATGCCAGTGGTCAAATAACTGGCCTGGCAATTTCTCTTTCCATATATGTATCATATAGTACATCATATAGTGGTCAGACAAGATCATATCCAAACATACATATAATTGACTTATGAGCTATTATTTGGGGATTCTTAGTAATACTCTATGTGCAATATATTCATAAACAGGAAAATTAACTCCCCACTAATATTCCTTACACTAAGAGATTTTTTAAATTTTTTTTAATGTGAATTTATTTTTGAGAGATAAAGAGACAGAGCTCGAGTGGGGGAGGGGCAGAGAGAGAGGGAGACAGAATCTGAAGCAGGCTCCAGGCTCTGAGCTGTCAGCACAGAGTTCAACACGGGGCTTGAACCCATGAACCATGAGACCATGACCTGAGCTGAAGTTAACTGCTTAACTCACTGAGCCACCCAGGCACCCCAACAACTAAGAGATTTTTTTACTGCATGTTTCAAGGCCACATTAATGTAAAAGCTTAACTTCTTTTCCAGGTTCCTACGTGGAGCAAAAAAGAACCCTTGAGTCTCAATCCACCTAAATCACTAGTAGTATCAATAATTCATGTTAATATTAATGAATGATCTCAAATAGTCTTCCTACAATGACAATTATATTTCAAACTCAGTAATTTTATCCTTTACAATTCCCAAATATAAACCTATAAATAACAAAGAGAATGAAAATCTATTGCATGCATACTTACTATAGATCCAGATCTGGTGTGTGTGTTTTTTATCTGGCTTAATAAAATTGACTTAATCCCTATAAGCACATTGGAAGTTGTGTGAGATTGGATTTTTTACTACCTTATAAAGTCTACTTAATAAGGAAATAATGAATAAACCTATATATAATATTTACATATTATTTATATTTAATATTTTATTTATAAAGCAAATAAGTATAAACAAATATAATGTATATAATTAAATATTAATCTTTATATAATTTAATTAATTTATTTAAATGCCTCTAAATTAAGTTTATTTAATTTATTTTTATTAAATTTAATTCAGTTAAATAAATATATTATTTAATGTTTTCAAGGCCACATGTAAAATAACAGTTGATGAATACAGGATTCATTTTAGCAAATATGCCTTGGGCTCATGGGTTGCTCTACCAGTTGATGACATTTCCAACAGATGCATGAACATCTACACAGCCCTATCTAATGCAGGTTACCAATGGGCTCTTTTTATCTGTTGATTGGTTTTCTACAAAAAATGTCTTGATGTCTTTATATAGCTAGCCAGAAGGCTTATAATACTCTAATGACATCTGTGTTAAAGAAGAGAAACTCAGAGAGCCAGAAGAACAAGTGTGTGTGCATAAGTAAACACAGAATGTGGATGGCAAGGCCACGCATGAATTGTTACTGAACACCTGATTAGTACAATAGCTCCCCACTAGCATTCCATTTATCTAGATGTGTTATACTTGTATTTACCTGCAACTTTTGTAGGCAGTTGGCTGAGACATTAAGTGGGTGAAACCTTAAACCTGGAAGTAATATTTGCCAAACAAGTTTCATAAGGCACAAGAGTGTGTAAGCTTTCTTTTCCTTTCCTTTTTCCTTTTTTTTTTTTTTTTGTAAAAAATAACCACTAAAGAAGCACATTGAGTTTAACTTTATGCATGCTACTCTGGTCCTAAAAGTCCTCATATGTTTACTAAAAAATTATTAGTGAGCCTTAAAATAGTAATAAAATATTTACAGAGCTTTGTCATTGAAAAGAAGACATACTATGTATGCTTTTGGATGTAAGAGAGTCAATTTGTTGTTTTAACAACTGCTTTTGGAAAATGACCACAATGAGTAAACAGTAACTGCTTTTCCTGAGCCTCTTAGTGTTAATTTTGAAGTCTTTTGAATTCAAGTGTCTCTTTCTGACTGCCCTCCTGCTCACTACTATTGAAACCACACAGGAGATTTTCCTTTAATTAATTAGGGTATAATTAAACAGCAGGTACCCAAGCAGAAGCTGGAGAGTTGGTTCCATCTGTTCTGCAGGGTCTCGCGGTGGTGACAAGAGAGTTCCCCCCACGAATTTTACCTTGAGCGGTTTTTGTATTTTAATTTCCAGCTATCTCTTTTATAAATTGCTCTTATGATTTCACTTGATAATTTAACACTTCAAAATTGGAACCCCTCCAGCATTTACTCTGAACACATGCAAAAAAGGATAATAAAGGGGTGGAGAGAAAGTGTTCTATAAAATTCAGATTCGCAAACACAATTAAAAGAATATATCATTCACTTATTAATGCTAAACAGTGGGCAGACACCATTCCATGAAAGCAATCAACTTTAATTTGAAGATACAGGGATTTAAAGACGTAGAGAAGGAGTGCCTGGGTGGCTCAGTTGGTTAAGCATCTGACTTGATTTCGGCTTAGGTCATGATCTCGCAGTTTGTTGAGTTCAACCCCCACATGAGGCTCCACTCTTGACGATACAGAGTCTGCTTGGGATTCTCTCTCTCTTCTGCCTGCCACTCCCCATTTTCCCTCTCTCTCTCTCTTTCTCGGTCTCTCTCTCTCGATAAACTTAAGAAAAATAAAGACACAGAGAAGATTGTCAATATTTCAGAATGTAGAGGGTGGGACGAGCTTTAGGGGAGGCATATATTAGTACCTCATTTTTAGTCCAAAAGAGTCCCTAAACTTTCAAAACCAGGAATGCAATTTTTCCTAAAAGAAAATTACTGGAAACATGAAGTAAAAATGGTAACATCCTCAGATAATAGGACACCTGTATAACTTGCTACTATATATTATCATTTTTTATGAATCACTTATTTCTTCTGCAAAATTGTAAGTTTTGTGAGAAGATATCAATTTAATTCATTTCTTTTTTCTGACAGAAGATACTGGAATGCTCAACTGCTATTGTTGAATGGCAATAATTCAATCATTTATTTCTTTCTGTTTAGTTCTTGTCCATTGTATAAAACTTACCTTGTTCCTTGATCACAGCATATTCAGATCAAGAGGAGGCTAGGGCTCTGAATGATTGTCAGTGTCACAGCTTGACCCTAATCTGAAATAGAACTGATGTGCACTGTTGGTGGGAATGCAAATTGGTGCAACCACTGTGGAAAACAGTATGAAAGTTATTCAAAGAACTAAAAATAAAATTATCCTGTGATCTAGGAATCACACTACTAGATATTCACCCAAAAAATACAAAAACGCTAAATCAAAGAGATACATGCATCCTTATGTTTATTAGAGCATTATTTACAACAGCCAAATATGGAAGCAGCCCAATTGTCCATCAATAGATGAATGGATACCAAAAATGTGGTATATATATAATGGAATATTATTAACCCATGAAAAAGAATGAAATCTTGCCATTTGCAATGATGTGGATGGAGCTAGAGTATTATGCTAACTGAGATAAGTCAGTCAGAGAAAGACATATACCATGTAACTTCACTTACATGTAAAATTTAAGAAACAAAACAAATGAGCAAAGGAAAAAAGAGAGACAGAAAGAGAGAGAGAGGGAGATAAACCAAGAAATATACTCTTAACTATAGAGAACAAACTGATGGTTATCAGAGGGGAGGTAGGTGGGGCAATGAGGGAAATAGGGGATAGGGATTAATAACACACTTATCATCATAAAAATAATAAAATAAAATGATTTAAGAAAGTTATGTTGGGGTGCCTGGGTGGCTCAGTCAGTTAAGCGTCTGACTTCAGTTCAGGTCATGATCTCATGGTCCATGAGTTTGAGCCCCGTGTCGGGCTCTGTGCTGACAGCTCAGAGCCTAGAGCCTGCTTCGGAGTCTATGTCTCCTTCTCTCTCTGACCCTCCCCCCATTCATGCTCTCTCTCTGTCTCAAAAATAAATAAACATTAAAAAAAAAAAAAAAAAAGAAAGTTATGTTTTCAGGATGCTTACCTCTTAAATAGAAATAAAGGTTTTAATGACTATAATGTACCATGGGATGTAAATAAAGGAAATTCATAAGATCTGTTTGTAATTATTTTGTCTGAATATTAGAAAAACAATTAAATTGATTTGCCTGTGATCGTAAGTTAAAACAATGCAGCACTTGAACTTTAGCTTTAGAAGACACATATTAACAATTATAATTTAATTATTAAACTAAACTATTATTCATTGATTCAATAAATATGTATTAACTTCATGTGCTGAATAAACACAGACTAATCCTTGCACACATGACAAAATATTTTGTGGACAAGTATATTGCAAAAGAAGTCCACTTTTCAAGATCCTGTAGTAAAGACATTTCACCAAGTCAAAGTGACCAGGAAATGAATGACCCTTGAGCTGAGATGAGGACGGCAAGCGGGACTTAAGCAGGTGGAAAAGAAAAGAGTTTCTGAGCACAAGAACAGCATTCATAGAAACTGCTTGTAGGTTTCCGTAAAACAACGGCAGTCGTCCCATGAGGGGCGATGGCAATTCAGCTGGCGTGGTGGCAGTGGTAGTGATAAATGATGTAAAGAAATTCCAGACATACACACAAGCATTTTTAGAGGACATTCAGGTGGCTTATACACCACTGTTTCATTAGCTTTTAATATATATCCAAAACATGACTTGTGAAGGGCAAATAAAGTTTGGGATGGGTAAGATTTTACATGGTGCATATGGAAGAATAATTTCTGTAACATACAGTTTCCTTGTTATTAAAAAATCCAAAATGCTATAGATTTAATGCAAATGAAAGATTAGAAATCTCTATGCTGTCAGCAGGGGAGAATGATAAGCTTTATAACAAAGAGAAGCCAGCAAAGTTATTGAGGTCAATATAGTTATTATGTGTGTGTGAGCAGTGATAGTGTAACAGTCTGAATGAATGGACATGTTTAATATTGGAGACCTTACCACAGACCTATAGCAACAACATCCATATGCACCTAAAGCTGCAAATGAAATATCATTTGTCCAAATTAAAGTGTAATAGAAATAAATGACTTTGATGATGTGATCTAGTCCAAAGATTACCAACTATAGGATTTGACATTGTACATTATAGACATAGGTCAATAAAGTTTATTAACACAATTCACTCAAGATAGGAACAAAACAGAAAAAGTTATGAAGAAATTTAAAAGCAATATAATATAAAATTCATACCAGAAACAGTGATTTCAGTTATTCTTAATCATGTCTTCCCCATTATGTAGGATAAAATGACATTTAACTATTTCCAAAATGAAGCGTCCTATAGATGCAGAAAATCCATGGTAGCAAGTGACACAATAAATGGTGTGTGTGTGTGTGTGTGTGTGTGTGTGTTGAAATCTAGACTTTAAAACATTTTTTATTGCATAATATTGTATTGCTCTACTATCTTCTCATAAAGTTAAGGATTCTTACTCACTTTTGTTTCTTGAGTCTTTGCCTGAGACAAGTCTTTGTCTTACTTGAGGGGCTTTTTTTTTTTTTTTAATTTTTTTTTAACGTTTATTTATTCCTGAAACAGAGAGAGACAGAGTATGAACGGGGGAGGGGCAGAGAGGGAGGGAGACACAGAATCGGAAGCAGGCTCCAGGCTCTGAGCCATCAGCCCAGAGCCCGACGCGGGGCTCGAACTCACGGACCGCGAGATCGTGACCTGAGCTGAAGTCGGAGGCTTAACCGACTGAGCCACCCAGGCGCCACTTGAGGGGCTTTTTTAAAAATCCTTAATGTTAAAAAAATATACATGGTGATATGATATAACATCGGTGATTTACCTTTTGTAGTATGGGACATAGTCTATGTGTCTATAAGACTCATGTTTTCAGTTTGGGCAATATCCTGTATTCTTTCTTTGATAATTTTCCACCTTTCAGTCAATTCAAAAATATGCGAGCCTCTTTACACTGGAAAGACACTCTATCTCCCTGTTCCCCCTGTGATATTTCTCCATGTTTTGGCTTTTTTTCTTCTCTTATTTTTCTCTTTCAATTTTATCAAGATATAGTCGACATATAGCACTGTGCAAGTTTAAAGCGTGCAGCATAATGACTTTACTTACATATATTGCAGACTCTTACTTGTTTTGTTTTACTTTCAAGTGGTACAAACTTCCAGTTCTAAAATAAGTCAGTCAGTGATAAAAAAAAAAAAAAAAAAAAGCAAAACACGAGTTGTTTTTTCAACCAAATCTTGCAACATTTTTGTTGATTTTTAAATGTCTTTACTGATTTTTAAAGCCTATCATCTCCTTAATTTCCAAAATTTACATTCAAATTCTAATTTTCCTCGGCATCCTGAATTTTTATTTGCTCCTACTAATAAGTACATTTTGCATTGTATCCCAGTACACAGATGCATGAAACTATAATTGAAACAAATATTCACAAAACAATGTCTAACATACTCAGAGTGCATTCTGACATCTTACATTCTTTTTATTTGTTTAAATGCTAATTTAAATAAATGACCTCATTACTCACCATTGACCAGTCTGGTGCGTATATGTGGGATGAAGGGAGATACACTGCTATGATGCGGTAAAGCAATGAGCAGGTCTTCTCATTAAGGCAACTTCCAATATTGGTATCTGCAGGCCTTTCTCTGAGGTTGGTCAGTTACTACAGAAAATTCTTCAAATCCTTCACTGGCAAATACACATCTGAGTGTTAGCTTTCTCATGCTGGATAGAAGCAGTTCTTCTGCTTAGTGTGTTATATTTCACATAAACCCTTGACTTTAGTCCTTTAACTTATGGCTAACTCTGTACCCTGCTTGGCGGCCCCAGGAGCCATTTTAAGGTCAGTCCCTCCAGAGAGTTAACCCGGGGTGTAGAGAATTTCCCAATTATGCATAGTGAGGAAGACTTATCATATCCCACATCTAGACTGTATCAGTCAAGTTAGGATAGATTTTGCTGCAGTAACAAAGAATTCCAGGCCTTCAACCTTAAAATAACCAAGGTTTGTTTCTTAATCATGCTGCATGACTACCATAGGTTAAGTTACATTTCTGCTTACCATGATGGGACGTCAGTCATCTTAAATTTTGTTGGTAACCATTCTGGAAAGGAGAGAGATCTCTGGAGAGCCCCACATTGGCTATTCCCTCAGACTGGAAGTGACATAGATTACTTTATCCTGTACTTAATCAGCCAGGATGAATCTCAGGTTCCAACCATCCATGAGAGGTTCAGAAAGTGCAGTTAGTTCTATCTTGTGTCCAGGAAGAGAAGAGCAGAAACTGGTAAAAAAAACAGAGATATGAATTACATAGATATTTAATGACTTCCTCTCATCCCACCACCTGAGTTCCTTAAGCCTTAGACCTCTCCCCTGGATCTGTGAAGCTTCTCTGTAAGCACATACATTCTAACTTCTGCCATTTGGATGTCTCAGTAATCACCGCTTTCCTTCCTTCAAACCTGCTGTTTTCACTTCTGCCAGCCTTTGTCTTAGCAGACTAACACAATTTGATTGCTTTATTATTAGTTGTGTTTTGAAAGGGAACAGAGAAAATCTTTGTGATGCAACTGCCATGTTTATGTAGATTTTTCACACACCTATGAATGTATGCAAATTTTGACATATTTCAGTCAAAGGTAGAAGTTGTTGTTAATATCTCTTTACAGACAAGAAACTCGGTTACTCTGCCTTCCCTGTGACGTGATACATTTATCTCTAGCATTTATTTTTCATTCTTTCTTGGGATGTCCATCTCTCTCCTTACACTCTCCATCTGTTCTTGCATGTCATCTACTATGTTTATTAGAGCTCTTAGTACATCAATTATAGGTTTTTTTTTTAAGTTGCTGGTGTGATAACTACAGCATTTCTACCATGGCTGGCTCTCATGCTTGCTCTGTATCTTCAAATTGTTGTTTGTTTGTTTGTTTTGCCTTCTGGTACACCTTGTAATTTTTTGAGACAGCCAGCCACACTGTATCAGGCACTGGTTCCCATACTGCTTTCCGCCTTTGAGTCTGTTTTCTGTGAGCCATGATATCTTGTATTCACCTGTCTTCTCTCCAGTCTAAGGGGCTGCGGTTTGCCCTGTGACCTCTGCTGTCTACGGATCTAGAAAGAGGTGTTGATTTTTCAGGCCCTTCAGCTTTTTACTTGCTGTTAGGATGGAATTGCGCTTTCAC
This sequence comes from Panthera tigris, assembly GCF_018350195.1. Lineage (NCBI taxonomy): Eukaryota > Metazoa > Chordata > Mammalia > Carnivora > Felidae > Panthera > Panthera tigris. The sequence continues at coordinate 117,745,679 of NC_056663.1, forward strand.
GTTCCCTATATATGGAACAGGAAACTGGAAATCCATGATACATTTTTACAACTTGTTTCAAATTAAGGTCGTAGATTAAAAGCTCATGAATAAAGACTATATCTTTTACATGTTTAAACTCACTTGCAAATATCACCTAGTAAAATGTCTTGTACATAGGGCAATTTCAGTAAATATTATTTGAATTAATAATTTAAAGGCCTTTTTGATATCAGATGGAGTTGTAGTAAGGGCACATGTGATCATATGTAGAAGTTATTTCTAAGTTTTAAATCATCATAGAAGCATTAGATTATTATAGATGAACAACTTTCCAATATTTGGATGCAAAGATTTAAGTGAACCTACATTAGATATTTGATTAACTTACTTAATCAACATTCATACAGAGTCCTCTAAGTGCTGGGTCTCGGGAACACAAAGATGAAGGATCTGGGGTCCTGTACTTAAATAGCTCATAGGCTGTTGACAATATTGAGGAATGTTTTGATAATCTATTTTTTTTAAATGTTTATTTTGGAGAGAGAGAGAGAGCATGCGCAGAGGAGGGGCGGAGAGAGAGACAGAGAGACAGAACCCGAAGCTGTCACCACAGAGCCCACACCGGGCTCGAACCCAAGAACCATGAGATCATGAGATCATGACCTGAGCCAAAGTCAGATGCTTAACCAATTGAACTACCCAGGCGCCCCGATAATCTATTTTTAGAACCCTGTTTTTGTTATTTTCAAATAAGCAAGCCATGATGAAAGAAAATAGGGACGCCTGGGTGGCTCAGTCGGTTAAGTGTCCTGCTTTGGCTCAGTCATGATGTCACGATTCTTGGGTTCGAGCCCCACGTCGGGCTATGTGCTAACAGCTCAGAGCCTAGAACTCACTTTGGCTTCTGTGTCTCCTTCTCTCTCTGCCCCTGCCCTGCTCACTCTCTGTCTTTCTCTCTCTCTCTCTCTCTCTCAAAAATAAATAAGCATAAAAAATTGTATATGAAAAAGAGAATCACTTTTTAAAATTTTATTTTGTTTTATAAATTATTTTTTAAAATTTTAGTAATTTTTGAGAGACAGACAGAAACAGAGCCCAGCCAGGGGAGAATCAAGAAAGGGAGACACAGAATACAAAGTGGGATCCAGGTTCTAAACTGTTAACACAGAGCCCAATGCAGGGCTCAAACCCAAGAACCATGAGATCATGACCTAAGCCGAAGTAAGATGCTTAACCCACTGAGCCACACAGGCACCCAAAAATATTTCACATTTTATAAATGTCCATAATAGTAAAAATAATTTAAACTAAAATTTATTTTTAAAAACTTGCTTCAGGAATTTCAAAATTGTTCATGTATGGATGTGTGTAAAAACAACAACAGTATTATGTAAGTTTTATATTTATTACTTATTTAAAGATGAATAAATTGAGATTCAGCAGTAGCATATAAGTTGTCCAATTGGTAGGGCCAGTTCTCAAACAAGAGAGATTCTAGACCTATATTTTACTCCTTATACAAGATAACCAGAAAGTAAGTTCACTGCTGTTGAAATTAAACACCTTTATACATTGCATTTTTTTGTAAGGACCAATGGATTTTAATGTAAAAAAATACAAAATGTTCGTTGATAGTATTTTAGATTCCACATTGCAAATAATACTTTTTAAATACCATTTGTCAAGATATTTGGTAAAGCATCAAAAATGCACGATCTGAAGTTTCAATATGCTCTGTTATGTGACACACTTTCAATTTGATGACTATAACCTATTAAATAAATACTAATTCATATGCTGCTTCCCTGCTCCTTACTACATTTCTTTCTTTGAAATATGTGTTTTTTTAAATTCTTTTACTTATATCCAGGACTTTTAGCACATTGGCTTCCTTGGCAAGAAGAAATAGTCATGCATAGAAAAAAGCAATCCTTAGGGTGGGTAAGAAATTTGACTTAAGCTTTCAACTAGTCTTAGGTTCCAGGCCTGTTCTTTTGTTTGCTTGTTTTGTGAACTTCATTTTATTTACATTCTTTAAAGTTCAGGTTCTCCATTTGTAAAATGAGGCTGATAATATTGCCTTCAATATGATTGCTGCAGGTATCAAATGAAACAATGTGTAAGAATTTAATAAAAGTCACACACTCTAATCAATCCCTTCTTTTTTACAAACAATACCCTGAGAGCCAATGGGTAAATGCTTCAGTAATTAAACACTTCTGCTATCTGGGATTCAGGTATCCTGAGCACAAAGGTTATTTTCTAGACGTTTACCTGCTATTGCTTTTACTAATAATTTCCTGGATTTATATATTTGTACGGCCTATTTTATCAAATTTCATTTGGTTTCTTATGAAGTATATATTACTGCCTTTTTAAAAATCTCCTGCCATTCTTCTGTCATCTTTTCTGTACCTATGTAGTATTAGCTTGCCCTTGTGCCATTCATATTCTATATATTTACAAGAAACCATTTCCTAATTTACCAAAGTAAAATTATTCACCAATCCACTTTTTTTTCAAATCATTTTTATTCTGCAAGAACAAAAATTATAATATTATGTCTATAATATATCCTGAATGCAAAAAAAAGTTATTGAAGGACATCTTTGAAACTCTAAGATATACAAATATAAAAGAATTTTTAAGATAATTGAGAGTAAATGTTAATCAAGTGATACACTTTTGATTCAGCTAGGTATGGTAATAAATTATGTATAGAAAAGATGATGCAGAATTTAAAAATTAACCCATTGAATATATCATTTGTCATGTAGCTTAATAGAATCACTAAGAATGATTATATTTGTTCAACAGACATATGGTTTTTTGCCCCACACCTCATTCAAGACATTATAGATTACTATCTTCTGCACAAAATGATGTTAAAAGAACATGCAGAATTATGATAATGTAGATGTAAGAATTTTGTTTTCCTTACCACTTTTATTATATTGCTTAGAGTTTATGATATGGGTATTTATGCAACGTTTTTAATACATTTTCTAAGCTGCAAATTTTTAGTCTCTTTTTAGTAAAACGAAAAAGATTGAGCCAGTGCACATGCTTCAAACATACTGTGATGATTGTCACAGCTCCTTCTTCATTGGTACTGCAACATTCATAGCTCAGAACTAAAAGAACATGGGAATTAGATTTCCTATCTTACAGAGGTATGACCACCAGTTCCAGAAAGCTAAACCAGACCACAGTTTGAGGGTGTCATGCTAGGAGACTCAACTTAGACTAAGTGTTCCATCCATTAAATATCTGTTATATAAAAGTTTCGTGTGGGTTCAAGGGACTAGTTTTCTGGCCAGATGAATCTTTATAAATTGCTGTCCAATGCACAGTCTAATTCCACTTATTTTTAAAATATTTTTAATATTTACTTATTTTTGAGAGAGAGAGAGAGACAGAACGCGAGCAGGGAAGAGGGAGAGAGAGGGAGACACAGAATCCGAAGCAGGCTCCAGGCGCTGAGCTGTTAGCACAGAGACTGACACTGGGCTGTAACTCAAGAACTGTTAGATCATGACCTGAGCCAAAGTCCGACGCCTAACCAACTGAACCACCCAGGCACCCCAGTCTGATTCCACTTACATATGTTGATTAATGAATGAGACCATTGCCATTATTGCCAATTAGTGAAAATGTTCACTTAGGACATTGTTCACTATGGATTAGAGTTTTCTGTAAATCAGTGCATTATTTTTAATATCCTCCAAAAAGAATTTCTTTAAGGGAAATAAAGAGATCTCATCTTGGGATATGTATTTTAAAATCTTTTCTGTCCTTGATGACTTTCAGAATTATTTTAAAGTTCCAAGGTAGAGCTGATTCCAGGAATATGTTCTACATTGCCTTTGATACTCTCCAAGCCTACCTTTTTATTTCAGACTTACATTTTTCCCTACTTCATGCTGTCTCCCCTAGAGTTCGATGTTCAAGTGCTTTCTCCCCTAGAGTAGTGTTTCAAATCAGGAGTAGTGTCCTTAGTTTCTCCAATACTCACTTATGAATTTATTCTACATGAGTAACAAAAGCATTGTCTTTCGAAGAACATCTTCATTTTAACACAGGAAGGAGGAAAATGTAGATGCCTAACAAAGCTGTGTCTTCCCGATCTTTTAGTGATCAGAATACTGATTCCCTGCTAGGACACTAACACTCAGCTAGAAGGCCCATTGTTCCTCAGAATTAGGCAGCCTCATGTGACTAAGTTATACACAGAAAGACACTTGTGGGCTTTCAGGAAACCTTTAAAAAGTGAACAAATGTATCCCTTTTTATCCCCTTCTCCATCTCACTGCTTGAAACAAGGATATGATGACTGGAAAATAACTATTGTGAAACTTTCCTTTCTAGTCTACTCCATAGGACATATTAACAAAACACCTGATCACTGTACTTACTGAAATATTATTTTCCATATATATAAAATACATATATATATACACACACACACATTTATATGTACATTACAGTCATTAAGTGTACTTATTTTTACAGATGTTTTTAAACTTAATAGTAAATGTATTTAATAAAGTCTTCACTTGGTAATAATTATAAAGTATTAGTTAAGCATTGCAAAAATAATCAAGGTTAAGCTCTGATAACATTGTGAATTTGTAACTGTTTGCATTCCTGTATGTCTAGGTTGGCAAAGGCAAATTCTGTACTCCCATTGTACACAAGCCCCAATTCCCACTTCAAAAGTGCTTCGCATCCCATCTTTTCCTCTTTTGTACTTTTTAATTTAAATTTTCTATGTATTCTTTCATCTTATCCTGAACTGTTTTCCACTTTTTTATCTCATCTTCTTTCTTACACTTTTTTTTTTCTTTTTCTCCTGGGACTTCTTCCTTGCTTAGAATATGCTTGTCTCTCTGGGCACCCAGCAGCGTCCAACTCTTGATTTCAGCCTACGTTGCGATCTCACAATTACTTGACTTCAAGCCCCTGCATTGGACTCCACACTGACAATGCAGAGCCTGCTTGGATTCTCTGTCTCCCTCTGTCTTTGCCCCTCTCCCCATTCATGCTGTCTCTGTCTCTTTCAAAATAAATAATAAATAAACGTAAAGAAAAAAAGAATATGCTTGTCTCCCACTGTCCACTCCATACCCGTTGTGCCTTGATTTATGCTTCAAGAAACGGACTCCCAAGAACTGTACAACAAAAGCTCAATGCTGACAGGGTTTATATTTCATTCTGCTAACAGAAGGCAGGAAGAGGAGACAGGAGACAGGAGGCTTGGGGGGAGAGTTTGGGGGGAGGGGAGAAGTGTGACTTTCTTCTACATCCCCTGTCTGCTGCGAACCACGTTGCTTGCAGTGACTGGGGTCCTCTATTTCCTTGCTTTCCTCTTCAGAATTAGGACTGAGAAGAGGGTAAACATCCTTTGTTGGTTTCTTTACCCCTACTCAAACTTCTGTGTAACAGTCCTTTTATTTTACATTCTTTGATAAAATGCTAGCGTTTGTCTTGCCTTCCCTGACTACCCATTTACACACACACACACACACACACACACACACACACACGACTCCTAACCATTTTCTTATGGGATGATTTTCTATATCTGTCTTTGTGTCTGTCTGATTATCTGTCAATATCTACCATTTATCATCTATCTAATCTCTTTCTTTTATCTCAATTTCTTTCACTAGCAAACTTGACACTTCTTTTAGAAGTAAAATGAATATAATATGACTTTCTCGCTTACCTACTCAACTACAATTATTCTCCTGAAATTCCCCTGTGACCTCTGTATTCTCAATCCAGTGACTTTATTTAAGGTCTCCTTCTCCTTAACATCTCTTAAGCAATTAACCTTGATGACCACCTGTTTACAAATACTTTTCATTTCACTGAGTTCCATTGAATCTCCTATATTTTCCTTTCCTCATTCTCTTTCCCAGGCTCTTCTCTGTCTTTCCTCTGTCTCTTCAGTAGTGGCACTTTTCAAAATTTATCCTTCCAGGCACTTGTATGGCCTTAATGATCACATAACATATCTCAAAACCTGTGCCATTCGCAGAATTCTGTACCTCATTTGATTGTATAACACTATAGTCCCTGCTGCTCAAAAACATTAGAACTATCTTGATCTGTTTCTTCTTTTTCCCTTTACATAAACTCAAATGAAATATTTCACTTCTGTCTCAGCTGCATCTCATGAATCAACACTCTTTTTCTTTCCCTCTCCATTTGCCCCAGAGAAGGCACTATTTCTTCCAAGTTGCATCGTTGTAGGAGTTTCGTCCCAGATTCTTCTAACTACGCTTTCTTTTATGTATCATACTTAACACAATGTTATGGCTCCACGGCTCAGAATTCCTTACTGACTCTCTATGACATAAATCTGGATTTCAAAAATGATTTCTCAGTTTGATTTGGCCCCAATCAATCTTAGTCTGCTTTAATTCCCTAACTCACTTCACTATTTTTAGTCTACTTGTCCCTCAGCCTGGTAAAACCTTCACCTCTAATTTTATTTCTCAGAGGCATGTCCATATTTGAGACTTAACACAAATGACATGCCTTTCATGATCCACTTTCTTGATCTCCATATGGAAGTAGTTTGCCCTCCCAGTACTCCAACAACAAAAGTAGCGATATTTTTGACATGTTTGGCTGCCTTCCTTAAGAGATATGTATAACATAAATTTTATTTCATATATCATTTTGTATGCAATAAAGGACAAGGATTATGTTATCACTGTAGTCTTCAAAATGCCTATAGCAAAACACCTATAAGAGAAAGAGCCCTTAATTAATTTATGTTTTTTATGGGTTCAACTCCCTAAGGCAGAGATGCTCCCATGACTACCTCCAGATTCCCCAAATTCTCAGCATTAAATCAATTAACATACTCTTTTGGTGATGCTCTCTTCTGTTGTAACCTAAAACAGGGTTGGTGGCTGCTCAGTGTAATTGGATGTGCCACAAGTTCAGTTGTTCTGATTCTCCACGGACTACCTAGACAGATGGTCAACTGGCAGGAGCCCAGAAATACTAGTTCTACCTATTAAGTACCATCAAAACAACTAAATCCTACAGATGCTGATACAACTATCAATATTTTTATTGCGCTAAGTTGCTTATAGTTGTGATCATTTGCAAATCATTGTATTTCTTAAGGAAATGTATTTGAACGAATGAAAATATTCTATAATTTGAATTTTGAGAATTATGACACTATAATTCCATCTTAAATGGTGCTTCCTAGCTTTGATTTATTACTCTTCCTTTGAAATGTTTAGTTAAGTACTTTATTGTTTGGGAGGGGGCACAATACCTGGCACTGTTTCAAGTTCATCTTGATTTTAAAAATACTAAATTGGAAACTGTGCAATAAAGGACATTTACATCATACCAAAGTTACAATAACTCAGTCAGTTAAGAAATAAGTGCCCAAGTACCAGAGGCAGGTAATACAAGAATCCAAAATGAATTTTATTCTCAGAGGTGACAGAGCACTGATTCTCCAGCATGCTTAGAGGAGGCCCTGAGGTTAGATCATCGTGGATGGAATTTCCTATTTTGCTGCACGACATTTTCACAATGAAAATGGAAGATGGAAGAAGAGAGAGAGAGAGAGAAAAGGGATACCCCCTCAAAAAAAAAAAAAACCCACACAAAATTGCATTGTTTTAAGTTCCAGATACAGAGTTTTTGGTAGAAATAAGTAAAACTGCATTAGCTTTAGATACTCATTTCAATTTGGGTTTTACTTTCACCATGATGAGCATGTTCACATATACATTAAAAAATAATTAAAGCAACAATTTGACTCAAAGAGACTAAAATGACCATTTATTTCTAAACCATAAGATGCTTAAGATTAAGAATCTTTATCAGAATACCTAAATTCTAAAATGTGATCAGTCTGATTGTACCAACTCCATTTATCATGCAAAAACAATATTGCTGGTGTTTCTGGGACTCTATTTTAGAAGCAGTTATATAATGAGTTATATAGATTCTCATATTTTGACTCAGGCCTTTTGTTTTTTACTTGACTCGTGAAAGCAAGTCTCCTTTATAGTGTCATTAGGCGCCTAAATTTTTTTAAACTATACTTTAAATGTTTATATTTCTTTACTTCAGCAGCATAGTAGTAAGTTTACAGGATCACAATTTATAGAGAAATATGAGAATAGTCTATATAAGTATTAAATTCCCAATAGTCCAAATATCTTCTATGTTATGTTCAAGTTCATCTGAGAAACACTTTAAAACAATAATGATGTTGACTACCCATGGCAATTATGTGTGTTTGAAAATTTGGAATTAAACAAAGGAAGAATGATATCATAGGAAATTATATTCTCCAATATCTACACTATTTTTTAGGACCTAGTATAGAATGAGGAAAGAAACAATACCCCTCTCCCCTCCTCCCAAAAAATCAGTTTCTCCAATAACAGATTGAAAACCACGGGGTGAAAAACTCATGACTACAAATCTGTGAAGGTTTTCATTCTCAGAAGATGTAAATCGGGATTAATAATAGGTCAAGAGCATTAAATAGAATTTTAAAGGGAACATTAAGAGAGGTAGTAACTGGCAATTACATGTGTCTGTAACCTAAAACAAATGAGTTTTACCTTTTTCCACCATTAAATATATCCTTAGACTTAGGGAAAAAATATGATTTTCCTGCTTGCATTCTTCTCTCTGGATAAACAATGATTGAATTCTCAACTCATCTACCATCTTCATGAAGGATTTTGTTTAATGAATACTTGTGAGCTTGTGACATGCATTTCAGGTACCAACTTTTTCTCAAACTTTATCTGATGGGTCCTCGTGCTTATCTTTCTCTCCTCGTAATATTCGCATGTACTTATTTTTTTAACGGTGTGGCACTGTACATGTTTATGTCACTTCAAATACTTTTCTAGCATCACATCAAACACACTTAGGAAGGGAGAAATTTCAAAAATTGAAGAGATCGCAAGAGTGTTTAGTAAGGGCAGTGAGAATAGCAGAAAGAAGCCACTGGACCTTGACAATCTAATGCCATCAGGTGAAAATCTTCCTTGTTTGGCTGAAAAGACCAAATCACAGCATGGAATAAGCACTTGGACTTGCTCTGGCCTATCTTTTCAGCACAGTTACATGTGCAACCATAAAGTCAACCATCCAGTGACCTGTATTGATCATCAAGACGGCTGAACTAAATGGTTCTGCTGTGCCATGAGAGTCTGTTTGCTTGGACATATATAGTCACAGCAAGATATGCACAGGAATATTAATTACGGAGACAAGCAAGAAGCAAGAGAATGCACACTGAAAAGCCCCGCAGAAAGAAGCAGCCTCGTTTCCCGCAGAGTTCTACAGCGCACATAGACGCTCTCCTGCTCACTGAGCACAGGCGGATCTGTTGCCCTGCTGCTTTATGTTAATTAGAGAATAAATAAGTGGCCAAATGTAGTCTGTGGGCATATGTTGGTCAACTGTCTCTGTCTAATTAGGTTGTAAGCCCACTGGGCAGGGGCCTCATTTAAATCTATGTTCCGGAAAGCACTTAGTGTCTTTGTTGAGGCCTAGTGAACGTGAGAGACTAGGCCAAATGGCTGAGGGTTAATAAGCAAGAAAAAACTTAAGAATTGGTGTGTGTGTGTGTGTGTGTGTGTGTGTGTGTGTGTATTTGGTATCTTGCAGAATCCCAACTAAATCCTTTGAGCAAAGAATGGAATTGTACTTTTGATAGACTCATGCCCCATCTGTTGCTATATGGAGCATAATAAACACAGATGTAATTCATATACAACTGTATATGATTTAAGATTCCCAGTTTCATAAAATAAGCTTTATGTAACTTTATATGTATAATTTAAATATTACAGAATATTTGCGAATGTAATTAACATAAGCTTCGAATGAAATAAATACTGGTTTAACTTAGGTGCCGAATGTTTACACCGCATAATGCGCATGCGTGTGAGTCCTGTCATTGTGGTGTGTGCATTTGTGTTTATATAGCGCAATTAAGTTATAATGGGTTATTTCATTGCACACATGGTTGACTAAGTATTCAGACATCCATTAAAATATCTAAGCAGGAGGTACTCTCTATTTTATATTTTTGTTTGTGTAGTTTGACCTCTTCCTGTATCTTCTGATGTCTGTCACTCCATCGTGTTTGTTGCTGTTAGTTTTAAATACTAAGGTTATCTACCAGCAGCAAAGGGCAAGAAAGTAGAAATTAAAATATATACGTTTTTTGTATATATGATTTTTTGTGTTTACTTATTTTTTTTACTCTTTATTTTTGAGGGGGAGAGAGAGAGTGAGCAAGGGAGGTGCAGAGAAAGAGAGGGAGACAGAGAATCCGAAGCAGGCTCCAGGCTCTGAGTTGTCAGCACAGAGCCTGATGCGGGGCTTGAACCCACAAGCTGTGAGATCATGACCTGAGCCAAAGTCATGATCCCAAGGTCATGGGATCAAGCCCAGCGACTGAGCATAGAGTCTGCTTAAGATTCTCTCTCTCTCTCTCTCTCTCTCTCTCTCTCTCTCTCTTTCTCCTTCTGCCCTTCTCCCCAGCTTGTGCTGTCTCTCTCTCTCTGTAAATACATACATATATACATACAATGTTTATTTCTTGTGTATTTTTAAAATTTCTGCATTAAGACAAGTTTAATAGCTACATGAATACCTAAAGTGTTTTATACTTTCATTCATTATAACTATTAGTACATACATCACAGAAAAGGAATAACACAGTGGCTCTGGCCAAACATACCTGGTTTAAAGTATTTACTCATGTTCATTTATCATAGAATGTAGATCAGTAATCCCCTTCAAATATTAAGATTGTTAGGAAAGTACTGTCTAAAACACCCACTTTTTATATTCTATCCCCTAGACCAAAATGTCATTTTAGATTATGATAGAAAATACCTGTTGGTCTTAATGCAAAATTCCTATCTTCTTCCATGGATCTCTTATCCTGCCCAATGAAGGCCCTCTGAAGATGAAAGGCAGGCATTTCAGGGGAGCAATGGCAAAGATGGCCTATGGTTTGGCTATTGTCTTCTTTTATGTTTGTAGAGAATAAAGTAGGAATGTAAAAATAATTAGATCAATTTATTCAACAAAGCTCTAAAGGATATTGTTTGAATTGGATATCTTCATGTAACAATTAGCCTGATAATTCTCCATACATTACTGGTTCTTTCCTCCACTCAAGCTTTTTTTGTTGCTTCAATCTTGTCCTTTGCCTCTTCTTTCTTCTTTCTCACAGTAAAAAAAACACACTGGCTCTCAGCTATTAAACTTCCAGGAAAAATTCTAGGAAAAGAAGTCAAATTTTCCCCTAAACAATGCTCAAAAACTCTAAAGTAAACCAAGAACTCAATTATGAAAAACAGTCATTTCTGAACCCCCATCATTGCCTCATTCTGTTTCCCAATTCACTTCTTTCTATCTAGCTTCCATTATCTATGCGCTATTTCTTTAAATTGAGCTTAATCCGCTACATTTACCTTTAAAAAAATCTGATACCATGCTTTAGTGACTTTCTGAATACAAGAGTCACCTTCTACAACTAGAAGCCAATATTACCCTTGTTTATTTGATCTGTTTTCAGGGATCGGAGAACAGTAACCGCCCACAGCTTGGTAACTGGAGTAGAGATGCTCATTGATAGAGCACCCACCGTCAGTCACAATGCTACCGGGATTTGCAAGAGTAGCCTTCTCTGGCCACGTTAGTATTCTTTTCTCATCACATCTAGAAACAGATACATGTTCACTACTTTGTTTCAAGCCTTGGCTGCCCTTAATTTTCCTTTCTATCCAGTTAGTAAATCTCTGTTGTCAATTTTTGTTTTAATATCTCCTTGGATGACACACTTGCCTAGCAAATGTGGTTTTTTTTTAATCAACAAAAGTATCAAGAGTTGATCTAAAGCCTAGTACTGGATGTTGTCTACCTGTCCTTTCCTGTGGTGTCTATGCTCTAAAGGATCTTTTGAGAAATCCTTTGTCATTTTTTCATATATGTAATTCTTCTTCACCTGTGATTTTTTTAATGTTCAATTAAAAAAACAAACTTTATAAAATTTAGTTTAAAAACGACAACATCCATAAATCCATCTTATTGAAATTAAGCTCTTTATCTCTTCTTCTCCTTGAACACTCTATGTAGCTATCAATAAATGTTTTGCTTATATGCTATCTCCCCAATTAAATAGAATTTTTTAGATATTGATAATTAAAATTATTATTGCACCTTTAATCTGGATGTGATTATATATCAAGCACTTAAATAACCACTTTATATTTATTATCTCATTTGCTTTTTATGACATCCATTTGTAGTAAGCTTTAGGCTCATTTTTAATACAGAAAGTGAGCATTAGAGAGAATAAATTCCTTGACCAATATCATCTAGCTAGTAAACAATAGAGCCAGATAGATTTTTTGCTTTCTTGCTTACCATTTTGTAATATACATTTTGTTGGTATCCTTTGCTTCCCCCTCTCCTAGAATGTAAATTCTTTTTTAAATTTTTTTTAACTTTTTTTTTTATTTATTTTTGGGACAGAGAGAGACAGAGCATGAACGGGGGAGGGGCAGAGAGAGGGAGACACAGAATCAGAAGCAGGCTCCAGGCTCTGAGCCATCAGCCCAGAGCCCAACGCGGGGCTCGAACTCACGGACCGCGAGATCGTGACCTGAGCTGAAGTCGGACGCTCAACCGACTGAGCTACCCAGGCGCCCCTAGAATGTAAATTCTTAGGGGCAGAGATTTTAATTGGTTTTGTTCATTATTGTGTCTAGAACAATACATGGCCTTTCTGGCCTCTAGTAAGCCCAGTCTCTATGTATTTATATCTATATCTCTAGAGAGAGTATTCCTGTATATTTGTATAAAATATCTATTTTATATAAAAAAGAAATTACACCTACCATATTTTATTGTTTCTTGGGAATCTCAAATTCCAAGTATTGTTTACAGTATAGTTTTTGAATTGTTTTAAAAATTAGAAAATTTAGATAAAATAATATCCATTGTGAAGTATCTAAATCAATTTTTCTTTGTTGATAGTAAGTGAACAGAGCATAGATGTGCTAGATCTCCAAAATATAAGTGAAATCTTGAAATCAAAAAGCATCCAAATACTAAGACCATAAAAGTGCTAACATTTTGTCTTTACTGTTACTAATGCCAAAAGACTCTACAGCAGACTTGAGAAATTTTCTACGAATCTTTTTTAAAATAGCAAACTGTGCAGACTCCTTCTTGATTACATACTCAAAGTGCTGATTAAAGGAGATACAATTCTGAAGTGAAATCAAATAAATAAATGGGTAAATAAATAAATAAATTATAAAAAATCAGCCTGACAATACCAAACATTTTTCCAGAATATTCTGAGATCTGTGAACTTTCTCTTAAGATGTCTAGGTTTTTTAAAAAAAATTTAACATTCTTATTACTAATTAAAAATATGCATTTATATCAGTGAAATCAGTTTCAATATATATTTAATAATGGCATGTTCTTTCCATGAGAGTTTTTACTTCAAAAATACAAATTAAAAATGACACAATCATAAACCCCAAATACCACATTCATGTTTAACAAGAAATAATTTTCCAATGATTTGCTTAGCAAAAAATAAAACAATATTGTAAACTGTCAAAAAAGAATGCAGTAACAGTTCCACTGGGAAGCAGAAATGACTTTCTCTTCTAATTAATAAGGCAATATCCATACAATATGAAATACATCTAGGAAGACTAATCAGAAAGATGTCATTATGAGGGTAAAAGGGCCTGTTTTCCTTCTTTCAAAATCGTGGTAAAACCACAAATGAAAGAAAATGAGGTAGCAAGGACAAAATGATTAAATCACTCTACCTCCTTTGCACTTTCTTTTAAAAATATCTTTATTCTGTAAAATTTAGTATGTCCAGAAAGACTTACTATACTTATAAAGAATAATAAAACAAACACTGTGAACCTGGTTCCTAATTTTAAGAGTGCCTATTGATACTATTTGTGTTAATACTTTCTCCTCTAATTTTTTTTTTTATGATGACATTTTAGGATTGGAGATAGATCATTGGTTTTCTACAAAAACAATATTTTATCTTGGGTATCATATTTAATATGTAATACATCAAAGAGAGTGAAGGGCGTGTTGCAAGGTATAACTAGATCTGATGGGGCAAGTGTCTGAAAAATAATTTGTCAGATTATTTTATTGTAAATTTCTGAATGTCCCAAAATTGAGATTTTTGTTCCTGATGCCAAATTTCATTGTTATGTCCTATTAGTTTACCCCAGAAAAAAATACTCAGAATCAATTTTTTTCACTCCATAACTATTAAACCAATTATTTCCATATGTCAAGCACTGTTATTGATAGTCAGTATATAAAAGATAATCAACAAGAGAGACAAAGCACTTATCCTCATAAGTGTTAACATTCAAGTAGAGGAAAGCACATGAATACTTAAAGTCCCAAAGAGACAATATTTCAAAAAAAAAATTAATGGAATGAATGCTTTTATACTGGTAGAGTTAATAAAATATCAAACAATATTATATATAATCAAAATTTCCACCTTCCTCCTCTTGCTCTTGTTTTTTTCTTCATAGCATCTTTTTCATGTTAACTCAGTAAGAACAAATTCAATATACTGTGTTTTTTAATATAATTTATTGTCAAGTTGGCTAACATACAGTGTGCAAAGTGTGCTCTTGGTTTTGGGGGTAGATTCCCATGGTTTATCACTCACATACAACACCCAGTGCTCGTCCCAACTCAATATACAGTTAACATGAAAGAGCACTTTTCTCTTATAGACAAATTATATAATTTTTAAATAACCTCAGAACTCAGAAGAAATTCATTATGGGTAAACTGAGTCTGAACATTAAAAGTTCTTTTACATTGATTTTCAGGAAAGTTGGTAAAGTCATCTAAATGAGATAATGTTTTATATGACTTGTAAGGACCATCTAGAGGAAAACAAAAATCTTCATTTACTCATGGATGTTGATGAGCCAATTTATCCTTCAGGCAATGATATTAGTATGTCATCTCTATAGATCTTTATAGGTGATTTGGCATATATAAAAAAAAAAGTATATACTTTCCTTATTGGTTAGACTAGGCTATATTAAAATCAGCATTTCTAATTAATTGTTTAATCCAGAGAAAAAGAATGGGAAATATACTAAAACATCATCTCTGTTAAAAAAAAAAAAAATCAACGTGAAAGGTAGTCCTCATCCAGTGCTCTTCTTTATATAGAACAGCATTGATGCCTGGCAAATGATGGAATAATTAGGCCATCTGCTGGCAAGTGGTAAATAGGCAACCTTTATATATTCAAACTGAACTAAAGCCACTTTGGTGGTACTTCAGGGCCTTAAGGAATTAAGAGTAAGGAGTATTTTTTTTCCTTGCTGACATTAGTTAGTAATTGGTCACTTTAAATATTTTCATTCACGGTAATTTGACTTCATAACTTTAAACACTTCTAACTGAGGTAGAGGCTACAACAGCTGTTTAATTCTACTGATTGCATCATTTATATACGCAACTAATATTTACCAATGGTCTGCTATGTATAAGGCAGTGTTTTAAGCATAGCGATTTACAAGAAAACTTCCTTATTCTCTCAGAATAAATACTCTAGATAAGCAAGTGTTAGCTAGTAAAATCTTAATAAAAAGTAATTTTCAGGGTGCCTGGGTGGTTCAGTTGGTTGAGTGTCCAACTCTTGATTTGTGCTCAGGTCCCGATCTCATGGTCATGAGATGGAGTTCCATGTGGGGATCTAGGCTGCTTGGAGTCTGCTTGGGGTCCTCTCTCTTCCTCTCTCTGCCACTCCCCATGCTCACATGTGCTCTCTCTCTCTCTGTTTCTTTCTCTCTCTCTCAAAGTAAATAAATAAACTTAAAAAAATCAAGTAATTTTCCCTTAAAGAATGAGGAAACTGAACTGTGGTGTTTCATAGTCTACAGTAGATGTGACTGTATTTCAGTTTCGTTTCTAGCGGGGAAGACAAGGATTCTTGAATCTTTGTTCTGGAAAATGCTAACTTATTCTGTCAGCCAATGTCAACCAAATTGAATAAATGGTGCAAAATTCACTTCTGAGGATTCTTGGCCCTTGTAAATTTGGCTGACTCTGTTTTCAGTGATCTTCCCAAATTATAGTAATCCATGAAAATGACAAATCCCTAAAACTAGGGGTTTTTAACCCAGATTTTCCTTGAAGTAATAGCCACTGACTCTCTTTTCAATGTGAAGAAGAGAACAGGACATTCCAGCCTTGAGGATATCTGTATTAGGTCATCCTGAATATAATTCATCTCTGTTACTGCTAACCTTCTGCTAACACCACTGAACCTATTCTCTAGGTAAATTGAGGACTTCAGTTTTCTGGGGACTTCAGTTTGGCACCATTCCCAGTATCATAGTCACACACACACACACACACACACGCACACAACCAAACCATCCTTATAGGTTCATTTCTAGTTCATAAGATTCTGCAGCAGAAACTAATTATCTAATTAATACCCAAATTACCTAATTGATACTCAAATCACCCAGTTAATACCAATTCTGAAACAATTTCATTTTGTTGCTGTCAACATCTTTCTTCACAGGATTCTTTACACTCTAGTCCCTACTCCCGTTTTTCTCCATAGATTTAATTCACAAACAATGCATGTTTCAGCCATATAAGTTAATAAATCTCTTTTATTCATTCATTTAAATGACATTAAACTCACTGCAAATCTTTATTGTTTGATTGCAATACACTTGACTCTCTTTGGGCTTCAAAAACCACTAGGACATGTCCACTGAGAGGAGAGGAAGAAGGTGATAGGACTCCCCCAAGAGGATTTGTCCCTCTAACCACATTTGCATATTTAAAGGAGAAATATTTTCTAAAAGGTGCCAACTTCAAATATGTCCTGGACTGTGCCTGAAATAAAGACATTAAACCTATGGGGTTTTTATTTTTAGTGAATGAGGTACTGAAGCAGAAAAGATAACAGCCACCAGAGTTATCTTCTTAAAACAGAAATGTACAGCTTTCAATGTCCCTACATTGCCTATAAAAATGCATGCAACTTTCTGTTGCAGTGGGCATGCATCCTGCCTGTTCTCCTTGCTGGCCCAAGGCATGGAAATAAGTAGACAAATTCTTCACAGCAAACCCTCTGGACTCAAAAAGTAAAAAAAAAAAAAAAAAAAATCGTGTGCCAAATCAAGAGCATCTGGCCTGATGATCATGGCTGCAGTGGCAGAGGTTGGGGAATGGTGGTGGAATTGCCTTGTGGAAAGAGCACACTGCCCTTAAAAACAGCCAGGGCAGAGCCTCAAGATGGTAATGCCAGAACCTGTCTCATTTAGTGCAGTATAACAGAAAGAATCAGGAACCCTCATGTTCTAAGAACTAGGGACAATGATGCTTCTCTGGGTTGCAAATTCAAGAGTTGCCATGGTTAGGGTGTGACTTTTATTGGCTTTGTGGCTACTGGTCAATCTAAACTATGGGAAGAGGAGCCATATTGTTGAAACAATGTTTTACATCTTGCTAATTTCCCAATGCTTTGTACTGTTCTTGATATAATTCTGTTGTTAAATCATTGTGTGATTTCGGGTAAAACTCTCTATGCCTCCCTTTTTCTGTTGCATAGAAGTAATGGCTATACCTCTCTTAGAGTGGCTTTGAGAATAAAGTGAAGTAATGCATATGAATATATTTTATGTTCTTTACATTATTATACAAATGTAAAGTAGCAAGCATTGGAAAGCTGTTTTGCACTGCTAATTCATAAATGCCTCTGCATATTAATGTTTTAGTGACTAAAATAGAATACTAATTATCTTATTTATATATTCATCAAAATAAGTAACATAACTTATAAATATATATACACACACATATATATATACACACATATATATACACACATATATATATACACACACACACATATATATACATATATACACATACATACACACACCACCCATCATAAGACTCAATGTTATTTTCAGTTTGAACTGGAAAAATAAAATGTGGCCTATAAAGGTTTTAATGTTTTCTGATTTTTTCCACTTGCACAAAAGTTGCTTACCACTCATCTGTAAAAAGAGGTCCAAAGGCATTAGTGGGCCATTGAAGATTGTTACAAAATAACTTAGTTTTAGAATTTCATCTTGCTAAATTCCCTTCCCAAGTCTCACTACATCCCCATCTAGTATAGTCCCCCAGTTTTTGTCTGACCTATGTTCTGTTATTCTTCTGTGCCTTTGTACGTGTCAGTCTCTACTTTGGATTTCCTATCCCCATTATTTTATCTGTTTGATAAAAAATATTCTTGTCTTTCAAGACCCAGTTCATGTCACTTTGTCTGTGTACCTGGCTCCAAATTTTCCATAAGTACTGGAGCATCCTTTTCTATGTAGTCTTTCCTACCCCTGTTAAACATTAGCTGTTTAATTAACTGTTATAAATATTTAATAAGAATGTTCTCATTTAAATTAAACTCTTAAAGGGTAAGAATATTTTTTATGGAAATCCCTCTATTCCTAGTGCCTAGCAACTAATTGCTAGCAAGTAATTGCTAACTAAATACATATAAGAAAGGAATTATCTAATAACTCATTAAAAGTCTAAACCTGAGCCTCAATTTTACTTTTTCTTTCCTTTTGGTACAATTGCGGGGGGTGCGGGGTAGAGACAAGAAAAGACCACAGAGGGAGATGCTTGTCACTGCCAGGTACACAGTATTCCGAAAAGTACTCTTGTGAAGGCAGAATAAGTAGATTTTCCCAGTACACAGAAAGGGCTTACTGAGAACTAAAAGACAGAGAAGTTGAAGAGTTTTCGTGGTTAGGATGCTTAATATTGGTCTTGAGGCTGTCAATCAATCTAAATGGGGTGGTCAACCAAGGCTAGAAAGAAAGGATCGATGAAGTTATTGACGTAGTGACTATTTCTAAGGTGGAGTCCATTAAGACACAAATATAATCCAGGACGCCTGGTGACTCAGTTGGTTAAGCTTCCGACTGCAGTTTAGGTCATGATCTCACAGTACATGGGTTTAAGCCCCGCTTTGGGATCTGTGCTGACAGCTCAGAGCCTGGAGCCTGCTTCAAATTCTGTGTCTCTGTCTCTCTCTTCCCCTCCCCAACTCACGCTCTGTCTTCTCCCGCTCTCTCTCTCTCTCTCTCTCTCAAAAATAAATAAGCATTAAAAAAAAGAGAGACACACAAGTATAGTCTAAGCAGGTGGCCAGCTAGGGTATAGTTTGGAGAGGCAAACACTGCACACAGTGCTAAAAGGGAACACAGAAGGCTAACAGAGAGGTAACTTCTGCAGTAGAAGCAAACAAATTCTTGCAGGGAAGCAACAACAGAATGTACAGATACCAGGTTGTGAAAGCAGGTAGAGGAGTGCAACAAAGCAATGTCCAAAGTTGCAAAAGTCAACAGACTTATTAGAACACAAAGATGTCAGTATCTTAGCACATCTGAATCTGGAATTTAAAAATATTGTTGGGGTACTTGGGTGGCTCAGTAGGTTAAGCGTCTGACTCTTGGTTTCAGCTCCAGTCATGATCTCATGGTTCGTGAGCTCCAGCCCCGCATCAGGCTCTGCGCTGCTGGGCCAGTTTAAATAAAACAAAAAAATATTGTGGTAGGGGTGCCTGGCTGGCTAAGTCAGAAGGGCGTGTGACTCTTGATCTCCAAGTGGTGAGTTCAAGCCCCATGTTGGGTATAGAGAGGAGTAGAGAAAGAAAAATATTGACTACCTAGGCTAAAACTAAGTCTGTAAATATCCATGGCTAGAATATTTCACCAAATCTGGATAAAAAGGTATTTGTAATTAAATAATTCCTATCCTATGTTGCTATGCGCATGAGTTATAGTGAAGGCTAGTTAAGAGTTTAGCAAAACTATATTTAATTTATTCATAAGGTGTATAGATTTTTTTTAAATAATGGATTTAAAATTGAAGAACCAAGTTTCCATTTTATCAGGAAATAAACACTCAGTACAGGAGTGGGTGAAAAATTACACCATTCTGATGACTGCTCATACGGTCGACCACCTTTGATTCTTTCCAAGAAGAGACCTTTACACGGCAGTTAGTACACACCTGATACCGAACCTGATGGAATTTGCCTGCTTTTAGTCCACCTGGACTTCAAAAGGATAGCAACTGCAGCACTGGCATTTAAACTTTTTTCTTTAAATAAGGCTTTCGATGTTAAAATGCATAAGATAGCATATTATCCCAAATGGCCCCAGAGCAGGTTCTCCAGAGGCGGAACGCAAGGCAGGGACTTACCTTAGTGGCACACTTCAGAAGGAAAAACACTTTGAAAGATGACACAGGCCAGGGAGAGGAAAGGCGCTGAGCAAGGATGTGGTTTCTCATCAAGTCTAGAACTGGTCTAATCCACTGAGGGGAACGGGAGTCTGGCGTATACACTGCAGTTTGCCCAGCAGAGTTGTCCTGCCTTGAGAAGCAAGGGCCGGGATCTTCTACCCCTTGTGTTCTACATATGTCCGACATTGGTCCTGTGAGGAGAGGAATATTGCAATCTCCCACGCATATCCAGGCCAAGGGCATTTCTCTGGAGATGAAAGCCCACTAATGCACACTTGTGGCACCTGCACCATGAGAGTGCAGCCCCGTGGAAACGATCAGGGCTGAGCAATCGAGAGCATCCACAACCAAAACCAGTGTATGTGTATCAAATGTAAAGAATCATTTCTACTTGAATATACCAACATCAATTCCTATGTAATTGCCCTTACTGTACTTTGCTCTTAATTTGGGCATTCAATGAATATATATGTGACATATGGAGAGAGAGAGAGAGAGAGAGGGATAGAGAGGGGGAGAGAGATGAACACTTACTATGGATGTAAGTGGTAACATTTTACTGTTTAATTATGTTGCTGTAATTTTACGACTTGGTTCTCAGCTTAATAAAATTGTTAATATAGGATTGTTGTTTCTGTTGGCTGGATTTATACTTTTTTTTCATTCTATAATGTGAAATGACTGTGCCCCCAAAAAACAGTTAAGACAGAATTAGAACCTTAGAATATGGTTCATTTAAAAAACAAACCTCAACAATTTATTTCTTAAAAGTAAATATCAAAGAAACACCAACAAGGTTTGCATTTCCGGTACTCTTCTGTCCATTATCACTGTCAATGAATCTTATTTTACTTTATTTTTTTAATTTTTTTGTCATTTAATTTTGAACTGTATAACTGGAAGACTACAAAATGTCTTTTGTGTAACTCCAGCTCTTCTTACTAAAAAGTCTTTGTGATAAATGTCAAGAATGTAAAGCCAAACAATCATAAATTAGTGAATAACTACGTACTTTCTTTTAAAAAAATGTATTTGAGTATAGTTGACACATACTGTTAAATTAGTTTCAGATGAGCAGATGGAAACTTACAAACCATCATGTTTCCGTGTTGTTGGTGCAAGAAGTTTAAACTTAAATTATCGGAGTAACTATTTTCCCAAGTTTAATGATTTTGTGATTTTTTTAGCTTTATCCAGTTCTATTAGGTACGTTTTTATTTTAAGGAACCTCAAAATTCATATCCTGGAAGTAGGCAGGGTATAAATTATAAATAAGTTATCACACGATAGAATGAGGCCAGCTGAAGCCTCATACTCTTTCTGTTTTTTCCTTTAAAATCTGTAGAACTCTGAAAAATATTGGCTACCCTCATTGGAAACTAAATATTCTAAACATCTTCCACTCTTTCCTGAGCCAATGCTTATTTATTTTTCAAACTTCATAATTGTGTTTATTCAAATAACCCACACAGCTTTGTAAATGCAAAATGAAATGTTAGTTATAATGGTGAAAAAGGTAAGATATGTTTACTTCAGATTAGTTTCTGATTTCAGTTTAAAGAACAGTCTGGGAAAATAGCCACCTGTCACTTGGAGACACCCCAGTCATACATGCATGCATATATAAATATATATCTTCATAAAAACTTATAAAAACATATATAATCTCATAAATATATATAATATAATAAAAACATGTGTATAACCTTTATGTGTTTTCACTATATGAACAGCTCTCTGAGATACACACGAGTTACAAAAATTATAAGGATACGTTAACTACTCTGAAAAGAACTCACCATCCACGTATTTAACTAACCACAGTTATATAATGTAAAAGCACAAGAGAGAAATATTAAAAAATGACACAAGAGAGAGGTTTGGGGAATAATGTATTCTGGGGAAAATCAGCATTAAGAAGTTTTCACAGAGGTCATCATTTGCACTAAGCCTTAAAATATGAGGTAAAGAAGAAAAGGCATAATAAGTAGAATGAGAGAAGACGTTGCAGTCAGCAGAAACCACCCTCGGATAATTTTATATGTGACCGATGTGGGTGGCCCAAAGAAGTTGAAGCATCAAGTTTCTGAAATTTCTGGGACCAAAATGTTTCCTGGCATGTAAATACCAGGAACTAGTAAACAGTTGTCTTTTCTCAAAGTGCTGTCATCAAAATTATTTAGTTTCAACTTCTTTCAGACCTTGAATCTCCTTTTACCCAGTTTAAAATTCTGCAAGTTGCTCATGATTGATGTAGGTGGGGTCAGGTGCCTACCCGTTTACCAGGGGAAAGGTATGAGTCCTTGACGAAAAATCCTGTTGAGACTACATCCAATGGCAAATGGAAATATTTCCAAAGAAAACTGGAGGTGGTATATTTATAAGATATGACCAATAATTAGTGTAAGAGACACAAGCATGCAGTCCCCTATAAGGAGAAGCCAAGCTAGTGTAAATGTTCTCTTGTCCTGCATCTTTTCCTTGTCACATACCTTAGGAATGTGAAAGAATGTTGAGATAAATAAGTTGAGTATTTCATCTCTATTGTCTGTAATTTCCCACCTTGAGATATGCTTATAAGAAGTGTGTTAACTTCTGCAATCAGGAGAGGGCTAGAGCTACAGAAGCACCCCTCAACCAATGAGATCTAGAATTGTTCTTCCCCTTGACCATTGAGACCTAGAATTGTTCTTCTTTTCTGTTGGTTCCTTGATGCAAGGCTAGTGGAGAGGAAAGACATGATTCAGGTGATATATATAGATACATGCTAAACACTGACTGCCCTCCTTAATTTTTTTTGTTGGGACCCATTTCCATCGATGCTCCAGGGAAATGCGTGATGATCAAACCAATGATTTTGCCAAGTTCTTTGTTTCTTTCTTTCCTCTCACTGCCTTGAAAGAAACTGCTTCCCCAGATAGTTTTCCTATCTCCTGATGCTTAATACAATGTTTTATTACTTAGTGTGTTGGATTTGAAATGGACCTGCAGGGGCGCCTGGGTGTCTCAGTCCATTAAGCAAACAACTCTTGATTTTGGATCAGTTCATGATCTCACAGTTCTGTGAGTTCAAGCCCCACATTGGGCTATGCACTGACAGTGCAGATCCTGCTTGGGATTCCCTCTCTCTCCCTCTCTTTCTGCCCCTCCCCCGCAATAAATAAATAAATAAACTTAAAAAAAAACTAAATCAAGCACTATATTTGTACATGTCTTTTACTCTAATGCACGTTCACAATCCTAGAGCACTGTGGCTATATCATATGTCTGCTGGTATCTCCAGGGCCTATAGACAGCAGGAACTTAATAAACATTAATAAATGGATGGCTATTTTTAGAGTTTACCTCAGTATTTTTCCTTTGTCAAACAATGTTAAGTGACAAGATAAGACTATCAAAAAGCAGCCCTAAGCTTCTAAGGATAGAAGGTGTTGAGAGAATTTATGTGTATGATAAACTTAAATGCAACATCATTATTTTTAAAAACTGAAATAACTCCAATCTTTTTTCCTTATGAATTTTTTTAAGTAATTAATTATTTTAATTGAAGTATAATGCACATATAATGTTATATTAGTTTCAGGCATATAATACATTAATGAAATAGCTCAGATTTTAATAACAAGATAAATTTTAAGAAAAACTCAGCTGCATAGCTTGTAATGATAAGATTTTCTTGTTATGTTAAGGCAAAGTGGCTCAAAAGATCTATGAGGCAAGAAGAGAAAACAGAGGAGAAAGTGATAGACATTATTAACTTATTCAGATCTGAAAATTAAAGGGTATAGCAATATTTACCAAAAGGCCATCCTGTATATTTCTGGACTCAGTATCTTCAGATATTTGTATCTATCATCTGCTAGTTTCCTTAAATATGCATTCTACCACCCACAATGTTGCTTTAAAACATTCTAAGGAGAGAGAGCATGGCCATAGGTATTCCCACCATTTATTTTTAAGACATTCTTAACAAAGGAGGAACTGATCCAAATAGTATAAACATCGTTTATTGATAAGGTGGGAATTGATTACTTTGAACTTCATAGTGTCCATCATGTTTTCCTTATCTTTATAACAACATAAAGATTTATTTAAAACATCATTAGTTCAGCAGTTATTGAAAATGTATTGAATTCTGATGCTGGACATTGAAGGGATTGTGGTGGTAAAGATGATATAGTCACTGTCTTCAAAATGCTCATAATATAGAAAGTTAAGTTCATAAACACCTGTAATATAAGGCAGTGGACAATACAAAGAGGCCAAATATGGAAATTAATAGGCCACATTGTTCCAAACACATCAGTGTTAAAGTTCAATTCATTTAAAGGGTTCATATCAGATTCACCATACACTCAATGGCAAAGGGACTTTTCGTGGACATTTAAGGATTTTAACTGCTTGGCATCAATTTTCAGTATTTACATTGATAGCACTGTGGTTTTCCATTTGAAATCTACCTTACCTCACTCTTAGTTCACATGCCTCTTGTGGGGCTGGGGCAGGTATTATGGAATGATTGGTGTAAGAAAATTCATGTAACAAGCCAGAATCCATGCAATCCAATTCCAGATATTTTGTGTGGAAATATTGGGAAAGGACAATATTCTCACTAAAAGTATAAACAGTATGATGACATAAACCTGGAAATTCTGGGAATTGCCACTTAGATCCTTGGAACATTTAGCACAAGGAAAGCAGAACTGAGAAATAGAAAGCAAGTAGGTCCCAATTCCATCATCTGAGCTGCTGGTTTTAGTCATCCTTGTCTCCTCCAGTTAAATGATCCAATTATACTCCCTTTTGCTATAGCCATTTTGAGTCAGGTTTCTGCCACTTGCAACCAAAAGAGTCCTGGCAAAGATAAGTGTAAGGGTAGACTGAGCCAGACAGGAAGAGCTATCTTATAAGGCAGTGAGAAATAAAGGGAAAAGAGTGAACCTACTCACTATCCCCGGCCCCTTACCAACATATAATTTCAATTCTGGAAAGCATATTTTGGCCAAAATACTTGGTGACATTCATGATAGTATTTCCTGGTCTGCTGGTTCAGAGTGCTGTCCAAGTAACAACATTCAATATTCATGAGCACGTAATGCTTGGACTATAACATGATTGAGTAATTATAATTTCAATCTGGATGACATTTCTAATGCTACTACTGGTGTTTATGCTACTGTGCGCCAACCTCTTGAATTTTCATTCCTTGACTTTTTAAATCCATGATATTGGAAACAGTGGGACCAATCAAAGGCACAATAGTGCTGGGGAGCCATGCCTTCTGCCTGTTCTTTAACAATTCTTTTATGGACGTCCATTTTCAGAAAATTTTCTTTCATATGGTTCAAAAATTCATGAGACTAAAATTTATGCTATGCTTACAAGGACAAATTCTAAATAGAGATTAAGAATAATGATTACATTCTTTTTGTGTGATTACTAAGAAAAATGAGTCTTGTTATAAATTTCAATTAAGCCCTATGGCCTGCTGTGAAGTCAGATGCAAATTTCCTATTATAGTCATTTACTAATCCACATACACTAAAATTACCAGAACTATTACATGTTCTACTACTTTTAAAATATGGTTTTCTTTTACTCTATATTTCAGAATCTGCTAGAATATTTGAAAGACTTTTGTAAATTCTTATACAAGTTCTTATTTGAATAAATATTTGTTTTAAATT
The DNA here is from genome assembly GCF_018350195.1 of Panthera tigris. Classification (NCBI taxonomy): domain Eukaryota; kingdom Metazoa; phylum Chordata; class Mammalia; order Carnivora; family Felidae; genus Panthera; species Panthera tigris. The sequence goes on from NC_056663.1 coordinate 117,771,742, forward strand.
TATATTATATGTAACAAAATTTCCTTAAGTTTGAAACATTTTTTTTCAAAATATCACTTCTTAAATAAAAGTATTTTGAATCTTTATCGTGTAAGTAATACTATTATTTTGACAATTATTTATTGAATGCCTGCTACATGCCATCATTGATCTAGGTACTGGGTATACAGCAGTGAATCAGCCCTGCAAGGACTCTGTCCTCTTGTGGGAGAGACAGAATAAACAAGCAATCAGAAAAACACACAAGATAATTTCAGTGCTATGGGGAAATGAAAATAGGGTTCTGTGTCTGAAAATCAAGTGAAGGTGCACTTTCGAGGAGGTGACATTAGATCAGAGAACCGAATTTTTGTTATGCAAGGTTATGGACTAAATTTTGTCTCCCAAAATTCATACATTGAAGTCTTAACCCTATCACCTCAGAAGGTGACTGTTTTTGGAGAAAAGGTCTTTAAAGGGTAATTAAGTTTAAATGAGGCCCTTGGAGTGGGTTCTAATCCAATAGGACTATAGTCCTTACAAGTAGAGGACATTAGGATATAGACACACAGAGAAAAGACTGTGGAGATCCAGGGAGAAGAAAGCCATCTACAAGGCAACAAGAAAGGCACTAGAACAACCCACTGCCATCTTGATTTCAGATATTTCAATTGCTTAAGCCAGTCTGTGGTATTTTGTTATCACAGCCATAGCAAACATATACATGCTGCTATGTCTTGGGAGTATTTTAGAAGTAGGAATATCTGTCATTACAACCCACAATCCTAAATTTCTGCCTACCCTCAATTTCCAATTGTAATCAAGTACATTAAAAATAGAAATACATAGTTATTCACAAATATTCACATTCATTGAATCCAATAGCCTCAAGCTCCAAATCTTTAAAGGACCAAAGTAGGATTGTAGCTTTTTTGTCATAACCACCCTCTGGTGGAGATATTAATGAATGAAGCAGTGAATAAAAGTCATAAAGCATGTGGTAAAATAAAAGACAAGGGTCAAAATATGTTTCCTAAATTTTTGAAAAATTTGCAAAAATATCAAACTACAATGCAATATCAATTACTAATACTAAACTTTATCTCTATGTCATGTTTGAGGTATTAGGATCAGCAGAGATATGTTGAAATGGGGAGAATTAAAAACAAAATAGCTGCAATGAGAAAAGAAATCCTCCCTTTATGCATTCCTACACATGTATATAGCTGTGCTGGAGAAGTGGAGAAGACAGATGTACTTTCTATTTATCTTGCAACACAGTCATGTGTGTAGCTGTTTTAATTAGTCAGAACTTCTGGATTACAAGTGACAGAATCTGAAATTGATTTAATTGAAGTAAATCAGTTGATAATTCATTAATTGGTATAACCATGAAGACTAGAAGGAGAAATGGTCTTTCTAATTGAGAACCAGGGATTCAAACACCATATAGCCTCTGTTCACCCATTCGTCATATGAATGTGGGGTCTTACATTTTCATACAGCAGGGAATTTGTCCTTAAAAAGCATTGGGGTTCACTCCATATGTGTTCATAATCAGACACAAGAAAAGGATCTTCCCCACCGGTTCTCATTGTAAATAATATTGGGAATGACTCATATTAGATTGACTTGGTCACATACCCATTCTTGAACCAGTCATTGATACAGGAGATACCAATGACTCAGGCTTAACCATAGGCTTACCTTTACAGTCAGGAAGGTAAGTCTGTTGCCACAGGGAGAATTGGGAGAGGGGTGAGTAGACAAAACTGTTTAACTCCATCCCTCAGCAGCTGCGAACAACAAGGAGCCATGACCATCACCTGAAGTTTCCAGCAAATTTAACACACTGGTAAATACACAAAGATCAAGAACCCCACCTAGAGTGGTTTGTCAATAACAATGATGGTTCCACAATAAGTTTGTAAGTGTATCTTGAAAAATGAATGAACTAATGAATAAAATAAAACAAGAGTTAGAGTCGGGTAAGAGACTATTAATACAGAGTAATGCTGAATTGAAGTTTAAAAACTCAAATTTTTCCAATTAAAGTATTTTAATAAAAAGCTTTTTAAGGAGTTTTATCATGACATGGACATTAAAAAATGATCCAACTTTTTAGATTCTTAAGTTTAGAAATTTTGACAGAAAGCCAAAAATTAAAATAAAATTGATTTCAATGGGTGAAAATTGCCCCCTCTCCTTTTTTTTGTATATTACTTTGTGGGTTGTTGGATTTTGTTATTGTTAAACAATAACACAGGAAAAAAGAAACATTACCAGAACAAAAAAAAATGTGTTTGCAAAATACTTCTGAATCCACCCCCTTCACACATAACCATCATGTGTTAAGCTTATAATCTCTCTGATACATTTTAACCTCTAATATCTATAATACCTAACATCTGTGCTAGAATAGCAAGTATAAAATATCTAAAGGTCTCATTTCATTATTCTATAATGTTTTCCAAACCAAGTCATATGCTAAAATAACTATTGATTATTCAAACAATTATCTCACATGACTCATGATATAGAGGATTTTCTTTAAAGATGCAGAGGACACACTGTCTAATCTCAAAGTGATGGTAACCCAGATGGCAAAGAATGGTAAACCTGAAGGAGAATCACTTCACTAAGGAACCTGAAGATGATCTCTTAATCATAGTCCTCTCACTTTACAAATGAAAGAACTGCAAATTTCTGCAAATGAGGACACATGACATATAAGAAGCCAAATGCAATCATGTGAGTATAATTGTGCCAGGGTCATATAAGAATCCAAATGCAGTGAACGATTAGAAATTACAATTTCAGGGGAACCTGGGTGGCTCAGTTGGTTAAGCATTCCAACTTGAGCTCAGGTCATGATCTCACGGCTCTGAGTTTGAAGCCTGCGTCAGGCTGTGTGCGATAAGCACAGCACTTTTGTTCCTAGGTCTCCCTCTCTACTCATCCCCTGCTTGCACTCTCTCCCTTTCTCTCTCTCAAAAATAAATAAACTTTGAGGCACTTGGGTGGCTCAGTCGGTTAAGCATCCGACTTCAGCTCAGGTCATGATCTCACAGTCCATGAATTCAAGCTCTACATCTGTCCCTTTGCTGACAGCCTGGAGTCTGCTTCAGATTCTGTGTCTCCCTCTCTCTCTGCCCCTCCTCCACTCATGCTCTGTCTTTCTCTGTTTTTCAAAAATAAATAAATGTTAAAAAAAATTTTTTTAATAAATAAATAAATGTTTAAAAAAGAAATTAAAATTTCAAACTCCCAATTAAATGCTAGGACCACTTACCCCACCATGCCAACATTCATGATGAACAAAGTCTTCCTTATGAAAAAATATAATGCTACTGAAGGACATAAGCATTTGTGAGGACAAAGAGCAAATTTAATGCATGTAACTTAAGTGATGAGGAAAGTTGGGGCACCTGGTTGAGCCTGGTTGAGTCCATCAGTTGAGTGTCTGACTCTTGATCTGGCTCAGGTCAAGATCTCAAGGCTCGTGAGTTTGAGCTCCTCATTGGGCTGTGGGCTGACAGCAGGGAGACTGCTTGGGATTCTCTGTCTCCCCTCTCTCTCTGCCCCTCTCCTGTTTGTGCATGCGTGTTCTCTCTCTCTCTCTGTCTCTCTCTCTCTCTCTCTCAAAATAAATAAATAAACCTTTAAAAAAATTTAAGTGGTGAGGAAAGTCAAGATAATTGAAAGATCATCATGAAAAAAACTTAGTTGTAAAAGGTTCATATGCTTATTTTAAATATCCCAAATGCCAAGTCCCTACCACTTTAGATAAGAAAAAGGAAAACAAAGAGAGAAAAATCATTAGAGTTGAGGACATTGTGATCATTTTTAATAATCAAATTTCACCAGAATAAGTTCTTTTAACAAAGTTTCCTCTTTTCTTTTCCACAAAGACTGTATTAAAATTGTTTCCATTTAATCCAAATGTATTTCTTGACCAAAACTTTTATAAAGAATATTCTTAATGTTTATTTATTTATTTTGAGAGAGACAGAGACAGCATGAGTAGGGAGAATCCCAGGCAGGCTCCATATTGTCAGCGCAGAGCCCTGTATGGGGCTTGAACTCACAAGACCGTGAGATCATGACCTGAGCCAACACGAAGTTGAATGCTCAACTTACTGAGGCACCCAGACTCCCCTCAACCAAAATTTTTAAAAAGGAAAAAGATATTATTTAAAAACAGGAATGGCAATATAACTTGTAAATACAACCTTCCACTGCTTTCTCATTGCCTTACTATGGCCCGGATCTGGAAGAATCGGTTTTCATTCTTAACTGTCTTAATGAGGAGGTCCTGAGTTTCTACAAATCCACAGAATCCCTGCTCTGGACTGCATTCTTTTTGACTAACTTTCAGCTAAATATAGTAGTGCACTGACTGTCCATAGCTATCAATCAGACAAGTTCCGCACACCCGGCTGGCCTTTGACAATACACAGAGCCATGGAGGCACTGAATGCTTGCCCTCCTTACGGCCTGATGACCCACAGAGTACTGAGGAAATATTTTGCTAGACTACAGATTCTTTCACTAAAATTATTCAAATCCAGTACATTCTAATCTTCCAAGTTTTAGAAAGCCTTTCCAGAAATACAGTGGATCCAACAATAAATTTAAAATATACATTTGTTAATAATAAACACTGAAATGTATTTCATACTGTCTGTGTGACAGGTATCGTTCTCAGTGTGTAACATGTTTAACTCATTCAATGAGCAGCACAGTATGGGCATCAAGAGCCTGACCCAGAAGCCAGAATGCCTGATTCAAATCATATGTCTGTCACTTGCTACCAGGATGGCTTTGGATAAATTACCTCCTTTACTAAATAGGATTAATAATAGTAGTATTTGCCCTATAGTGTTGTTATAAAGATTAAAGGAGTTAATCCTTTTAAAGTACCTTGAATATCTCTTGGACCATAGTAAGTACTATGTGAGTATATTAAATGGAATTACAATTTTAAGTAAGTTTAAGTTCTGTTATTTTATCCATCTTATAGATAAAGAAACTGAGGTAAATATACTCAAATAGCTTGATCAAGGCTGCATAGCTGCTAAGTTGTGGGACTGCACTTCACTAAATTTGGTGTCCTATTTTGTGTGTGATCTCAGAAGGGGGTGGAGTAAAATAAATAATATTTTTAAATGGCTAAGAATTTTTCAAATATCAAATTAGGCATCTAGTTAACTAGATGTCAACTAGATAAAAAGTTAAACACAAACAAACTGAAACAAATCAGATAAATTACTGAAAATAAAAGACAGAGGAAGCAATATTCAAAGAATATGAAGAAAAATAATACACATATATAGGGGACCAATAATAAGAACAACTAGTGACTTCCAATCACACAATTCAAATAAAATAAAAATTAAAAAGGTATGTATAAACTTTTAAAATAAAAATGTCAATAGAGAATTCTATATTTCAGTGAAAATATCCATCACATACTTAGATAAAATATATACATTTTTCAAATAAACAAAAGTGAAAGGATGCATACCAGATTTGCCCTTCAAGAAATTTCAATAGCTATTCTTCATGCTGAAGAAAAAGGATACCATATGAAAACCTTTGCACCAAAAGAATAAAGAGCACCAAAAATGAAAATCTTCGAATAAATAGAAAATGATTTTCTATTTTTCTTTTTTTTTTAAGTTTATTTATCCTAAGAGAGAAGGAGAGTGTGAGAGGAGAGGGAGGGAGAGAGGGGCAGAGAGAGGGAGAGACAGAATCCCAAATAGGCTCTGTGCTGCCAGTGCAGAGCCCAACATGGGGTTCCAACTCACAAACCCATCTGATCATGACCTGTGCCGAGATCAAGAGTCAGACACCCAACCAACTGAGCCGCCCAGACGCCCCAGGTTTTCTTTTTTCTTTGTAATTTAAAATATACAATTGACTATTTAAAGTAAGTATAATAACAATGCAAAATTCTTCATCAAAAGAAAACAAAGATTAAAATGGAAGACAAAATAAAGATAAATGGAAAACAACTTCATGAAATGATAGCCATATTTAAAATTCAATGAATTGATCATTCCACATGAAAGGCAAAGATTGTCTCACTATATATAAATGAAAATTGCAGCTATATGTTTTTTTACAAGGCTTGCATTTAGTTTTAAAAATATGGCAAATGATATATGACACAAACACTAATCCTAAAAAAGCTGAAGTGACTACATTAATATCAGATAAACCATAAACAGAGTGTCATAGAATTTTGCAGAGAAGAGAGAACTCTTATCATGATAAAAAGTTCATTTAATCAGAACACATAGCCTTCTGAGGCGCCTGGGTGGCTCAGTTGGTTAAGGAGGCAACTTTGGCTCAGATCATGATCTCGTGGTTTGTGAGTTCAAGCCCTGTGTTGGGCTCTGTGCTGACAGCTCAGAGCCTGGAGACTGATTTGGATTTTGTGTATCCCTCTCTCCCTGCCCCTCCCCCACTTAGGTTCTGTCTCTTTGTTTCTCTCTCAAAAATAAACATTAAAAATTTAAAGAAAAAAATAACCTTCCAAAATGTTTATATAATTTTTATATTGCCAATAACCAACTGAAATTTAATGATAATAACATCACTTTATAATACTGACAAAAACTTAGAATATTTGGAGATACTTTAACAAAATAGGTGGTGAAAACTTCTATATAGAAAAGCAGAAACATTGTTTAAGGGAAATTAAAGTTAAATCCTAAATAAAGAGAGATACACTATGGTTATGGATTGGATGACAATATTGTAAAGTTGTCCATTTTCTAAAAATTGACCTATTGATACAAAGAAATCCCATTCAAAATTCCAACAGTCTTTTATGTAGAAATTGATGAGTTGATTCTCAAATAAAAATGGAAATGCTTAGAATACCTGTAAAAATCTTGAAAAAGAACAACAGAAGAGAATGTAAACTGCCTGATTTCAAGGCTCACTATAAACCTTCAATAATTGGGAACTGTGGAACTGGCAAAAGAAAACATTTAGATGAATGTAACAAAATAGAGAGAACAAAAGTAGATCTTCACTTATAAGGTCAATTGATTTTCAGCAATGGCACCAAGGCAATAAAAACGGAAAATGGAAAGTCTTCTCATTAAATGAAGCAGAAAAAACTGGATACTTTCTATGGAAAAAGATCCAAGAAAACCAAAATAAATACATAAACTGCATGGTGCATACATACGTAAAATGGAATATCACTTACTAAAGAAAGGAAAACTACTGCAACATGTCATAACATGGATGGATTTCAAATATAATGTCCCAAATGGAAGAAATCATTTATAAGAAAATCTTGAAAAGGCTTAATTATAAGGATAGAAAATAGGTCATTGGTTGCAAAGGCTGGACATAGCAGAAGGTATTATCAGCAAAAAGAAATATAATGGAATTCTTTGAGGTAATGGAAAATTTCTATATCCAGAATGTAGCAATTTTTAAATAATAGCATCATTTGTGAAAAAAATAGAACTATATACAAAATAAGGTGAATTTTACTTTATATAAATTGTACTTCAGAATACGTGACTAAAAAATCGATTTGGAGTACCTTTTCACATGACATCACAATGTCTTGTTTATTGAGTGGACTCTACTACCAGCTAGAGTGTGGTTGATTGGACTAAGTCTAGAGAAATTATCATTACCTGATCTCCTTAGAAACTAGAATTTACACTGTATGCAACCAATTCTTTGTCAGATGTGGTATTTTTGGAAAGAGTTGTTCGTTTTGTCCCTATAGTTGTTGACTGACAAATGTTAACCAAACTGCTGTACTTTTATTCTGATTTATTCATTAAGATTTACCTGGTCAGCTATTTGTGTTGTCTTAATAGTAAAATCATAATACCTATTCAGTGACACCATTGATTGTTTGCAAATTGACCGTCATTCTAAGAGAAAGAAGTAGCTACCACAGATGCAAATTGATTTGAACATATACGCTTTCAACATTAGGTTAGTGTAGCAGGGATACTATAGTTTAATTCTTGTTAATTGAAATACCCTAATTCATGGGCATGAAAGAGTTATGGGGGTGAATCCTATATGTTGTTCAAAAGAAGAAGGAAACAGAATGGAGCTGGCCATAAAATGTTTATTTAAATTTTTAAAGTTTATTTATTTATTTTGAGAGAGAGAGAGAAGGAGGGACAGAAAGAGAGAGAGAGAGAGAGAGAGAGAGAGAGAGAGAGGGAGAATCCCAAGCAGGCTCCACATTGTCAATGGAAAACCCAAGCTGGGACTCCATTCCACATACCGTGGGACCATGACCTGAACCGAAATCAAGAATTGGCCTCTTAACTGAGAGCCATGCAGGCACCCCAAAAATGTTCATTTATATTCAATATGGGCAGTGGCTGAATAATCTTAAACAATGATAATTTTTTTTATTTGCAGAACAGGTAAGCAATGTTGGTGACAGTTTGAGAAGACATGAATTTAAATAATAACAGCCTGTCACCTCTCTCCCCACACACCCAACCACGCTTGCTATTAATTAGACTTGATCTATCTATTAAGAAACTGGTTATGAGAAGTGTGCAGAGAGAAGAGTGGAATATTAAATTATAAATACTTAGTATGATAAGGATATTTGGGAAAGGAAAAACAGGAATATTAACAACAACCATAACAATAATACCAACTTTTTGTTGGCATTTTGAGTGTCTATTGATCAAATGTTAGAAAAAGAGAATGAGAGATTTGGCTATACCCACACACTACTGAGCATTAAGTGATTACACTGTAAGAATTTAAAATGCTGGCTGGGGGAGGGAGGAGAGTTTAATGGTGTTAAGTGCAAAGTAGTAATTGATTTCAACTACTCTGTAAGGCAGAAAAGATGTTTTCTAACAAAATAGGTTTAAAAACCTCTGCCATTTTCAGAGTTTACTGAATACACCACTAGACCGACAAGTTCGCCACCACCATCATCGTCCTTATAAAAGGATATTGTTGTATGTCATATTTACTTAGGCAGAGATAAAGCATGGGGAAGCTATTTTATGAATTAAAAGCAGTGATTAAAGAATTAGGTCTCTAAAGCTAGACACTCATGCATAGATTTGAATGGGACAAGAATGGCATGAAACATGCCATAGTGGATGCAGAATGAATCAGTGACCATAACTTTGGTTAAGGCTATCAACACTTCATTAGCAAGCAGGGACTAGAAGCTGATACTAAAAATAAGTGCCAAGAACTATAACGGGTTTAAAACTTTACTTGTAAGCAAACAGGCCAGCCTGCCACATTTTCACAGATGCTGGCCAAAGATATGAGACTACTAGGTCAAAGACAAAGGACTTATTACTCATGGAACAGCAAACAGCAAGAATTTCCTGTTTGTATTATGGTCTCTTGCCCCTCAATTCCCACAGGGATGATGCAGAGCAGCCCAGGTGGATCTTATACACTTGGTGGATTTATGTCACAGCTGTGAAATCCTAAATTTATGAATCCTCGGTCTTTTAGAATATAATATAAATTGGCCAGGAAGTCTGCCCAATTTTTGTCCAAAGGGAGACATTATTTTTTATTATACTCAGAAGACAACAAACCCTGCCCTCTGCTCCAAACAGAGGAAGAAAAACCCTGCCCTCTGCTCTATCTTAAATGGCTATTTACTATAGAAATATCCTTGAACTTATAGTTACAGATGTACATTAATGTAAGAGACCCATGGAGAGAATGTCACTCAACATTAAGTGTATTTATGGAAACAGATAAATATAAATGCTTGATAAAGCTGCCTCTTATATTTCACTGTATGTAAATATGTACAATAACCTAAGTGACATTTTCATTATGAAATATAGACAAGGTCATTTCCAAAATAGTAGTTTTGCCATCTTCATAAAGTACTATATTTCAGGAACACATTAAGAATAAAGAACAGCAACAGGGTGCCTGGGTGGCTCAGTGGTAAGCATCCAACTCTTGATCTTAGCTCAGGTCTTGAGTTCAGGTCGTGAGTTCAAGCCCCTTGGTGGGCTCCACAATGGGCATGAAGCCTATTAAAAAGAAAAAAGAAAAAAGAACAGCATTGCTTCAGGTGTCCATGTGGATTGGTTTCTGGAATTAGAGATGATAAGTGAGATCACAGTAATATGGATATCCTAGTAAACTGCAGTGCAGATTTGAGCTAATTGTCTCAAAGTTTTAGGAGTAAACAATAGAGGTTTTGAAAAAATGTTCTGGCGAATCATTCATATTCATTAATCCTACAAACATTTATCTACTGGTGACAGTCACTAATATAGGTGCTAGATACAGAATCAAGTGAGGTAGACAGCCCTTGTTTTCATCAATTAAGTGTTTTAGAGAAAGAAGACAGTATGCAAATAAACTAATTAATATCTTAATTTGCTATAGTGTTAATCCTTGAAGATAAGAGAGGATAATAGCATAAACGTTTTGGTGCTGATCATGGCTCTGCCCATGTGCCACCCTCAGTGGCCGAGGAGGAACATAGAGAGACATACCAGAGATATAGACCACAGCTCCTTCTTGCTCGCATGCTCTGTGGGGAGCAGGGTCAGCTGGCCAGCTGGCCCATTTCCACATAGGGCCTCATTTTGTTCTATTTTTTTTTGTTTCTTTTCAAATTTTTATTTAAATTCTAGTTAGTTAACATACAGTGCAATATTAGTTTCAGGAGTAGAATTCAATAGTTCATCTCTTACATTGCCTAGTGCTCATCATAACAAGTGCCCTGCTAATACCATCACCCATCTAGCCTATCCCCCACCCACCACCCATCAACCCTCAGTTGGTTCTCATTTTTAAAAGTATTTTATGTTTTTTCCCTCTCTCTTTGTTTTCTTTCTCCCCCCTCCTATATGTTCATCTGTTTTGTTTCCTATATCCCCCCATTATGAGTGAAATCATATAGCATTTGTCTTTCTCTGACTTATTTTGCTTAGCACAAAACATTCTAGCTCCATCCAAGTTGTTGCAAATGACAAGATTTCAATTTTTTGATGGCTGAGTAATATTCCATTGTATAGATATACATTCATCAGTTGATGGACATTTGGGCTCTTTCTATAGTTTGGCAATTGTTGATAATGTTGCTATGAACATCAGGGTGCATGTACCCCTTTGAATATGTATTTCTGTACCTTTTGGGTAAATACCTAGTAGTTCAATTACTGGATCATAGGGTAGTTCTATTTTTAACTTTTTGAGGAACCTCCATACTGTCCTCCAGAGTGACTGAACCAGTTTGCATTCTCACCAACAGTGCAAGAAGGTTTCCCTTTCTTTGCATCCTTGCCAACATCTGTTGTTTCTTGTGTTGTTAATTTTACCCATTCTTACAGGTGTGAGGTAGTATCTCATCTTGGTTTTGATTCATATTTTCCTGATGATGAATGATGTTGAGCATCTTTTCATGTATCTGTTAGCCAGCTGGATGTCCTCTTTGGAAAAGTGTCTATTCATATGTTTTGTCCGTTTCTTAACTGGATTATCTATTTTTGGGGTGTTGAGTTTGATAAGTTCTTTATAGATTTATAGATTCTAACCCTGTGTCCAATATATCATTTGCAAATATCTTCTGTCTCATTCTGTAGACTGCCTTTTGGTTTTGTTGATTGTCTCCTTCTTTGTGCAGAAGCTTTTTATCTTGATGAGGTCCCAATAGGTCATTTTTGCTTTTGTTTCCCTTGCCTCCAGCGACGTGTCTAGTAAGAAGTTGAGATGGCCAAGGTCAAAGAGGTTGCTGCCTGTGTCCTATTCTAGGAGTTTGGTGGTTTCTGTCTTACATTGAGTTATTTTATTCTTTTTGAATTTATTTCTGTGTATGGTGTAAGAAAGCGGTCCAGCTTCATTCTTCTGCATGTTGCTGCCCAGTTTTCCCAGCACCATTTTTTGAAGAGATTGTCTTTTTTCCATTAGATAGTCTTTCCTGCTTTGCTGAAGATTAGTTGACCATATAGCTGTGGGTCCATTTCTGGATTTTCTATTCTTTTTCATTGATCTGTGTGTCTGTGTTTGTGCTGGTACAATATTGTCTTGATGACTACAGTTTTATAATAAAGTTCATAGTCCAGAATCATTGTTCCTCCAGCTTTCCTTTGCTTTTTTAGGATTGCTTTGGTTATTTGTTGTTGTGGTGGTGGTGGTTCCATACAAATTTTAGGATTGTTTGTTCTAGCTCTGTGAAAAATGCTAGTGGTATTTTGATGGGCATTGCATTAAATGCATAGATTGCTATGGGTAGTATCAACATTTTAACAATATATATTCTTCCAATCCGTGAGCATGGAATGTTTTTCCATTTCTTTGCATCCTCATCAGTTTCCTTCATAAGTGTTCTATAGTTTTCAGTGCACAGATCTTTTACCTTTTTGGTTAGGTTTATTCCCAGGTATCTTAGGGTTTTTGGTGTGATTGCAAATAGGATCTATCCCTTGAATTCTTTTTCTGCTGCTTCATTATGGATGTACAGAAATGCAACAGATTTCTGTACATTGATTTTATATCCTGTGACTTTGCTGAATTAGTGTATTGGTTCTAGCAATTTTTTGGTGGGTTTTTATCAAGACAAGATATTTTATTTTGTCAAATGCCTTTTCTGCATATATTGAGAGGATCATATTTTTCTTATCCTTTCTTTTATTAATGTGGTGTATCATGTTGATTAATTTGCAAATATTGAACCACACCTGCAGCCCAGGAATAAATCCCACTTGAATGTGGTGAGTAATTCTTTTATTGTACTACTGGATTTGATTTGTTAGTATCTTGTTGAGAATTTTTGCATCCATGTTCATCAGGGATATTGGCCTGTAATTCTTCTTTTTGGTGGTGTCTTTGTCTGGTTTTGGAATCAAGGTATCTAGGGGCTCTCACTCTTGGCCATAAGGGCCTCTTCTTCCTAAGACTCTGATGGAGGTAGTTGTCCTCCTCTGCCAGGGCTGCCTGATACATGATGTGCAGACTAAATGCCCAATTCCTATTGTTAAGTTTTGATGTAGAATCACAGCTGCAGTGATATATATATATATATATATATATATATATATATATGTATGTATATATATATGTATATATATATATATCCATATATATACATGTATATACATATGTACATACATGTATATACATATGTATATACATGTATATATGTATATATATGTATGTGTATATATGTGTTTATATATATATAATCAGCACTTGGTTAGTTGTAAATAAAGTGCATGCTATTTTATTTTCTGTTCTGTATAAAATATATTTTAAAAAAGCAGTGAGTAGGAGCACCTGGGTGGCTTAGTTGGTTGAGCGTCTGACTTCAGCTCAGGTCATGAACTCACGGTTTGTGAGTTCAAGCCCCTCATCAGGCTCTGTGCTGACAGCTCAGAGCCTGGAGCCTGCTTAGGATTCTGTTTCTCCCTCTCTCTCAGCCCTTCCCCTGCTCATGCTCTGTCTCTCTCTGTCTCTCAAAAATAAATAAATGTTAAAAAAAATTTTTTTAAAGCAGTTACCATTTTTTATTATAATGATCATAGATGGTAAAACTTGAAATCTGAGAAAAATTCAACTGTGAAAATATCTACAAGAGAGCTTTCTGGCAAAAGTAACAGCACTCTAAAGGTCTTGACCTGTGATAACCTCTGAGTATTCAAGGAAGAGCAAGATGGCTGGAGAGGAGTAGAAAATAAAAATGGTCAAAAATAATGTCAGAGCAGGGGGTGTTAGGGTATAGTAAGGATCCCAGTTTTATGGACTTGAATTATTTTCTATCTGTTAAGAAAACTCTTTTCCTTTCTTATAACAACAGAATCCCTCTTTTCTATGGAACTTTCTGTCTCTCTAGGCTAAAAGCTTATACACATGACCCAGACCAGCACAATATATAATCCTCTAGTTATAGTAAGTGGTTTAAGACAGACACATTATCTAAACCAGGCCACTCAGAGTCCCTATCTTGGGACTTCAACTATGGAGTTATTATGAGAAATAATCAGAGACATATAAATTTGTATCAAAAGAGAAGATGGGCTCTGATAATATTCAAGACTTAGAATCTAACCATGTTGGGGGCGCCTCGGTGGCTCAGTCGGTTAAGCATCCAACATTGGCTCAGGTCATGATCTCACAGTTCGTGGGTTCGAGCCCCACGTCGGGCTCTGTGCTGACAGCTCAGAGCCTGGAGCCTGCTTCAGATTCTGTGTCTCCCTCTCTCTGCCTCTCCCCTGTTCACGCTCTGTGTCTGTCTCAAGAATAAATAAACATTTTTAAAAAATAGAATCTAACCATGTTGTATATCAGAGAGCCACAGGCAGCTATATACACCAGCAACTACTATATATTGATTAAGTAGGTTTATTTGAATTTAGTAATTTGCACCCGAAAAAGCCTTTGTTAATTTGCCCATGAATACTTACCCAGCCCCAAAGATTCCCTTTACTCTTGCCTTAATGTTTAGGTAGAATAATCCAGGAAGTACCCAGAAAGTGCCCCTTGGCCACAGTTGCTGACTTCTCCAAAATATAGTTCCAACACTGAAAGATCAGCTTGTACTGCTTCTGAGATTAACCTGATAATTCTCCAGTCTCCATAGAATACAGAGCGGATCCCTTCCGTTCAGGGTAATTCACATCCATGTGAAATAAATGCCAAAGTTGGTCTGGACTTCTAAAGTTATAGTCTTGAGAAACGCATGTGTTTTATTTCACTAACATAGAACTTTTTTGGTATAAATCTGCTGCAAGGATGACTCCATTCTCATGTTAACTGCCTCATGTTTGATTCTCAGTTGAACCACCATTCCACTGCTCTTGCCTCATACAACTCATAAATTGTAGGTCAAAATTCTTCCTTACCTTTCTTACCATGTGGCCCTGGTCATAACTATCCCATTCATACCCTCATAAATGCCAATGGCATAAATTAACACCAGTGTGATATTGTCTTCTAAATTTATGTCTCCAGATCTATCTTCTGTGCTAATGTATAGGAGCAGATATCCAGTAACTCACTCAATTTCTTTACCTGGATACCTGAAACTTAGCTCAACACTCAACGGGTGCCATAATCATAACACACACTATGCCATAATCTCCTTCACTTCCTACGTTTTATTCATTATATTTTTAAATAACTTTACGGTTTCAATCTTTGCAACCATCAACCTAGTCCAATTCTGATATTTTTACTTGAATTTCTGAGGTGTCATCCTAATTGCCCTCCATGAAATTACTTTTCCTCTTCCAATTGCCATTTCATATTCCAAAAAATTTTTTTATCTCAATCTAATCATTCCAATCTCATGCCTGAAAAAAACTAAGAAGTAGAGTCTCATCCATTTTCAAATAAAGACTGAGCACTCTCTATGAGGACCTCTGCAGTCCATCTCTTGCCTTCTTGTCTGCCCACATCTCAGATCATTCTTGCTTCCCATATTTCCTTTGCACACATTCTTCCTACTGGCTACAATCCAGAAAGCTGCTTCATCTTTGCAGTTGTAAATTATGGCATCCAATTGTTGTTCTTCCTCTGTACTTTCAATATATGTGCTCATTCTTTTCCTATACAATAATTGGGTGAATATTTTTTGTTGGTTTTATTTTTTAAAGCAAGATATGGTAAAGAATGTGCTTCGTAAGTAAGGAAGGGCAGAATTAGAATTGAGGCTTAAAACTTTGTCTTCATAGATATGATAATTATTCTTAGTGACAGGAAGATGCCAATAATTACACTTGCCTCTAACATCTTTACTAGGATGAGTAAGATAGAGCCTGCTGGACTCCCTTAATAAAAGCATTGTGAAGAGTAAAAAACTTGACAATCGCTGATGTACATCACTAAATCTGTTCTGGCATAGATTTTTATTATTGTGTCCTTAAAATTTTCCAGACCTGAGCCTATAAATCTTGTTGGGAGTCTTCTTAATTCCTTTAATAGATGGGTCGAGATTTAAAAGATTCTTCTAATATGTAAGATAATTTGGAGGGAAATCTGTGATAGCATTAAATGCAAGATTAAATGCAATCTTCAGGATTTACTAGGTTATAATAAGAAGCCTCTGGCTACTGCTATTAAAAAAACATGATTTTCCTGGAGTAACCTGGAAGAGAAAGTGTCAGTTTTATTATAGACAAGGAAACGGATTGTTATTTTCTCCTTTCCCCCTACCTTGGGGAGTAGACTACTGTCTCTACATCCTTTTTGGACAGCTGGCTTTTTCTCCAGCTACTAGTTCAAATCTCACCGAGTCTTCTTTTGCCATAATTTTATTGCATGAAAAAGTGAGGTTGAATGCTTTAAATGCCATAGTCATTAGACCAGAAAAATTCTCAACAAGAAATCTAGTTCCTGTATCCCTCCGTGGAAAAAAATCTCAGGTAATGTTGTTGTGCACAATGAAATTCCAAAGGCAGACTACTTAAAATTAATGCAGGAAAAATGATTCAAATCAATTCTTTAGCTTCACTCAATTTCTTTTTTTTTTTAACGTTTATTTATTTTTGAGACAGAGAGAGACAGAGCATGAACGGGGGAGGGTCAGAGAGAGAGGGAGACACAGAATCCGAAACAGGCTCCAGGCTCTGAGCCATCAGCACAGAGCCCAACGGGGGGCTTGAACTCACGAACCGCGAGATCATGACCTGAGCTGAAGTCGGACGCTTAACCCACCGGGCCACCCAGGCGCCCCAGCTTCACTCAATTTCTTAATATCGATGCGTAATTAATTTCATTCTATGTGCAAAGGAGAATCCATCTCAGTTCTAATGTTTTATATAATACCATCCATATACATTTTTCTTTGAACACACCAACTTGGAAAATAAGCAGAAAACATCCTAATATTCTTGCTTCTCTCAAAACACAGAATACTTTCTCTATATATACACATATCCTCAGACCACTCTTCTTTGTTAAAAGTCAATGGATAGATACAATTAGGAAATTTAGAAGAAACAATGTGTGGGTAATGCTCAAGAACAGAATAAGAATTCAAAAATGCTTATGGACTGTATATTAGAAAGAAAAGAAAAAGAGAGAAGGAGGAGGGAGGATTGAGGAAAAGAGAAAAGAAAGAAAAAAGAAAAAAGAGGGGACAGGAGCAAGGGAGGAGGAAAGGAAGAAGAAAAAGAGAGAAAGATGTTTCCCATTCACATCCGTGGTTTCTATGGTAGTGACCAGTGATGATCCCTGATAATAGAAATTCTTTAACATCACATGTGTTACTAAATTTTACTTTTAGATAAATCTGTTCTGCTCTTGGTCACCAATAAAGAGGAATAAAATAAGAGAAAACAAATCCCATTAGTAAGAAAATAAAGCAGAAATATTCTACACTATTTCTCTGAGCCATTAAATATTTCTTAAAAATATTCTCTAAATCCAGATTTGATTAAAGTTTATCTTCAGAAACTGATGATTTCTTAATTTTTTTTTTGCCACTGAAAATACTGTATTGGAAATGCAATCCTTCTTTGGATGCATTTTTACAGAATACTGAGATTTTTAAGACCCTTCTTAGTAGCTAGCTGGAAAGAGAAACGATAACCCTGGACTTTCTCCAAACATCCACATATCATTCCCCACTCCTGGACCTGGAAATAGTTTTTATAGCCTTGAAAAAAACGTCAGAAACATCTTCTGTTGGATTTAAAGGCAGGCTTCATGGTCATGTGAAAGAGGATTAGGAGAGCTGTGGGAAAAAGCAGGGCTGGAATGTGCTTCAAAAGCTGCCACTGTTAAAGATGAGTCATGGCTGTGGGTTAGTCAAGCTGAGGCAGGGCGAAGTTTTGTGCAGACAGGGTTCAGCCTTGAAGGATTTATAAAATAAAAAATAAATTAAATAAATCCATTGCCATAACATAGACTCCATGCCAGGTTTAAAGAAAGGAAAGAATGTTTTAAGGACTGTGTCAGCTTCGTTGGGAAAAAAATAGAAACGTGTATTTTTTTAAGTGATTGTGAGTCATCTATGGAAAAAAAAAAGTAATAACTGCCTTAATGACAAATAACATTCATTGAGCTTTCTCTAGACAGCAAAACTTCAATTATCAGTTGCAGCAAGTGAAACAGCAGAAACCTCTGATAAAAATCTGGGTGGAACTTCCTTTATTTTTGATTTGAACTATATGGGACAGTTAATGTTGTGCCTTTAGCAGAATCTTAGTAGGAAATTGGCCATTTGCTTTTCCCCAAAGCATTCCAGGATTCCTTCCAGAAAAAGTAGGCAAGAGAATCAGTACCCTTGCCACTGCGGCTTTGCTTCTCTCTCCAACCTCACCCCTCCCCCAACTTTGACAATCCTGTCAAAGGCATTTTGGGGACAGACCAAAGAAATAAAGAGCAGGATTGCCTCTGAGACTTTTGATCTTCTAGTGCCATCTATTGCTGCTCTGATTTTCGACATTCATAGCCAATCTTTTAAAAGCCTAAGCAACTCAGGACTTTTTTTGTCTTAAATGATTAGGTAAAATATTAAAAAACACAGAGTCAGTTGATTCTCATTTCATGTGGAGGGATTTCCAGCAATGCTTTTCTGCTACATAAAATGAAGAGAACGATACTCATTCACGATCTTGGTTTATAGTGGGACTAAGATAGGGTAATCCCAGTTCTGTTTTGTTTTATTTCTGAAAACCTCTTTAGATCTGGGTTATCAGGATAATTACATCAATTCTCTAATCTGAGAGAATCAATCTTTAAAATTAAAAATGATTACATCAATATTGGCTCTTCTAAAGTATCTAAGAATATTGGCAAGGGAAAATATGGAAATAATGGTTTCTTATTTTTCCATTAAAAATGAATTTTTATCCAAATTGCCTAAAATATTGCCTAAAACTTTGATGCAAATAAATTCCTCTCTCCCTTCTTGCCTATAGCAGTTGTGTTAGCACCAGTATTTTATTTATATGAACAAAGAGAAAAATGGACTTGAATGACCATCTGATGCTTTTGATTCTTTAGGAGGTGATTCTGTGGGGCAAGAAACCCCTCCTACCTTGGTGTGATAATATTTTCAATTCTAAATTGTAAGATCATTTTCCTTGCATAGACAAAGACCACTGATTTAAAAATCTAGGTTTTAAGAGCAAAATGTGGAAAGTCCATTCCCTTTCTGGCTTGACCTGCCAATTAAACATTAAAATAAAGTGAGCCTCCCATGTGGAATACGTGTGTTCAAAAGATAGCTTACTGGAGATGTAATTCTTGACCCTGACTCAACACTGTTTTGACAGCATATTCAGATCGTGTCAAAACTGGCTGTGATCCTGACTGTTGATCAGCAACCAAAGTCAGAGGAATCCATGGCTATTCTAAAGATGACAAGAGAAGCAAAATAGATCCTTATTTTTAAAAACATTACTCTCCCACAGTCTAGATTTTTTGCTTGCCTTTTGCTTGTGTTGTTTTTCTTTTTTCTTAAAGTGCCGGCTGAGAGAAATGCACATAGGGTTCCCACAAAGAACATATAGAGTGAACAAATTACTAGTCAAAAATGATTTTTAAGAATAATAATAAGTATTTTTAGGCATCTGATAGGTCAGTTTGCCTATGTGTGACACAGAGAGAGAGACAGACAGAGAGAAGGCATGTTCTTAGTATCCTCCCATTATATCATCCAAGTAGTTAAGACTGCCTTGAGTTGCTAAATATACCAACCTTCTCTCCAATTCCCTTCTTTCTTTTTGTTTACTTCAAACTTGTTACAAGAAAATGTGACATTCTTGCTCAGAATCTGATACTTAAAATCTGTTTCCCTAACCCAGGAATAAAAACATTAAAGAGACAACCATTTATAGCTGTGCCCTAGAGAAAGGTTAACAAGATGAAGACCAAGAAGTGACAATTGCTTAGAAGTAATGGCTGTCTATTATGCTGCTGTGGCAGAGGATAAAACATGGCAAAATGCACATGATTTTATTAAATACCTCTGCAAAAAGAAGACTATGAAGGGAAAATGACTCAGCCAGAGGTAGCATTAATTGATCAACAGTTTTATTACAGAACCAGAAGAGGGCACTCGTCTCCTACTAATGATAGGATAGCAAACTTGAAACAAATGGCAATTGATGGGAGGTTTCTTCAAATAAATGAAAACAAGAGACTCGCTTCTAATGTATTATCATAAAAAAGTTATCCAGCATATTTTAATGATAAATTATGAACTGAATATTTTATAACATCAGATAAAAACTAAAAATATGCAATTACACTTGTATCACTTTTGTGCTAGCTTCAGACATTAACCTAATTTACTTTTTTTTTTTTTTTTTTTTACCTATTGCCATCCTTTTCTATGGCTTCATATTGAAATAAAGATATAGGAATTATGTGATTTCCTTGTATTTTTTTTGTTTTTCTCATCTGATTAAAAGCAAAAGGAAAGGCATGACTAATTTCAAAATTAACTACCACAGTAAACAGTTTGGCTAAAGATAGTTTTTAGGACATTCCCCAAGTAATTCTCTTTCTCTCTCTCTCAATCCCTCTCTCTCTCTCCCTCCCTTTCTCTCCCTTCTCTCACTCTCTCTCGTTCTCTCTTTCTCTCTCAAAGTAGATAGGTAGATAAATACATATAAGTAGATAGATGCATACATGTATGTATACATGTTTACATACATGCTTATGTAATTGTACATATATATGCACACATTTATATACATACAAAAATATGTACTGTTGTAAAACATTACTAAGACATACTAAAGCATTACTAATATTAAATGCAATAAGAAGATAAAATTCTATTTTTTCTACTAAGAAAACATATTTCACATACCTTATCTCTTTAGGTTCTCACCATAATTCTCACAACCAGGATTTTAATCCCCCCTAATTTTACAAGTAACCTGAGCATTAGTTGTCATGACCTAAGGCATTCAAAAGTCTGAAAAGTGAAAGAAATGCAGTATAATGGAAAAAGAAAGACAAGAAAAATATGTCAGCTCTGTACCCAACAAGAAATAAATGGAAGCCTCAAATCAGAACAACTCAAAGATATTTATTTACAAAGAGTCTAATTACAAATGAATGGATAATACAAATGGAAACCAATAGGGATAGTGCAGAAAATCTGGGCACCAGGAAATCTCTAAGAAGTTACCAGAATAGAGGAGGAATCTTTACAAGAAGCTACTTTGAGGGACTATAAATAAAGAGGCTCCAGTTAGAGAAACAAGGGAATAGAATAAATATCCTGATTCTTGTTTGTCTCTCTCTGATCTTTTTAAGGCTGTCATTCAACATTAACTTAACTGAAGCTCTGGTGTTTGTTTGTTTGTTTGTTTGTTTTTTAATGGATATCAATCTCCCAGAGTTAAGAGCAGAAGAGTGAAGAGTAGACCTTGTGTAACCCAGCACAATGTTGTTTATCAAATGCTTTGAGTATGCCAGGAACATTGTTGGACACTTTCGTTAATGTTACGTGACTTCACTCTTAAAACAACCCTGCGAGGCTAATAACATTACTGCCCTTTTTGCAGAAGTGAAAACTGTGACAAATACATTATCTATTTGGTTCAGGGTCATGTGTCTAATGAGTCAGAGAAGAGGCTTTTAAATTAAATCTGTTTAACATAAAAGCCCTTTTAAAATTATTATTAGGGGTCAGACTTGGAATTAAGATCATTTGTAAATCCTACCTCGATTATTAACTAACTGTATAAACTTGAGCAAGTCACTTAGCTTCTAAAAGCCGTAACCTCATTTGTACCATCCAGTCATTACTATGCACCTTACAGAATTTTTTGGTGAGGTTTAATTTAAGCAGCATAGGTAAAGACAACTAAAATGGTATGTACCCCAGAATAAATAAGGATTATTTACAGTCGAATAAAAATGTAGTACAGTGCTATTATTGCATACAATTTTAATCCAAAACCAGAAATAATTTGAGTTAATGTCATTATTATGGGGATGGAGCCAGTGAGAACCCATCCCAATGGCAACAGTGGATTGACAGAAAAAAATTGGATAGGTTAATGAAACTAAGTTATAGAGGAACTTGCAGCCCTACTTTGCTCCATGGGATATCAACATGTATTCTTAATCATCCATAAATTTGTTCCAAAGAAACACTGATTTTGTTACTTTTTTTGATGTATAATTTAATGCCATAAAAAACTGAGAACACAATTTAGTGGACTATATTTTTATTTAAGAATAAATAATTCTTATGAAGATATTTTACAGTGAGGAAAGGGAGTATTAAAAGAACTAGGTTATTATTAAGCAGAGAGGCTTGAGAAAGATACACTTTATATTTATATATATATATATATATATATATATATATATATATACTGAGCCTGGCTGGCTCAGTCAGAGTAGCATATAACTCTTGATCTCAGGGTTGTGAATTAGAATCCTAAATTGGGTGTAGAGATTAAAGAAATAAAAAGATTGAATAAAGAAATTAAACATATGCATGTATTTATATATATATGTATATAAGTGTAAATATATATAAATATATATATAAATATTATATGAGAGAGAGAGGGAGGGAGGGAGAGAGGGAGAGAGACTCCCATTTCCAACCATGATGAGTAATTAGACACAGACTTAACTTCTCTCAAAAAAATTAGAATACTTGACAGACGTGTTTATACACATTATGCAATAACCAGCACATTTCTGTGACTTTTGAAAAAAAGGAAATAAATAATATGAATCCCATAGTTGCCCCAGTAATTTGTATGGAAGCAACTCTAAGTGTAGGCAAAGGGAGAAAAAATCCAAACAGAACTTGTTTCTGGACATGCTGCATTGAAGAGAATGAGATCAGAGTCAGGAATGCCGAGTGACCTAGAATTTCCAAAGTACTATTCTGGAAATAAAAAAAAAAAAAATCATGCAGAAAAAGTGTCCAGAAATATGTACTAGGTCACACATGCATAGAAATGCCAAAAGATCAGGAAATAGTGACCAGAAATTATACACTGAACAATTGACAGAGCTCACATGGGGTAGGGAAATCAAATATTCTACAGGTTGTATATATGCTTGCCAAGACAAAGCCCAATAACCACTAAAAAAAAAAATAACAAAATCAAGACACTTAATGAGAAAACACTTACGATGTGCAACATTTAATAAAACAAATTCCTTGATATGTCAAGATGCAGTTTTAGTTAAGATGACTATAACAAACTACCATGGAATGGGCACCTTACAAATAACAAATTTATTTCTCATAGTATTACAGCCTGGAAGCATGATGAGAAGCCTCTTCCAGCCTCACAAGGCAGAAAGAGAGCCAGCCAGTTCTCTGCCTCTTCCTATAAAGGCACTAATCCCATTCATGAGGGTGCCACCCTCATGACCTAATTATTTCCCAAAGGCCCCAATCTGCAAATACCATCACACTGGGGATTAGATTTCAATCCATGAATTTTGGAGATTCATAAATCTTCAAGTCATAACAAGCAGAAAAATTCAATCAATAAACCAAAGGAAACCTGGGTGATATTTGGGTTACTGATGACTGAACTAGCAAGCGAGCACAATTAGTAGGCCTGCCTTAGAGGAAATGATAAACAAATTTCTTCATGTGGAAGATAAATGATAAAAGACAGAAACCTGGATCTACATAAAGGAAAGATGGGTGCCAAGAAAGGTCGTTGTGTGGGTAAATATAAAAGTAGAAAATCTTCTTTCTCGTTTTCTCATGTCCTTAACAGAAAACTAAATACTTAAAGTAACTTAATAATATTATATTACAGGGTTTGTAATGTATGTAGAAGTAAAATAGATGACAAAAATAGAACAAAACATGGAAAGGAGAAATGGAAGCGTACTGTTGTTAATTTCTTACTATAAGTGAAACAATATGCCATTACCTGAAGGCACACTGTGTAAGTAAAGATGCATATTGTAAACATTAGAACAACCACTTAAAATATAAGAAAGAGTACTTAGAAGACATGAGCAGACATTTCTCCAAAGAGGACATACAGATGGTCAACAGACACATGAAAGGATGCTCAACATCACTCATCATCAGGGAAAAGCAAATCAAAACTACAATGAGATAATCAACCTCACTCCTGTCAGGATCGCTAAAATAAAAAGACAAGAAATAAGTTTTGGTAAGGATGTAGAGAAAAAGGAACCCTCATGCACTGTGGGAATGCAAACTGGTGCAGCCACTATGGAAAATAGTGCAGAGGTTTCTCAAAAAAATTAAAAATAGAACTATACTATGATCTGGTAAACGCACTACCAGGTATTTACTCAAAGAATACAAAAACACTAATTTGAAAAGCTATATGCACCTCTAGGTTTGTTGAAGCATTATTTACAGTAGCCAGATTACGAAAGCAGTTTAAGTGTCCATCAAAAGATGAATGGATAAAGAATACGGGATGTATATATAGACAATGGAATTTATTCAGCCATAGAAAAGAATGAAATCTTTCCATTTGCAACAACATGGATAGAGCTGGAGTATTATGCTAAGTGAAATAAGTCAGCTGGAGAAAGACAAATATCATATGATCTTACTCATATGTGGAATTTAAGAAACAAAATAAAGGAACAAAGGAAAAAAGAGAGACTCAAACCAGGAAATGGACTCTTAACTATAGAGAACAAACGGATGTTTAACAGATGGGAGGTAGGTGAGGCGATGGGTGAAATAGGTGATGGAGATTAAAGAGTACACTTAGCATGACGAACAGTGAGTAACGTGTAGAATTGTTGGGGTGCCTGGGTGGCTCAGTTGGTTAAGCGTCCTACTTTGGCTCAGATCATGATCTCATGGTTCGTGAGTTTGAGCCCCACATTGGGCTCTGTGCTGGCAGCTCAGAGCCTGTAGCCTCCTTCAGATTCTGTGATTCCCTCTCTCTCTGCCCCTGCCCCACTCACACTCAGTCTCTCTCTGTCTCTCAAAAAATAAATAAACATTAAAAAATTTAAATATATATATATATGTATGTATATATATATATATATATATATGAGTATAGTTGATAAATAGTGGATATAAAATGGAATAGGAAAAAAGTCTAAAAAAGGGGGAAAAAGACTAAGAATGAAATAAAAGGATAATAGGTGGTGATACCAAGATGGGAGAGTTAAACACAACCATACTGATAATAACGGGAAAAGTATGTGCTTCAAACCAGTTAAAATGCAGAGACTGTCCTACTGGATGATAAACAAGAACTAGTTATATGCTGTCTACAAGATTTCCACTTTAAAGATAAAGACACTGATCAGTAAAAAGTAAAAGGATAGGAAAGATATACTGTGTAAGTTCCTCGATAAGAAAGCTGGAATGGCTATATATTAATATCAGACAAAATATACTTCAGAAAAAGGAATATTACCAGTGATGAAAAGGAACAATTCACAGGGATAAAAGGTCAATTCATCAAGTATATATAACTATCCTAAATGTGTATACAAACAATAATGGAGTTTCAAATTACACGAAGCAAAACTGATGAATTGAATTGGGAAATAGAACAATTAACAAATGCAATTTGTATTTCAACATTCCTTCTCAGAAACTGATAGAAAAATTGTATAGGAAATCAGGAATTAGACAGAATTGTATAGGAAATCAGTCAATTTTACTTATTTTATTCATTCACAAAGTTCCATTCAACAGTAGAATACAAATACTTTTCAAGTGCATATGAAAAAAATCAAGTAAAGCACGATTTCCCATAGTTGCTGCCCAATTTTAAATATTATATTTAAATTCAACAATTATGAAAAGGAATAAAATTTGAGGACTTAAACTTATAGATTTAAATACTTAATATAAACCTACAGTAATGCAGTGTGGTGTTGTCATAAAGATAGATATGTAGATCAATAAAGCAGAACTGATTCTCCAAAAACAGACCCTCATAACATATGGTTAAATGATTTTTGACACAGGCATCTCAACAAAGTTTGGTAGAACAACTGGGTATTCCTTTGGAAGAGAATAAACCTCACCCTTACTTAACATCATGCACAAAAATTCAGTTGAAATGTATCACAGGCCTAAATGTAGCAGGAAAATTATAAACTTTCTAGAAGAAAATATATTTAAAAATGACTTTTGAGCAAAATTTTCTTAGGAGTACACAAAAAACAAAAACCATAAATGAAATAATTTATACATAGTATTTCATAAAAATGAACATCTTTTACTCTGAAAAAAAAACACACTGGGAACATTCTTGTACATACCTTTGTATTAATATGGATGTTTTTAAGTTTTGTTATACCTAGAAATATAATTTTGACATTAAGTATGCAAATATTCAGGCTCAATGAGTAGTATTGAGAAAGTTATCCAAAGTTGTTGCTGCAAATAACATACCCAGACATAAATGAGTTCCAATTATTCCACATTATCGCCAACATTTAATACCATCTAAATTTTTTTCATGTTAGCTATTCAGGTAAATGTAATGGTATCATAATGTGTGTGTGTGTGTGTGTGTGTGTGTGTGTGTGTGTGTGTGTGTGTGTTTTAATTTACATATAGTGAAATGCAATGTTCTTAAGTATATAATTCTACGAGTTTTGATAAATATACAAGCCTGTGTAATTAACATCCTAATAATGATATTAAACATTTGCATTACCACGAAAGTTACTGCCTACCTCTTTCCAAACAATCTATACCCTCTGAAGCAGTACTTTAAAAAAAATAGTATTTTACCATAGATTAGTTTTACTTCTTCCAGAACATCATATAAATGGAAACATAAAGTATACACTCTTTTAGATCTAGGTATCTTTTTGCTCAGCAGAATAATTTGAGACTCATCACAATGTCATGTATTCCAGAACTTCATTCATTTTATTGCTCAACAGGGTTCTATTCAGGAATATGTTTTATACCTTCTCCGTTCACCTGTTTATAGTCATTTGGGTTATTCCTAGAATGAGGATTATGAAAAAACTGCTGTAAATATTTTTGTACAATTCATTCTGTGAATAGATGCTTTATTTTTTTTTCTTGAATAAATACCTAGGAGCAGAACTGTTGTATCATTAGACACATGTCTAACTTTGTAAGAAACTGCAAAACGTTTTTCAAATAGATTATGCCACCTCACACTCCTGTCAGCAACATATGAAAGTTCTAGGTGCTCCAAATCCTTGCCAACACAGGTTTCCCTCGCTATCCCAAAGTAAAAACATTCTTATGAAACCTTTCATAAGCCAAAATGGCATAATGGCATAAAGAAGTAGTTACCATCAATGTATAAGGAAAAAATGTGAGTGTTCCCTGACCTAGAAAATCATCTCTTTTTGGCTTTTCTGTTACCTTAGGACACATCTTGCTAATAGATGTACAACATAAATCAACATAAGGCACAGATGCTCACAGACCAGTTCAAAGCTATGGTGCTTGATAGCTGAGATGCTGAGTGTAGTTCCTGGAGAAGGGACTTGACACAGCCTCCATGGTGGCTCCCTGCAAAACGAACACCCAACACTATTTTTGCCTTTCACCTTTCTTGTAGAAGCAAAAATCCTCTTTGGATTTCTTTTGCTTAGGAAAAACAAGGTACTAATGTAGGTCTTTCCTAAAAGCAAAATGGCATAATGCAAACTTTCAAAAAGTGAGGGATACCTGTATTTGGTGTTATCACTCTTTTTCATTTAGTCATTTTTGCAGGTATGAAAATACATGCATCGTGGTATTGATTTGCATTTCCCTGATGAGTAATAATGTTCATCATCTTTTCACATTTTTAGCCACTGATTATTTTCATTAAAGTGTTTGCTCAAGCCTTTCCCACTTCTTAATGGTATTGTTTATCTTTGTATTATTGATTTGTGGAATTTCTACACATATTCTGAATACAAAGCCTTTGTCAGATGTAATTAATGAAAATATTTCTCCCTTTCAAGTTTCTTAACAGTGTCTTTGATGAGAAGTTTTGAGTTTTAGTTCTAAATTTAGTTCTAACTTCCACTTTGTCCTTTTTTATGGTTATGCTTTTTATGTACTAACTGTAAAATCTTTACTTATCCCCGAGGTCACCAAGACAATATCCTATTTTGTTTTCTTTTAGAAGCATTACAGCTGTAACTCTTAGACATACGTTTAGGACACATCTTGATTTGACTTGATGTAGACTATGAGATAGATCATGAGCTGAATATTTCTTCTTTTCATTTACACAGTTATTTTAGCATCATTTGATGGAAATACTTTCAAAACTCCATTGAATCTTTAGGATATCTTTCTTAAAACTCAATTGTCCATTTAGATTTGGGTCTATTTCTGGCCACTATACGTCCATCCTTAGGCCAATACTATACTGGTTTGATTATTGTAGTATTATGGCAAACATCAAATACTGATAGTGTGAATTCCTCAAATTTGTTCTATTTCAAGATTGTTTTCGGGGCGCCTGGGTGGCTCAGTCGGTTAAGCGTCTGACTTCAGCTCAGGTCACGATCTCGCGGTCCGTGAGTTCGAGCCCCGCGTCGGGCTCTGGGCTGATGGCTCAGAGCCTGGAGCCTGCTTCTGATTCTGTGTTTCCCTCTCTCTCTGCCCCTCCCCCGTTCATGCTCTGTCTCTCTCTGTCCCAAAAATAAATAAACGTTAAAAAAAAATTAAAAAAAAAAGATTGTTTTCATTCCTTTAGGGCCTTTACATTTCCACTTCATTAGAATTAACTACCACTGACTGCAGTGATCATTAGTTCTGATGGAACAAATATTCGTACTTGTTCCCTGGACACAATAAAATGATTGCACTTCCTGGTTCCTAGCAGTTGAATGGAGTTCTAAATCTAAATCCAATCCATAACTTTAGAGTGGAAGGCATGCTGGTACTTCTGGCCTGAACATTTAATTAGCAAGTGGAGACCTTCAAAATCTAGCTCATTTCCTTCTGACATAGTTACCGACTGCATATCAGTTGATAGCAGCTCCCTCAGCCTGAGTCCCAAACTGGCTATGATGACCAGAGACTTCTTGACAATGAACATGTTATGGGGAAAAACAAATAAACCCTTACTATGTTAAGTGAGTCACATTTGGGGGTTGTTTGTTACCACAGTGTTATGTGTTCAATCCAGACTAAGCTTCTTTGCCAACCCTCATCAATATCTATCCTCCACACAGATTTCACATATCAATGATTTATAAAATTCTTTCCATTTTATAAAAATGGAAAATTTATAAAAAAAATTTATAAAAAAAAATTTATAAAATTATTTCCATTAACATATCTTCAAAGAAAATAAAGTATTATAATTAAAATCTGCCTAAATCTGTATTTCCCTAACTATGTTCTGTAAAACATTAGTCCTAGAATATATTTGTAGATATTCCTCATAAAAGCATCCAATGTTGGGGCACCTGGGTGACTCAATCAGTTGAACATTGACTCCTGATTTCAGCTCAGGCCACGATCCCAGGGTCATGGGATGGAGTCCCGTGTTGGGCTCCATGCTGAGAATGGAGCCTGCATAAGAAAAGAAAAAAAAGACCCTTGTATTTTTTCAATGTGCCAACACTCACGATCTAATTCAATGAACGTTTGTGGCACATACATCACATGGTTGAAATGGTGCTAGGTCCTGGGACTTAAAAAAAAAAAAAGCCCTGAAATACTTCTCAATAAAATAAAGGAAGATAGATAAGTATTAACTGATGTATCCTAACCCTTGTATCCATGGTGCAAGTGGAGTTACATTGACTGGAATATAGCAGATCCCTCTGGTTTGTTCTTCTTTTATGTTCTGTCAGACCTCTAAGCCTCTCTCAGACACTTCCAGGAAATTCAGTGTGTCACATGATTTCTCCATCAGTCATCACCTGGTATGAACGTCCTGAATGAGAGTGTGATTTGTTTGCCCAGGTGTTGTTTCCAAGTGGTTCCCAAAACTTCAGGTGTTCAGGTGCCAAATGAAATGGCATTTGGAATTTCTCAAACTGCCCAGAAATAGAATTCTCTCTTCCTTGACTTTGTAGTATACTGTCCCCTACACCCTGGAGCAAAACTTGTCACTTAAATCCTGGGCTTCCTTCCTGGCCATCTTCATCTCCAATCGTGGAAACTGGCATTGCTCTTTTCTCCGCAGTGCTCACTACTAGTCACTGCAATTGGGTAGAGGATAAATGCCATGTGTTTATGTGTTTGTTTTGTTTTTCATTTTTATAGATTTCAGGTACCAAATGTAATTATGTCCTCAGCAAGCTCTATTTCTCCAGTGAAAGCACTCATACAAATAAATGACCAGGTGGCCTGCGCTTCCTCATCCTCATCAGACACTATAAATGTCTGAATCTCTGAGGAGTCGGAGCTTGAATGACTATCAACAAGTAAATAAATAAGAGGGGCTGGGATGGATCATCCATCTTTATCTTACCCAGAGTTCCAGAGATACGTGTATATCTGAAGATATGTAAGGACAAATGTTAAGTATAGCCTCTCATATCTGCTACATCAGGGTCAATGTCATTGCAAAGGTGGAGTGAGTTGGGAAAAGAGAGGGAATTCTAGATTGTGTTGTAATTACCATCTTCCTTATGTTTTCAAGTGACCATTGTGAGAAAGGTTGTACCACAAGTAAGAGGGATTTTTGTGGGATAACAACACACAATAGTAAGTTACAAACATCTTTCATCACGATAGATATAGATCTGATTCATCACTTTGAATGACTATTAATATTCTTTTATGTGAAATAATCACATTGATCATTCCTAATGACAAATATTTTACTTTTTAATATTTTACTATGATAAAAATAAATATAACCAAATAAAACATTTATAAAGTGCCTATCCACTTTGTCCATATTTTTATTTATATTTGAATGTAATGAACTTTCAAAGACAGGGCTGATTATCTTGTCAAGATACAATCTCATAATTTCAAAATTGTTTTGCAGGGTAATTACTAACTATGCTTTTGGAAAATATCATACTATTAATATTAATTTTTGAACTTCATTGAAAATTTTAGAGTGAAATGAACTTTGCTTTCTTTACTCACACTAACAAAAATATAAAACCATTTTTGAGAAAATCACTGAAATTCTAGATTAAAATATCAGTATTTCTACTATAAACTAGGGTTTTGGGGGCACCCGGGAGCCTCAGTTGGTCAAGCTCCCCACTCTTGATTTTGGCTCAGGTCATGATCTCCCGGTCATGAGATACAGTCCATGGAGTAGGACTCCATGGCCAGCATGGAATCTGCTTGGGATTCTCTCTCTCTCTTTCTCTCTGTGCCCCTCCCCCCACTCATGCATGGGGACACATGTGCAAGTGCATGAGCTCTCTCTCTCTGTCTCTCTCTCTCTCTCTCAAAAAAAAAAAGGAAAAGACAAATAAACTAGGATTTTCACCAATAAAATATAATGGACTTAATTTGTGATTTGCCTTCAGAATTTGAAAATGCTTTATTTTCACTTGTTCCTTAGACAGTACAGTCATTAGCTACAGAATCATGGCCAAAGTGGCTTTGCTGCCCTATAGGGTAATTAAAAATGCTGATGTAGGTATTATTAAATAAATATGCCCCTGTGTATATGTAAACATGCAAAATGCAATTTATTTGCATTTGGATGTGTATCTTAACCCAGTTAAAGTTGCTTTGCTCCACTAGGACTAAAGTCCATGAAGTTAGTGCTCTGGGCAGTGCCACAGGGGCTGGAGACTAGCACAGATTCCTCCAGGACAAAACTCCAGCCCTCTACATGACAGACTTGCGACAGTAGCCCTGTGGCTATGTGAAATCCCAATTGAAGAAGGCTTCAGAATCAAGGTGAGAAGTCAGGCTAACTTCCGAGCCCAGGAGAGTTAACAGTTAATGCTATTCAGTTTGCAAGTGTGACAATAATGACTTTTTCATGCAGTGTATTTTATGCCCTCATAAAATATACGCATTTTCTAATTCTAACTTCCATGGCACATATAGGACAGTTATTATTACTCTCACTTTATCGTGTTTGGGTGACAGTTTTACACATTTCTGACTTACTCAGTTTCCTTTGTCAAGTTCTCTACTTCTTTGCTGCCCAGCCTGTCTCATAAATATTCTTGTCTACAAGGAATCAGTACCAGCAAACATTTACTAGTATTGAGGTTAGAGTAAATTATAAGATATGGCCCCACGGAATAAGGAGTTAAGGCCTGTTAAGGGAGGTAGGAGGGAGCACTATGGGAAAAGTACGTGGAGGATGTTTTTAAAAGTAGTGGTATTTTGCGGGTAGGGGAAGTGTTAAGAGACTCTCTGGAGAAGATGGCACCTGAGCCAAATCTTTGAAAAGTGACATGGAGAGTGTGGGAGGTTTTTGAGACAAAACACACAGCAAGTGCAAAGGCATAAAAACACGAAACAGTAAGGTGTAGGAGCAGTCAGAGCATTCTGATAGCAAGCGTGAAGTGCCAGGAGGCTGGTCTTCTAGGTGGTTCTAGGCCTTTGAGACATGTGTATGACACACAAGATTTTAAAGTTGTGGATGTGATTTTTTTTTTCCCCTCTGGATTCTCTGAGCCCTTCATGTGTAATCAGTGTCTCTGTGTTCTGCTCCCCAAATGTGCCTCATCCGTTTTCCTTTCAGTTTTCAGAGTTTGTTACTGCATTTCCCAACACATTCTTTTTAACAGATTTTTACTTCTCAACAAAAATTTCACCAGAAATTGTAGAACTTCTCAAAAATAATGAATATGCATCATGTAGATATTAATTAAGCTAAAGTAACTATAGGTTTTCTTAGCTGGGATCCATGTAAGATACCTGAACAAATATCATTATTTACATTACATAAAATTGTGTACAAAATAAAACTATTGGAATTCAGGATGAAAGCTTTTAAATATCTAAGTGTATGTAATACATTAGATAGTTTTTTATACCTGATAGAAAATATTTTATATATATATTCTGTATATATTTTTAATCAGCTTTATAAATAATCCCTCTAGTTTGAAAATATTAAAACCTTAACTTTTATTTTTTATTTGTTTTTTCTCCCAAAATTACACATTATTGGTTTTATTTTTTTTATGTTTATTTATTGGGGGGGGGGAGGGGGCAAAGAGGGAGAGAGAGAGAATCCTAAGCAGCCTCTGCACTCTCAGTGCAGACCTAAGCTGAAATCAAGAGTTGTTTGCTTCACCAACTGAGCCACCCAGGCACCCCTAAAACCTTAACTTTTAAAAGGCTTGTTAATGAAGTGTGTATTTTCTGTGGGTGTT
This sequence comes from Panthera tigris, assembly GCF_018350195.1. NCBI lineage: Eukaryota > Metazoa > Chordata > Mammalia > Carnivora > Felidae > Panthera > Panthera tigris. Next base: position 117,804,901 of record NC_056663.1, read on the forward strand.
TTCTTACCCATCTTTACGTGCTGAATTTTATATAACAAAAACGATGTATTAAGCTGAATCCAATATGGAGAACTAAGATAACCTCATTATTGGAAGAACTGGTCTTTTCTTCATGTGTATAGCTATTGATGTATCGATTAAATACTTCAATTATGTCACATTCAGACAATTTTATGAACTCAGATTCCCCTTTATCACAGAGGTGATAAATTTCTAGACTGAACGATTCACTAGATGCTACTTCGCTAAGTTTTGTCAACTATTTTGGAGCATGAAGATTCACGCTGAAACCTTTTTACTGGGCTTGGTACATCATGTACCAATAGCACTTCCCTCTCCACGAGTTCTCTTCTTGTAAAAAGACAAAATAATTCTTTACAGTAAGATCGCTCTGATAGCATATGGCATACTCCTCAGTCAATTAAGTAAGGAGAAAGAGGAAGAGGGGAGAAATTATTGCACTTCTTATAAGCTCACGGATTACTTCTTTCAGGTTTTATTTTACTTCGCATTCAGAAACATCATTTTGCTCCATCTAATTCTTTAAGCTTCTGAGTAGAATTTTCCTTATTCAGAACTGAATGTGTTCATCTCATTTTAATTGGAACTGAATGCTCTTATCTAATTTCATAGAGAGTAGATACACATAGAAGATGTGGACACTAAGCTTTTAGTAAGTGTAGCAGAGTTTTCTGGAAGGGAAGGATGATGGGGTGGTGCTCAGTGATTAATAGCCGTCACCACAAAGGAGATTGCTAACTGCCCACGGACTGACTTTATAAGGTGCATTTCCTTGGCCTGTGTTTGGGTTCTCAGTCTTAGGAGACAGATATATTGGATTGGTCGGCCTCAGGGACACCACGTGGGTCTAGTTAAATGTAAAATATATATATATTAATCAGAATATGAATTTATTGATTTGTAGGGAGAAATATAACTTCCAAAGAGGTCAGATATTCATATCAATAAAGCTAATTTCAGTTTCTTATTTAAGGAAAACGATGAGAAGCCAAAAAATTAGGTCAGTTGGTAAGTCAGAAATTGGCTTAAGAGAGTTGGCCTAATACGTAATGTGCTCTTAATGCTTATTGACCTTAGAGTCTGATAGTCTGATTCCTTCACATGCATTAGAGAAATATATTACTAAATATATAATGAGACTGGATATTAGCATCAGCATTTCAATGTGTTCTTACTCCTGGAAAACACTAGGAAAAAACTTAAGAAAATATCATCACCACCATTACCACCAACTTCTTACCTACGCTACCCTGGTTTCTTTGTGTTTTTGTTTGTTTGTTTGTTTGTTTGTTTTTAAAGTTTATTTATTTTTGAGATAAAGAGAGAGAGCCAGCATGAGCAGAGAAGAGGCAGAGAGAGAGAAGGAGAGAGAGAGAATCCCAAGCAGACTCTGCACTGTCAGTGCAGAGCCTGATCAGGGCTCAAACCTATGAACCATAAGATCATGACTTGAGCCAAAATCAAGAGTCAGATGCTCGACCAATGGAACCACCCACATGCCCCTGTTTGGTTTTGCTTTAATGTATTTTACCTTAATGGACCTCTTCACTTATAAGTACAATTTTTGAATATGATGATACCAAATTTCTTTTGAGTTTTTGGCATGGAAGTTATTTTTCTGTAAAGTGTTGTGTCCTCTCCTGCTTGTTAGCACTGTTTCTGCTCTTTCTCTCTTTCCCCTCTCATTCTTTCATTGCATGTTCTAATTTAACTTTCAGACATTTGGGGTACCTTGTCTGTGTCAATTCTCTAATAACAATAAAAATACTACTTTGGTATAAGACTAGACTGCATGTTGTTCACAAAGACACTTTTGCTTGTGCCTGGAGGTTGCATAAGGACAGAACTAGACAAACTGCTGCCTGAGGCTACTGGCTGGTTTGCAGTTTGCACAATAGCTTGGTCTACCACCGGGAAACTTAGACTCTTACCTCAACTCAAGCTCTTTTGGAGCTTGATTAGGATCTCACATCCTTGTGAAGAGAAAAGAAAAGTTTACCAACTATTCTTCCTCCTCCTGCTAAAGAGATGTTTAAGTTATGATTAAAATAAGAAAAGTAATAAATACAAATCTGTCATTGATTAAGTCTGTATTGGGAGGTAGAATAACTAAACTACATAAATCTAAGATGAGCCAAATTAAATATTTTAAAATAAACAATATGTTCAGCATTAAAGTACCTGAAAATTAGTAGAAATCCCTAACTATACTTTCTGATATGCTCAATTTTCATTCTCTTCATGCTCAATATTTTCCACAAATATTACAGAAATGGAATAAAATATCTAATGCCTGATAGACAAGTACACATACATACACACATGCAAATTCACAGATATCTACAAAATCTACCTGAATTTTCTACCTCAGGAAGAAGTGCAATACGTTTTATGGCGTTATGGTTGGGGGCTGGGGATAAGGGTGGGAGGTGGGATCAGTTATATCTAATTTCATTATTATTTTCAATGCCAAAGGGTAATGTTGCCACTAGAGGGCAGAATTTGACTAGAAATCAAAGCAAAGTAACTATAATACCTTGCAGACAAATCAGATGTTTTATCACAGTATACATACAGTTAGGTAGTCACCAAACAACTTGAGCTTCACCTTTGATCTTAACTTTTTCGTGGTCTTTGAAAGTTTTGTTTCATGCCCATACCAGTGGTCCAAAGATGTGTTTCCCATCAAATCCCTGTGAGATTATAAAGCATGTTTGTTTAGGTAGCCTTATTCCTATTCTTGAATTTTGCTGTTTTCTTTGAAAGAGAAAGACACTCCTTGTGTTTGACATTAGGATAAGTTCAATCAAGAAATAATGACTCAACTCTTACTATAAGCCCTACACTTTGAAATTTCCTTATGCACATACGAATGGGATACAGTCCTGCACTGAAGTTTATGCAACAGTGTCTTTCACTGCCCACAAAACACTTGGACTTCCTGTGATAGTCTCTCAGATCCTGTCTGGATCCTGCTATTGTCCACTTCTTCCACCTGAAATTTTTATTTTCTAAGCTTATATTTATTTGTAGGAAATAAGTATTCTTACATATTGTAAATTTAACAATAAGGGCCAAGATGAAAATAATGTAATATCTGATTCTTCTTAACATGCATTTTCATGTTAGAATTCATTCCTGGATATAACTAATAATGATTTTTTTTAATATTTGCATTTGTATTTCATTTGACCATTTCTCATTAGCTAACACTTATAAATGTTGCCCATATGGCTGTCACTGTAAGTGTGTGAGAGAGAGAGAGAGAGAGAGAGAGAGAGACAAAGGGGCGGTGAGCCAGGGAGAGGGGCAGAGAGAGAGGGAGAGAGAGAATTCCAAGCACAGAGCCTGATGTGGGGCTCGAACTCAGGAACCATGAGATCATGACCCGAGCCTAAACCAAGAGTCAGACACTTAACCGACTGAGCCACCCAGGCACAAGAGTGTAAGGTAATTCTGAATTTAACACTATGATATAGATATGATAATTATTTCCAACTTAGAGCTTAAATTGAGCCCAAGAGTGTATATTTCTAACTATTTAGACAGTTAAGAAACATGAGGATCAGGGCTGGGGCTTATTTGAGATTACTATGTAAGTAAGTGGTAGAACTACTTTTCCTGACTCTGGAGTTGATTATACCTACCTCTCAGGTTTTCTATAAATACCATGAAATCTACATTAGAGCCCTAATATAGCCCTCCATAGTGGAGGCAGAAATTACTAGGTTTGTTAATATTTAAATGTAAAGCCTTATCTTTATCCTCCCATGCTCACCAAATCAATTCATTAATTGGCTAGCCTATGAGTCACCCAGAAAGATGGTACTTTTAGGTCCTCATAGCAAGGGATCACAGAAGATGCTTGGTATTCTAGACTGAAGTGACAATTTGGTAGAGCCAGAAAGTCTACCTTCTGGACTACTAGTGATTGAGGTGCCCTATCCTCATAGATACCTTGCCACTGACTTATAACTGTTTCTTCAAAGCCAGAAAATAATGCTAATGAGCTACTGATGAAGTCAAATCTGGATATATGATTAGGCTTTTCCTATTCAGAGTTAAACCATCAACTTCAACTGTGGTTTTAAGTTACTTTGTAAAGTAATTTTTTTGCTTGCTTTTTAAATTTAAGATGTACTTTTTATATCTCCTAAAAAAATGAAATAAGCAGATGTCACTTAATGTCTGGCGAATTAAAAAATAACACTTTGTTTTAAATATTGATATCAGGAGGTTGAGACTTAGACAGAACAAAGATCTGTTTTAATGTGAATGATAATTCACTCAGTTCCAGCTCAGAAGGAGGCAGACTGTGTGGTCATTAACTTTGTAGACATTTCATTTGAGGTGAATTTGTATATTTTTTGGCATCAGCAATGAAACTTACACAATCCCATGATTTTTAACTTTTATTACTTTTATTATCAGAAAACTTAGGATAACTTTCCAGCTTTATTGAGGTATAATTGGTAGACCCAAACTGCACATAATTAGTGTATACATTTGGTGAGTTGGAATGTATGTATACACTGTGTTACCATCACCACAGAAGTAATACAGATGCCCATCACCTCCAAGGAACTTAGGATTCAGATTCAAATATATTGTTTTAGTGTTTAGACAATATTTGACTTGTTTTTTTGAAAGCACGAGTTCTCTTCCTTTCTGCAAATTGCCTCAGTTCAATAGGACTGGAGGTAGGAGGAATCTCTAGATGGGATCTGAAGAGCCTCCTTTGCAATGAAGTACCATCAAAAGACCACAAGAGGGAGCCTGAATCCCACACTGGAAAATTCGCTCAACAGCCATGGATTCCTCAGACAACTTGAAGTAGGTCATGTGAACCATTGGTCCATAGGTTTATTTATTATTTTCTTTTAAAGACTTATTTGTTTTTGAGAAAGAAAGCGCAAGTGAGGAAGGGACGGGGGGGGGGGGGGGTTGGACAGAAGATCCTAAGTGGGCTCTGTGCTGACAACAGTGAGCCCCATGTGGGGCTGGAACTCACTAACCATGAGATCAAGACCTGAACCAAAGTCAGCTGCTCAACAAACTGAGTCACCGAAGTACCCCATAGGTTTATTTTTAAGCATTAGAATATGCACTTAGTGGGGCACCTGGGTGGCTCAGTTGGTTAAGCGGCCGACTTCGGCTCAGGTCGCGATCTCACGGTCCGTGAGTTCGAGCCCCGCGTCGGGCTCTGTGCTGATGGCTCAGAGCCTGGAGCCTGCTTCCGATTCTGTGTCTCCCTCTCTCTCTGACCCTCCCCCATTCATACTCTGTCTCTCTCTGTCTCAAAAATAAATAAACGTTAAAAAAAAATTAAAAAAAAAAAAAAAAGAATATGCACTTAGTGTCTCCAGATATCAGGATCCATGTCTCTTCAAGCTGAAGTAGCAGTCCTTATATCCCCTTATGAGAGGAACTTTGTTGCAAATATAGGAAAAAAGTAAGGATTTATTTTTACAAATTTCTCAAAATCGAGAATTGCAAATGGATTTTATGTAATATAATTGCATCCCAGAAAGAAACTCAAGCATATTTCTGAGAACACAAAATTTAGCACCCCACAAGGTTTATTATCCAATCAGATATAACCAAATATTCAAAGAAGTAAGAAAATAAATCCATAACAGAGAAAATTGGCCAATAGGAAAAGGCCTGGAAATAGCACAGATGATAAAATTATAAACAATAATTTTAATTTTTTTAAATGTTTATTTATTTCTGAGACAGAGAGAGACAGAGCATGAGTGGGGGAGGGGCAGAGAGAGAGGGAGACACAGATTCTAAAGCAGACTCTAGGCTCTGAGCTGTTAGCACAGAGTCAGAAGCAGGGCTTGAACTCACAAACCATGAGATCATGACCTGAGCTGAAGTCAGTCGCTCAACCGAATGAGCCACCCAGACGCCCCAACAATAATATTTTTAAAGTTACAATATCCATACTATTTTAGAGCCAGAATATTTTTATATATTAAAATATGTACATATGTATTTATTAATATTTGTATATTTAAGAGCCAGAAGAAAGACTGAGCCTGTTCAATAGAGATATGGGGAATATAAAATACACTATAAGAGAAAAATGATTCAAGGCAGATATAGGGCTGCAGAAGAAAAGATTAGTGATGTAGATAGGAGGGTAACAGAAATTGTCCAAAAAGTAAAAGGAAAAACATTGTGAGATCAAGCTTCGCATAGGGCTCTGTGCTGATGGCACAGAGCTTTCTTGGGATTCTCTCTCTCTCTTTCTCTCTCTTTCTCACTCTCTGCCCCTCCCCCACTCACATGCTTGGATGCCCTCTCTCTCTGTCTCTCTCTCTCTCTCTCTCTCTCAAAATAAATAAATAAACTTTAAAATTACATTTGAATAAATAATGGCTGAAAACTACCCAAATTTGATCAATACTGTATACCTACAGATCCAAGATCAATAAACTCCAGAAAAAAGACAAACATAAAAACACATCAAGGCAAATCATAATCAAAGTGCTTAAAACAAATGATAAAGAGATCATCTTAAAAACACCTGGGAGAAAATAACACAGTACATAGGAAAGAACACATTTAGAATGATAGCATGCTTTTTGATGGAAACACTGCACACCGGAAGATATTTTTACCAGTGGAGAAAAATCTTTAAGTATTATAATTTAAAAACAACGCAAATAGAAATACTATTACCCTGGATATCTATACTGAAGAAGAAGAAGAAGAAGAAGAAGAAGAAGAAGAAGAAGAAGAAGAAAGAAAATCAGTAAAATATAGATTACTCAAACAAAATTGTTAACTAAATTTACAAAAGTAAAATGTATAAAACACAACAGTAAACAATAGTGGATTATAATCTCTTCAAGTGTACATGGAATATGCAGTAAAATAGACAATATTGTGGCCCCCAAAACAAGCCTCATCAAAAGAAAAAAGATTTCTGTCATACAAAGTATGTTCCCTGATCACAATGGAATTAAGTTAGAAATCAATAATAAAAAGATTTTTGAAAATTTTTAATTATTTTGAAACTAAACTAAACAAAAGAAAAACCCAAAAAAGTGAAAACAAAACCAAGCTTCTTTTTTTTTAATATGAACTTTTTTGTCAAATTGGTTTGCATACAACACCCAGTGCTCATCCCAACAGGTGCCCTCCTCAATGCCCAACACCTATCCTCTCCTCCCTCCCACCCCCCATCAACCCTCAGTTTGTTCTCAGTTTCTAAGAGTCTCTTATGTTTTGGCTCCCTCCCTCTCTAACCTTTTTAAAACCAAACTTCTAAATAATCCATGGTTCTCGAAAGAAACAAAATGAAAATTAGAACATATGTGGAACTGAATGAAAACGAAAACACCACATATCAAAAACTGTACGATGCTAAACCATTACTTCTTTTTACTTTTTTTTTTATGTTTTATTTATTTTTGAGACAGAGAGACAGAGACAGGATACAAGTGGGGAAGAGGCAGAGAGAGAGGGAGACACAGCTCCAGACTCTGAAAGGTCAGCACAGAGCCCAATGAAGGGCTCAAACTCATAACCACAAAATTGTGACCTGAGCCGAAGTCGACACGCAACCGACTGAGCCACACAGGCACCCCTAAACCATTACCTTGAGGAACATGTATAGCACTAATACCTACATTAGAACCAAAGAAAAAAAATCCATTAATTCATCATCATCCACCTTAAGAAATTAGAAGAGAAAAAGAGCAAATGAAGGCACGAGTAAGTATAAGACAGAAAATAATAAGCTCAGATGAAAAATTGATGAAATAGAAAACAGAAAGAAAACAGAGAAAATTAATGAGACCTTTGAGAAAAACAATAAATTTGATAACCCCCTGGCAAGACCTGATCTGGAAAAAAAGACAAAAGAAATAAATTACCAGCATCAGACATCCTACATAATCTAGAGATATAACAATGATAACAAAGTAAAATTGTAAAAAAGCATCATGACCATAAATTTGACAGGTTGGATGAAAATGAAAAAGTCCTCAAAAGATACAAACTACCAAAGCCCACTAAAAAAGTTAAACATGTTAATACCTGCCTATCTAGATTTTGTCAAATCGAATTTTTAGGCTAAAAATATTTCCTCAAAGACTCTCCAGCAACAAACAACTTAACTGTATTAGTTTGCTAGTGGGTGGACAGTGAACTAGGTGGCATAAACAACAGAATTTTTTTTCTCTCACTGAAGACCAGAAGTCTGAAATCAATGTGTCCCGCAGGGTTTTTCTTCCAATGGTTATAAGGGAAGGAGCTGTTCTAGGCTCTCTCTTTGGCATGTAGATGGCCCTCTTCTTAATCCTCTTGCTGTGACATCACATTATCTTTCCTCTGTGCATGTCTCTATGTTCAAATTGCCCCTTCTTATAAGGTCAACAGTCATATTAGATTAGGGTTCACCCTAATGACCTCATTTTAACATGATTACCTCTGGAAAGTCTCTATCTCTAAATAAGGTCCAGTCTGAGATACTGGGGTTATGACTTCAGCATATGAATCTGGGAAGGACACAATTAAATGTATAATTCTCCAGCCTCTGGTCCCCAAATTCATGTCATTCTCATATGCAAAATACATTCATTCTATCTCAAAATCCCAAATGTCTTAACCCGTTCCAGCATCAACCTTTAGTCCAAAATCTCATCTACTATCATCCAAATCAGACATGAGTGATGCTCAAGGTATGATTCATCCTGAGCCAAAATTCTTCTCCAGCTGCAAACCTGTGAAATCAGATAAGTTGTCTACTTTCAAACTACAATAATGGGATAAGCATAGGAGAGACATTCGCATTCTAACAGGAAGAAGTCAGAAAAAAGAAAGGGGTCACAGGTCCCAGGTAAATGTAAAATGTAGCAGGGAAGATTTCACTGGATTTTAGGCTTGAGAATAATTCTCTTTGGCCATCAACAATAAATTTTAAAAATCCAATTAAAAAACAGCGGAAATACATTAATGGATATTTTTTCAAAAATATATACAAATGAAAATCATGCAAAAGAAAAGATGTTCGGCATCATTAGTCTTTATAGAGATGAAAATTAAAACCACAATGTGAAATTACTATATACCTACCCAAATGGCTAAAATAAAATAAAGTTACGATATCAAATATTGGCAAGGATGTGGAGAAAGTGGATCACACATACATTGCTGGTGGGAATGTAAAATGGTACACCATTCTGGAAGTCAATTGGGCTGTTTCTTGAAAACCAAATATGCAGCTACCATATGACCCAGAAATTGCACTCTTAAGCATTTATCACAAAGGATTGAACACTTACATACATACAAAAACCTGTACATACATGTCTATAGAAGCTTCGTTCATAATAGCCAAAACATGGAAACAACTCAGATATCTTCAGTAGGTAAATGGTAAAAAAAATTGTCGATCTTCAATACTACAGGATAGTACTTAGCAACAATAACAACCAAAAAAAACCCCAAAAAAACAAAACAAAAACACCCCAAAAGTTGATACATGAGACAACTTGGATAGTCTCCAAGGAGTTATGCTCAGTGGAAAAAACAGTCAATCACAAAAGATTATATACCATATTATCGCATTTATATAACATTCTTGCAATAACAAGTTATAGAAATGGGGATCAGAGTACCAGTTGCCAGAGATTAACAAGGAGATAGGAGTAGAAGAGAGAGATGGATGTGTCTACAAAAGGGCAACATAAGAGATGCTCGCGGTGATAACAATGTTTTGTATGTTGACTACATAAATGTAACATCATAATTGTGATACTGTATTATGCTTCTGCAAGGTGTCGCCATTTGGAGAAACTGGGTAAGGATATACTGTATCTCTATATTATTTCTTACAGGTGCATGCAAATCTACAATTATGAGAAGTTTAAGAAGTTAATTAAAAATTAAGACAGGTACCTGGGTGGCTCACTCAGTTAAGCACCGGGCTTTGGCTCAGGTCATGATCTCACAGTTCGTGGGTTCGAGCCCCATGTCAGGCTCTGTGCTGACAGCTCAGAGCCTGGAGCCTGCTTTGGTTTCTGTGTCTCCCTCTCTCTTTGCCCCTCTCCCACTTGCATGCTTTCTCTCTCTCTCTCTCTCTCTCTCTCTCTCTCTCAAAAATAAATAAACATTAAAAAATTTTAAAAATTAAGAGATAACTTACTGGACTGGATATTTCCTACTAGACCCTCTCCCTTGGGCAAGAATCATTTACCTTATGTAGAAAACAACATGGAGTGGCTCAGAGAAGGATAGATGAAGGGAAGAATTGAAGGGGAAGGTATAGAAGGGTCAGTTCTTTGGGAACAGAAAAGAGGATCATTGTCAATGAGGAAGGAGGTGTACTATTAAGGTAACAGGAGTTTCCGGATTTGACTACCCTTTTGCAATGGAAGAGACAGGACTTTAAGCAGGAAGGTTGTCCAGATGCTCATGAGAGAGTTCAGCTTAAGGCACTGTGATTAAGGTTCTGAGCAATTGCTGGGCGTAAGTAGGGAAAGGAGAAGAACCAGTAAACGGTTTCAAAAGACTGTGCTTGATTGGACAATGAATGCATGTTGGTAAGTACTGGGGTGCCAACAAGCAAAAGAAATTCCAAGTATCTTCTGGACTCTGTGAGGATCCTAGATCCAATGCATACATTTTGGGTGGGGAAGGAAGTAAGGAGAGATAAACTGGATTTTTCAACACATACCAAATGATAAGAACTAAGAACCTGATTTTAATTGATTTTAGAAAAATAAAGCAAACTAGTATTTTTTTGTTGCTGTTGAAATTATTATCTTCCAGAAACATGGAATAAAATTCATACCTGCCAGTAGATATCACAAAATCTTTTCTTACTGATGGACTGCAGAAAGGAAGTTTTAGATTTACATAATTTCAAGAATCAAATTTCTTTGTATTATCTGGAGTAAATAGGCCATATCACTTGGACAAAATAGAGGATTTGGGGAGTCAGGATTTGCTTTCCTACTTTTGATGATGTCAGGTTGAATATTTTTCGTTCTAGAAAGAGTGAAGTTTACTATTTACTGTGTCATTTTCTTTGAATTCCTTTGTAGAGACTAGAATGACCATAAAATTATTAGCAATGGGGTGATGCCTAAAATAATTAGTTAGACAAACAGAAGAACTGAAAAGAAATCTATATGCAGTTAATGGGCATCCAATTATGTTTTTCATAGGTGAATAGGGTCTATGTAGATACTAAAGCATTTTTCCACATTAGTAATTTAATTAAATATATGTTAATATAAAACCTCTATAAAATGTTAACAGAGTAAAGTTATCTTGTTATGTTTTCAGGCACTGGTAAACACTTTCCATGGAGTTTATGGTGAAGCTTATTTTTCCTTTGATGCTAAAATTACTCCCAAATGGTGGACACTTATTCCCACATGGAGGACAAGAAATTTGCTTATTATTCTTAGTTCCTTGGCAGCCAGACTTACCTTTTTGGGGATTTACCTTGAGAACTGAAGTGGGTTAAATAGTGTCCCTCCAAAATTTATGCCTACCCAGAACCTTAGAATGTGACCTGATTTTAAAATATGGTCTTTGCATCTGGATAGCCAACAGGCACATGAAAAGATGCTCAATGTCGCTCCTTATCAGGGAAATACAAATCAAAGCCACACTCAGATGTCACCTCATGCCAGTCAGAGTGGCCAAAATGAACAAATCAGGAGACTATAGATGCTGGAGAGGATGTGGAGAAACAGGAACCCTCTTGCACTGTTGGGAATGCAAACTGGTGCAGCCACTCTGGAAAACAGTGTGGAGTTTCCTCAGAAAATTAAAAATAGACCTACCCTATGACCCACCAGTAGCACTGCTAGGAATTTACCCAAGGGATACAGGAGTACTGATGCATAGGGGCACTTGTACCCCAATGTTTATAGCAGCACTCTCAACAATAGCCAAATTATGGAAAGAGCCTAAATGTCCATCAACTGATGAATGGATAAAGAAATTGTGGTTTATAGACACAATGGAGTACTATATGGCAATGAGAAAGAACGAAATATGGCCCTTTGTAGCAACGTGGATGGAACTGGAGAGTGTGATGCTAAGTGAAATAAGCCATACAGAGAAAGACAGATACCATATGTGTTCACTCTTATGTGGATCCTGAGAAACTTAACAGGATCCCATGGGGGAGGGGAAGAAAAAAAAAAGAGGTTAGTGTGGGAGAGAGCCAAAGCATAAGAGACTCTTAAAAACTGAGAACAAACTGAGGGCTGATGGGGGTGGGAAAGAGGGGAGGGTGGGTGATAGGTATTGAGGAGGGCACCTTTGGGATGAGCACTGGGTGTTGTATGGAAACCAATCTGACAATAAATTTCATATATTAAAATATAAAATAAAATAAAATAAAATAAAATAAAATAAAATATGGTCTTTGCCAATGTAATAAGTTAAGCTCAGGTCATACTGAATTAGTGTGGACCCTGACTCCAATGACTGGTGACCTTGTAAGAAGAGGAGATGAATACACAGAGTCACACGGGAAGAAGACCATGTAAAGACAGAGGTAGAGAGTAAAGTGGTGTAGCTACAAGCCAAGGAACACCAAGCATTGCCAGATACGACCAGAAGCTTGGAAAAAGTAAGGAAGAATTCTTCCCTAGAGCCTTCAGAGGGAGTAACAGCTTGATGGCACCTTGATTTCAAACTCAAGCCTCCAGAACGGTCACAGAATAAACTTCCGATGTTTTACATCACCCAGTTTGTCGTAGTTTGTTAAGACAGCTCTAGAAAGCAAATACAACGACCAGTCCTCAGCTCCTTTTACTGGATGAGAAAATGTTCGGATGTTTCAATCACAAAATTTACTTCTGTTCCCCCATAGAACATGTTGACTTATTTGGTGCTTTGAAGAACAACCAAATGATTCTTCAGCTGCTTTTTCAGGTAAGTAAAAGGAAAAATGTTACATTGGTTGACTGTATTTTTAAATCATTCAGTGCCCCTCTTGTTAGAAAAATTGATTTTCTCAACTCTGAACTGCAGTAAGCAATCACTGCGGTGGATTAGGAAGAATGAACCTTCTAGTGGAAAAGGAGACAATCAACTGAGAATTGCACGAAGACAAGTATCACTCTATCCATCTTATTTTCTAAGTAATGTTTTCATCTAACTGATTTGTAAAATCAGTAATTCTAACATTTAAAAAATATGCTGGCATCTATTTATTCATATGATACCAATTTCTCATTTTTTGTGGGAGGAGTAAAAAGAAAACAGTCAACAGATTGTAACATGTCTTTTACCAGGAATGATAGGATTTATGGACATTAACATTATATTCTAAAAATAATTTTAAAATATCAGTAGGATGAGCATGGGAATGGAGATCAAAGGGAGACTTGGGGAAGAGACAGAAATAAATTTGGACTTAAGAGGGCTCATTAGGGGCGCCTGGGTGGCTCAGTCGGTTAAGCGTCTGATTTTGGCTCAGGTCATGATCTCATGGTTCGTGGGTTCGAGCCTCACGTTGGGCTCTGTGCTGACAGCTTAGAGCCTGGAGCCTGCTTCGGATTCTCTGTCTCCCTCTCTCTCTGCCCCTTCCCCACTCATGCTCTGTCTCTGTCTCAAAAATAAATAAACATTAAAAAAAATTTTAAAAGAGGGCTTGTTAGTTCTTATTTACGCATTGTTTTCTGGTTTGTTTATGAGTCTATTTATCTTTGCTTAAAAAGTGGTAAGTGATTGAACACCCTTTGTCCTAACCCTTAAGAAGAGTGAGTTTGGTACATAAGACTGGGTTCTCCTCTGATAGAGGAGCAGGGGGAGCATCATAGTCATTCTGCTCAACCAAGCTAGGTGACTCTAAATGAGACATGGCAGACACTTATCTTGCGGGTATCATGTCTTATTGGAGAGGAAGGTGGGGAAGGAAACAAGTTTCTTGACACTTTACATCACCAGTTTTCCTTACTGCTGCCAACAGCCCTCTCCTGGCTGGGGGTTAACACCCTACCAGTGTGCTGCAGAAGAACACAGTATCGGCAAAGTTGGGGGTAACTTTTTCCTGTAAGTCGGCAACAATTGTGAGATTTTTTGCAGTAATTTCTCAATATTTCTAACATGTCTCATTATGTAATCTATCTCTGGCCTCCAAAGAATTAATTAATTTCACAAAACCCAAAAAGTAAAGAACAAGATAAATTATTTAACTTAGCATTATAACATTTTGCACTGCTGAGGAATTAAATATTTATTGATTTTGTTAGTGTGGAAGTTCGGGTTCATATTTCCACAAGTGACAAAGAGCTTAAAGCTTATCCCTTTAAGAACAAGGCATAAATTGGAGGGAATTATAATATTAAAATTTCATAGAAAGAATATTCTTGTGACTTTACAAATTATGGTTTACACTTTCAAAGTTGAAACAAATCACGGAAAATAGCCTACCCAGTGTCCTTCACAATTCATATGCCCCTGTTCTGTCTCTCATTCATTCAAAAATGTTTGTTCTTTCCAAGAAGCAGCACACTGCAAAGAATCTCAAAGGAAAATAAGTCACTGAGAAGGAAATTATCCATGGCATAAAGTAGCAGAGATTGTGTCCTTAGATATCATTATTTTTCTGAGGCCCATCAATGAGAATATGTGATATCTGTCTCAAAGTCTATGAGTATCTACATGTATGCTTGTGTGTGTGTGTGTGTGTGTGTGTGTGTATCTGTGAGTTTATGTTCATGCATTGGTGGGTGTACAAAGGAGAGAGAAAGAATAAGAAAAATTCTTTTGTATGAAGAAGGGAGAATAAAATGTAACTTGAGCACTTTATTTAATTTTTGATGACTTTTTTTGACTCTCTTCTATCAGGAGTCAAGCTCCATAAAGAGAAGACTCAATCTGTTATGTCACTGCTGCAGACCCAATGAAAAGAACAATACCTGTGAAATATTAGATATTTTATAAATATTTGTCTAGATAATGAAATAAATGAATAGGGAACAGTCTACACTGAAATGTAGTTTAAGCTAAGCACAGAAGAACAAATGATATATAATTGCTGGAGAAAAGAGTGAAGCAGTTATATTTGGCAAGTTTAGAAAAGGCACATTCTTTATTGAGATAAAATTTACATAACAAAAATCGTCTTTTTAATCACCTTCGAGTGTACAATCCAGTGGCCTTTAGGACATTCACAGTGTTATGCAAGCATCACCAGTATCTAATTCCAGAACACTTTCATGACTGCAAACAGAAACCTTGTACCAGTAAGCAGTCGTTACCATCGTCCCTTCCCCCTATGCCCTGGCAACCACTCATCTGCTTTCTGTCTCTGTGAATTGCCTATTTTGGACATTTAAAATAAAAGTAACTTCACAATGTGTAGGGTTTTTGTGGAAACTAATAGGAGTTCACACTGTCAGGGGAATACTAATCAAGAGAAAAAGACCTGAATCTCAGTAAAGGAGCTTTGTGGTGCATTAACTTGTGCTGACCCAACACTGTATGTCCCAGCCCTGCCATGATCTTGAATATAACACCTCAAGTTTCCCAGGATAGGTCTCTAGTGACAAAGGGGGCACAACAGATCATATTCTCAAAGAAGTGTGATTTTTCTCTTGACCTGTTTGGAAGGTCTTTGAAGGACGTATCGGTACATCATTTTTATGACTGATAAGTTGATTCTCACAGAGTTCGCCAGATCGTTCACTCCTTTTTTAAAAGTAGTTGGTTAACCTTCTTGAGCACAGCTGCCTCCCAATATTATTTCTTTTTGTTTAACCACACTATTGGGGCATAACGTCCTTGATCTGCTATGGAGATACGATTATGATTCTCAAACATTTCTTCTCAAGTGGTCCCCCAGCAAGTACCCCTAGGCCCCTAGGGCAATAAAAGAATGTTCTATGGGAAGTGGGGTTGCAAAGGTCTACTTGTCTTGTGGCCTGTCAGACATACTTCTTTTCATAAGTCCCCTTAACAAATCATTTCTTGTCAGGCTGAACTTGTCAGCCTTCCTCTTTGGTCTTATGGCTTTTTTTGGTCTTTGTAGGTTATTTTACATATGCCTCCCTTTCATGGAACACAATGTTATATTCGTTTCAGGTACACAGTATAGTGATTTGATATTCAACTCTCACTGCAATAAGTGTGGTCACCATCTGTCACCATACTCTTCACTACTTTTATGGAGGGACAGGAGTTTCCCACTCCATTGGTTTTGCTGAAGTCACACATAAAAATTTTAATTGCTTCTATTTTCAGTTGAATTTTGTTTCCAAAGATTTAGAACATACTGACTTTTCAATATTTCTGAACATTATCACAAAATAGATTAGATGAGGAAATGGTGGCAATGCTTGTTTTCAAAACCCAGGTGATTTGTTAATGTGTGAAGCAGCCTAGAAGGAGGTAAATAGGGGATAAACGGTAAGTGATGAGCTAGAAAATATATGTGCTCCGTGTCAAGAATTTCAAATCCACTGAACAAATTACTTAGGGACTAAAAATATAAAGAAATAGGCTGAATTTTGTCCATGGATCACCAAATTTTTACTCTAGATTATTGTCAACCTGGCTAAAATTTCCCAATGACCTTTGTAGTGTAGATATCATGTATAATCTTTTAATATGACTCACTTACAATGATTTTTCTCATTCTAAGTGTAGGTTGTGACATTTTTAAAGCATAGTTTACATGTGACACTATTAAAAATTATGGTTTTTTTTCAGTTTAGTTATTTTGAAAGAGGGAGAGTATGAGTGGGAAAGGGGTAGAGAGAGAGGGAGAGACAGAATCCCAAGCAGGCTCTGCATGTTAGCATGAACCCTGACACAGGGCTCAAACTCAAAAACCATGAAATCATGACCTGAACCGAAATCAAGAGTTGGACCGACTGAGCCACCCAGGCACCCCATAAAAAATGTTTTATATTATATACAGGTTAATTTGACAATAGCATGTCTATTCAGTCCATGCCATCTGTCTGGTTATAATAAATACATATATTATTTCTTTAAAAATATAGTTCATCTATTTTGATCACAGACTTATTTAGAGAAATTGGGGGATTCTTTTCACAAAGCAATTATTTAAAGTTACCATCGCTAAATTGTGTCTGGTTCAAGAAGTCCAATTAAGAAAAGTACTTTCTTTGTACTTTCTTAAAAAAAAAAAAGACTTTATTTTCAGAGCAGTTTTATCTTAACAGCCACACTGAGTGGAAAGTACAGTATTTCTATATACCTCCTTCCCCCACACACTCACAGCCTACCCCATTGTCAGCATCCCCCACCAGAGAGTTACATTTGCTTACAATCAATAAACCAATAGTAACACATCATTATCACTCAAAGTCCATAGTTTACCTTAAACTTCACTCTTGGTGTTATATGTCTTATGGGCTTTGATTAATGTATAATGACATGTATCAAACATTATAGTATCATAGACAATAGTTTCATTGCCCTAAATGTCTTCCGTGTTCCACATATTTATCCCTTCCTCCCCCTATACTCTGGCAACCACTGATCTTTTTCACCATCTGCATAGTTTTGCCTTTTCCAGAATGTCATATAGTTAGTATCATGCAGTTTGCAGCCTTTCAGATTATCTTCCTTCACTTTGTAATACGTCTTTAAGGTTTTCCCATGTTTTTTCAAGGTTTCACAGCTTTTTTTTTAGTACTGAATAATATTTCATTGTCTGGATGGGCCACAGTTTATTTATCCTTCACTTACTGAAGGACATCTTGGTTGCTTCCAAGTTCTGGCAATTATAAATAAAGCTATTATAAACATTCACGTGCAAATTTTTGTGTGGGCATAAGTTTTCTAGTCATTTGGGTAAACACCAAGGAGCACAACTGCTGGGTCATATGATAGGGATATCTTTAGTTTTGTTCGAAACTGCTAAACAGTCTTCCAAAGTAGTTGTACCATTTTGCATTCCCACCAGCATGAATGTTGTATTTTCTCTGTTGCTCCACATCCATGCCAGCATTTAATGTCATCAATGTTTTGGATTTTAGTCATTTTAATGTACGTGTAGTGGGAACAATCTTATTGTTGCTTTAATTTGCAATTCTTTTTTTAAATTTTTTACAATGTTTATTTATTTTTGAGAGACAGAGACAGAGCATGAGTGGGGGAGGGGCAGAGAAGAGAGGGAGACACAGAATCCAAAGCAGGCTCCAGGCTCTGAGCTGTTGGCACAGAACCAGATGTGGGGCTCGAACCCACAAACCATGAGATCATGACCTGAGCTGAAGTCGGACACTTAACTAACTGAGCCACACAGGCGTCGCATAATTTGCAATTCTTTGAAGAATGATGTCGAAGACCTTTTCATACACTTGTTTGAAAAATATGGAATGTGTCACAAACTTACGTGTGCACATGCTCAGAGGATATGCTAATCTTCCCTGTACCATTCCAATTTTAGTATATGTATTTCCAAAGTGAGCATTGTCCTTTCTTTTGACCCCCAGGGTAAAGGATGTAACAGACATACAATAATGAAATGAATTGGAATGTGCCACTCATGGAACTGTCGTATCTATTTCTATAAAATATAAATAAGATCAGAGCTGTGGATGCAGAAAAGGAGCAAGAAGCATCTGGGAATATGGAAGAGAAAAAA
This sequence comes from Panthera tigris, assembly GCF_018350195.1. Taxonomy (NCBI): domain Eukaryota; kingdom Metazoa; phylum Chordata; class Mammalia; order Carnivora; family Felidae; genus Panthera; species Panthera tigris. The sequence goes on from NC_056663.1 coordinate 117,823,529, forward strand.
TAGTAGAAAGGAAATGTACTTTCAGACAGACCACAAAGGCACCACAGGTTCAGTGTGCACAGACAAAAACAGGGCAGATTTTGCAGAGGAAATAAAAAAATGGACGGGAGCGTTATTAGAACTTAGTTTTAGACACGTAGCAAGTGTTCTCCCAATATCTGATTCTTTCACATTTTCCTCCAGTCAGGCCCTGTTTACACAGAGTTAAGAAAATTCTATTTTAGGGGCACCTGGGTGGCTCAGTCGGTTAAGCCTCCGATTTCTGCTCACGTCATGATCTCTCAGTTTGTGAGTTCCAGCCCTGCGTCAGGCTCTGTGCTGACAGCTCAGAGCCTGAAGCCTGCTTCAGACTCTGTGTCTCCCCCACCTCTCTGCCCCTCCCGTGCTCATGCTCTGTCTTTCTCTGTCTCTCAATAATAAATAAACGTTAAAATTTTTTTAAAATAAAATAAAATTTAATTTTAAAGTGTGGGAAAAGAATGTGACCCCACACTTATAAAAAAAATCAAATTGCTTAGGGAAGGAATATTATTTTAAGTTCGAAACTGGATACCTATATTTTAAGATGTCTCAGATTCCATCAGTGTACTAGACTCTGTTTTGGTGCTGGAAATTTTTTTTTTAATGGGACAGACCATATGAGTGAAATCGCGTGGTATTTTTTTTCTCTGACTAACTTATTCCACTTAGAATAATACACTCTAGCTCCATCCATGTTGTTGCAAATGGCAAAATTTCAGTCTTCGTGATGGCTGAATAATATTTCATTGTATGTGTGTGTTTCAGAGCAGTTTTTCCCACATCCTTATCCATGCATCAGTTGATAGACATATAGTTTGACTATTGTTGATAATGCTGCTATAAACATGCATATACCCCTTCAAATCTGTATAATTCGTATAGGATAGGTTTTTTGTTTGTTTGTTTGTTTCTTTGTTTTAGTTTATTGAGGAACGTCCATACCGTTTTCCAGAGTAGCTGCACCAGTTTGCATTCCCACTAACAGTGCAAAGGATTCCTTTTCTTCACATTCTTGCCAACCACTGTTGTTTCCTATGTTCTTAATTTTAGCCATTCTGACTGGTATGAGATGATATCTCATTGTAGTTTTGATTTGTATTTCCTTCCTGATGAGTGATGTTGAGCATCTTTTCATATATCTGTTGGCCATCTGTATGTATTCTTTGAAGAAATGTCTGTTTATGTCTTCTGCCCATTTCTTACTGGATTATTTATTTGGGGGAGTGTTGAGTTTGATAAGTTCTTTATAGATTTTGGATACTAGCCCTTTGCCCGATATATCATTTGCAAATGTCTTCTCCCATTCTGTAGGTTGTCTGTCAGTTTTTGTTTTTGTGGGTGTTTTTATTTATTTATTTGAGTGAGAGAGCACACGTGAGAGTTGGTGGGGAGAGAGAAGGGAGAGAGAATCTTAAGCAGTCTCCATGTACAGGCCCGGAGTCCCACATGGGGCTTGATCTCATGACCATGAGATCATGACCTGAACTGAAATTAAGAGTTGGACACTTAACCAACTGAGCCACCCAGATGTCCTGCCTTTTAATTTTGTTGATTGTTTCCTTCACTGTGCAAGAGATTTTTATCTTTAAGCAGTCCCAATAGCTCCTTTTTGCTTTTGTTTCCTTAGTCTCCAGTAATGTGTCTAGTAAGAGGTTGCTATGGCCGAGGTCAAAGAGATTGCTGCGTGTGTTCTCCTCTAGGATTTTGATGGTCTCCTGCCTCACATTTAGGTCTTTCATCCATTTTGAACTTATTTTTGTGTATGGTGTAATAAAGTGGTCCAGATTCATTCTTTAGTATCTTTAAAGGACTAAATGAAAAACAACATCTTAAAACTTCAATTCTATACTAGTGAAAATATTTTTAAAAAGTAAAAAGGAAATACTTCTTTTCTATTATAAATGGTAAAGAAGTTTTTTAGGAAGAAAGAAAATGATTTTAGATAGAAACATGAATTTTCAAAAAAGAATATAGACCACCAGAAATAAATACCTATTATTCTATTTCTATTATTTCTATTCTAAATACCTATTTATTCTATGAATAAATATCTATTATTCTTTTCTACTTATTTCAATCTCTTCTTAAATGTTGAATTTTAAGAAAAAATAATAACAGGTCTGAGGTATATAGACTATGCAAAAGTAAAATATATTAAAACAATAGCATGAAGGCCAATGAGGGGAAGAAACTGAAGTATAATATTACAAGTTCCATGATACACACGTCATGGCATAAAACCACTTGAAAGTAGACTGTGAAACACTAAAGATGCACATTATAAAATCTAAAGCAAAATAACAAACTGTTATTGTTAATAACACAACAATGGACATAAAATGGAGTGATAAAATAGATAATTAATAGATAATTAAAAGATGTGAGAAAAAGAAGGAAAAGGGAACAAAGAAAACTGGACAACTGGAAAAAGATAGCACCATGACGGTTTTATTCCTACTAACCAAGCTATTAATCCCCTCAATGCAAATAGTCTAAACCCCCCAAAAGAAATTTTTAAAAAGGGCAAAGTATTTGAATACACACTTAATCAAGGTCATATATGAATGGCAAATGAGCAGATGAGAAGGTTTTCAGCACGATTAGTCAAATGCATAAGGGAAATGCAAAATAAAACAACAGTGGGATATCATTACACACCCATTAAAATGGCTAAAATTAAAAAGACAGGCCATACAAAATTTGGCAAGAAAAGAAAGAGCAGGAATTCCAATAAACTGCTGGTTAGAATTAAAAATGGTATAACCATTTAAAAACCGTTTGGCAATTTTGTAAAATCTCAGACATTTACCTACTAGATGATGAAGCCATTCCACACTTAGTGTTCACCTGAGAGAAATGAAAGCACATGTCTATATAAGAGATGTCCACAATATTTATAGGAATTCAATTTACGAAAACCTAGACTTGGAAATTACTGAAGGGCCTTTCAACAGGTGAGTCAAAAGTCAATTTGTGGCATTTTCATACTACCTAGCAACCAATGAAGAATGAACTATCAATACCTATAGTAACATAGATGAACTCAAAATAATTACCCTCAGAGAAACAAAAAGCTAGACCTCAAAAAAGTACTTGGTGTATGATATCATCTGTATAAAATTCTAGAGAATATATAGCGACCAAAAATGTATCTTTGTGATTTTCTGGTGGTGGGATGAGGCTTCAAGTCATGGGAAAAGAGATCACCAAAGAATACTAGACATTTGGGGAGGGTGATGGCTATTTAGTTTGCCAAAACATACATTTGCACTCTTTATTTTTTTAACGTTAATTTATTTTTGAGAGAGAGAGAGAGATTGCATGCACGAGAGGGGGAGGGGCAGAGAGTGAGAGGGAGACAGAAGATCCAAGCAGACTCTGTGCTGTTAGCTCAGAACCTGATGTGGGGCTCAAACTCACAAATCGTGAGATCATGTCCTGAGCCAAAGTTGGACACTTAACCAACTGAGCCACCCAGGTGCCCCTAAATTTACACATTTTAATTATTCACTTATTGCAATTGGATCCAAATTCATTTAACACATCATGAATAAATTATTTTTACTGTGGGGATGTAAGTTGATTTTAACACTGGAAAAGCCAAACTTTGTGTTATCACACACATGGAGGAAAAAAAGAAAATCATTTTCAACATGAGAGATGGAGAAGCATTTGCTAATATTCAAATCACATACATGTTAAAAACTCATGATAACCATTACATACTACATGATAAATATTTTCTCACTTGGATAAAAAGCATTTGCCATATTTTTAATCAGCATCATAACTAATGGACAACTTATTAAATTACTCCCCCCAGAGATGAGGAATAAGAAACAGTGCCTAAAATCACCACTTCTGTTTAGCATTATAGTAGAGATTCTAGTGAGAGGAAGGGAAGCCAAAAATGAAGAATGAATGAGTGAAGGAAGGGAGGAAGGAAGGAATATAGATAGAGTATTTGAAAGGGAGAAACAAAATTGTCATTACTTATAGATGGCATCATTATATCCATAGAAAATTCCAGCGGAATTTACAAACTATTTAGTAAGTTAATTAGTGAGTTAACTAAATTATACACTTCACTTGGTGTGAAAAATCAATTACACATCTATAAATATGCATCAAAATAAGAAAAGAAAAACTTTAAATACAAAAATAAATAGCATTACCTTAAACAAAAAAATGTTAAAGAGAAATCTAACAAAAGATCTGAAAAACTTCTATGCTAAAAATCTATTAAAAAAAATATTTAGCAAAATTAAAGAGACCAGAATAAATTTAAAGTGATGCTCTTTTGTGGCTAGAAAGACTCAGTGTTGTAAAGATGTGGTTTTCTCAAGTGAAGGGTAAACTCAATTGCCTCCCACAGAACATTGTAGCTCGTTATGAGCATGTGTGTGTGTGTGTGTGTGTGTGCGTGTGTGCGCGTGTGTGTGTGTGTGTGTGTGTGTGTAGACAAACTGATCTAAAAATTATACAAAATGTAATCAAGAAAAAACAGGCACAATGCTACACAATGATACCAACAGAACAGAAGAGTGTGTCAAGAAACAAATGCATGTATCTTCATCTGATATAAGGCTGTGGGATGTAATAAATAATGCTAGGTAAATTGTATATTCAAATGGAAAAAATAATTTGTAATGAATTATGCATATTTGTCTGATTGGTAAAATCATTAATGCCTTTAGAAAAAAAAATGGGTGATCATGATGTTGAGGTAGGTAAAAATTTCTTAAAGATTATGCCAAAAGCTCCGTTAATAAAGGTAAAACTGCAAAACTGGATGCATTAATGTTGATAACTTCTTATAATAAAAAGTGAAAAAAATCCCAAATATTGGGATATATACATTTGACATCCATGATTAACAAAAAGTTCTACACGCTGAAATGTAAATCTCTATTGTTACAATTCTTCACCAGATGCTTCACACTAAATGATACCCAAATGATAAATAGGCATATAAAAAGGTGTTCAATTTTGTTAGCTATCATAGAAGTATAATTTAAAACACAAACCTCTACACCCCACCAGAATAGCTACCAGAAAAAAAAGATAATATCAAGTGTCGGTTAAATATGAAACAACTGAGGGGCGCCTGGGTAGTTCATTCGGTTGGGCATCCAACTTGGCTCAGGTCATGATCTCACGGTTTGTGGGTCTGAGCCCCGCATCTGGCTCTGTGCTGACAGCTTGGAGCCTGAAGCCTGCTTCGGATTCTGTGTCTCCCTCTCTCTCCGCCCCTCCCCTACTTACACTCTGTCTCTCTCTCTCTCAAAAATAAATAAACATTATTTTTTTTTTAAATATGAAGCAACTGAAAGTCATAAAATTTACTGATTTAACCACTTTGGAATACAATTTGGTATTATCTACTAACGTTTTACATATAACAAATGATTCAGTGAGTCCATGTCTGTGTATACACACAAAAAAATTCATAGACCTATTTCCCAGAAGACATGAGATTTCTCATAACATCTACTATGCAAAGGATCATCTTAATAATCCTAAACTGGGCTATTTTAAAATATTAAGCATGGAACAACAAAAATATAAAAACAAACTAAATAAAACTAAATAATACAAATTATATACACATATATGTATATAATTATGGATATATATACATATATAATGGTTTGGAATACTCATGATTACAAAGGTAATATTTCTCTCTAATCCAAAAATCCTAATTCAAATTCAATTTTACATAACTCTAAAAGTTATTTCTAAAATTTGTTGGGAAAAATTAGCACATGAGCAGAGCTAAGTTAATTTTGAAAAAGGAGAATGACAAGATCTTGATTAAATATTTATTAAAATACTCTAAATTGACAGTAATTTGAAAAGAACATTACAGATACAGAAATAAAAAATAAAACAATTTAAGAGAAGAGAAATTTCAGAAAAAGACCTCTGCATATATAGATACATTTTATGTAATACATAAGAAATGAAATACAATGGAAAGATAATGGACAACAGTCATCTCAACATAACAACATAATGTTGACATAACCAGCTATTCATTTTAGGAAAATATTACGAAATACTTCATAATATAGGCCAAAGGAAATCCTAGAAAAGTTAAAGCTTTAAGCTTCTAATTTCTGACAATGGTCTTGATTATTAAGATCAAATTTAATCATAAAAATAATTAAGCATGACGGGGAAAGTTTAAAAATATCTTGTCACAAAGTGGCTGAAATATATACTAAGGTCACCATATTCTAAGGTCAAAAGTAAAGAGGAAACAGAACACTACTGAATACTGAAGCACCCCTCTTCTTTCCTAAGAAGCAATAGAAAATTACAATAAATTGGGACTGGTTCTGATTACCTTCCTGGACATAAAAGTGGACCTAAATAAAAAATCTAGAGCCCATGCTGGGGATTGAACTCATCATAAAATGAGTTAGTAATCCAAAGCTGTACACCCTCAATGGAAGCAAAAGCCAAGTTTAATCCAACTGTCATGCAAATATACAGCTTGTGTTTGTATGATCTGGGAAGTTTAAAGAAGTTCAGGATTACTATGGCCCTTAGAACACAGTAGCTGTGGTTTTGCAAAGCCTATATAAATAGGTTTTGAAATGGTCAACATAAAGTCAAAGATATTGGGTGCAGAGGAAAATAAGGAACGATGTCTGGGAACAAACAGAAATGACAGGAGGGAGAAACAGGAGAAAACTTCAGATACTAGAATAAATTGACATGGGTTATTGAAAATTTATTTTTATAAAATAAAATTTGTCAGTTGTGTGTTTTAACTTGAAAATAATGTTTCTGAATTCCAAAAAGTATTTTTGTTTTGTACTTGTCTCCTTAAAATTTTTCATAACTTTTACAATTATTTTTTCTACATTTTCTTTTTAAAAAATATGTATGTATGTATGTATGTATGTATTTAGAGAGTGTAAGAGAGGGGCAGAGAGAGGGATACCAAGCAGATTCCATGCTCAGCACAGAGCCTGGCTCAGGACTCCATCTCAGGTCTATGAGATCATGATCTGAGCCGAAATCAAAAGTCAGATGCTCAACTGACTGAGGCACCCAGGCATTCCTCTTTCCTACATTTTCTAATGACTTGTTCCGTCAAGACTGTGTATTCTCGGGGCTCTTGGGTGACTCAGTTGGTTGGGTATCCAGCTTTTTATTTTGGATTGGATTGTGGTCTCAGTATTCTGAGTTTGAGCCCTGCATTGGGCTCTGGGTTTACTGTGCCAGAGCCTGCTTGGAATTCTCTCCCTCTACCTCTGCCCCTACCCCACTCATGCTCTCTCTCTCTCTCTCTCTCTCTCAAAATAAACTTAATTTTTTTAACTGATTGTCTATTCTCATTTTTTGAGTTGGTTTATATCCATAGAATTATTGAATCCTCCAAATAAAATTGTATTTTTTCTTTAACTTTTCGTGTCAATTGATGTGATTTTTCAGAAATCCTTTCAGGATGATGGTTTCTTTCATGTACGTGATAAAATACAAAGTAGGAGGCCTGCTGCAATTGGTCTGTCGCAATAGAGGGAAATGACTCTCTGCTATGGGGAAGTGGAAGAACTTCTTTTTGTTTCCTAAGTGTAAACAGTGAGAGGTAGCCTTTCCTAGACAGGCTGAATGGCATCAGTTCACTATTTCAGTCTCTTCCCCAGAGGTCAGCACTACCAACTGGGCACCATACACAGCAAGGGATCCTGGGCAAACCATTCTTACTGTGCCAAAGAGTTCAGTTTGATTGATCTGACTGGCTCTTACAGGACAAGCAGAGAATGTGTAGCTATTACCAAGGAAACCAATAACCAATAAGCATTCTTCTGTCACTGAGCACTTTATTTTCTTTCTCCCTCCTTCTACAAATGGTTAGGCCACATGTCTAGTCCTGTTGTCTTTTCTTTGTGTATCCTAGCTTCAGATCCACCTGAGATTTCCTCCAGGCTATATAGCTAGTGGAGTCTTCCTAAGAGGTTATAATAAGTAAGGTAGGGTCTTGAGTCACCTTTCAGTTTGTCAGTTTCATAATATTTTAGTTTTTATATGTTGTTTTTTTTAATTTGGACATTCAGCATTGTGTTATACTTGTACCTAAATTCATAGCAGACTATTATGATGCTTTCTAGACAATGCTATTATTTAATTTTATTGTTTATTGTTTCCTCTTCATTCTTCATTCAAACAACCATTCTTTTTCCTATATAAACATCTACTATAATGGGTTTAATAAATTTCTTCAGGTAGATATTTATCTTTGGTAAATAATATGTAGTGTTATTTCATTGATTATAAAGAGCAATGATGGGATGAGTGGGAAAGAAAAGAACTGGAAAATTTACAAATCTTTATGTGGTCGCATAACCATCAAAAATTGTGATCCATACAGATGCATTAATCTACTTCATGATAACTCAATATTACATCAAGAGTATAACATTGTGTCAGGCTCACTGACTCCTGTACCAAATTACTAATTTGCAGGAAAAGAATGTATAACAATCTAATCTTTTTCCATTAAATTATTATGAATTTTTACCTTGAAAAAAAGGGAAAATGAATAAATAATGGTTTTGCTCAAAATCAAAATCAACATCTGCCAATTGATGGAGTCAGTCATTATAAATGCCTAATTATATTACATGTTGACATTACAAATATGTGGACTTTATGTTATAATTTCAAAAGATCATGAGTCTCTTGTCAGATGAAGCCACTGGTTAATATTTCTTTGTCAAAACATGCACTTCCTACTGTCTTTGATATCATTTTGAATCTTTGAAATCTGTTTTCATATCCCTCAACTGAATGTTAAGCATATAACTTTTTAGAAGCTCAATTTACATAAAACTATAAAAGAAATGAAGTTCAATTTAAAGACCATTTTACTCACTGAAAGTATGTTTTTCAAAGATTTGAGTGATGTCTATTTGTGGACAAGGATTTTTGTGGCTGCTTTAATGCAATTTTATAAACATTTTTTTGGTATGGAATGATAAAAATGTCATCAGAATGATTATATAATGTTATAGTTAATACAAATCATGTGAAAGACCCAGTAAAGAATATTGTTATACAGATAAAATTAATGAAAAGTTATTTAATTAGCTGTATTGGTACTACCACAATGAGACATATTGTGGCAAGACGCTCAGACAAGGCTAAGGAAGAGAATCAGCACTATTTTAATTAAATTTCATTGTAAGCCAACATTTTGCTATATATTAAGCATTGTACCCAGACAAAATATCTTTTTTCATATCTATTACTATCTTTAGAAATATTCCTCTAAAAAGACAAGAATATATTCCACAGATATAAGCTTTCATGATCGACAAGAATGCATTCAGAAGCAGTAAAGTTTCTATATGGCAATTTGCAAATTTCATTATTTCTCTCTACTGTATTTGGGGTCTTCCAAGCTAATTCTCGCCTTAATACAATCCAAATTTCTGATTATGTTTGAAGGATAATAAGCAAATTAAATTTCACTGGGAACATGCAGTTAGCCCCAATTCACCTGACAACATTTCAGTAGCATTCTGTAATGATGATCTATCGATAGCTGGTCTGCGGCTATGAATCCAAGCAGTGTATCTTCACATGACCAAAGCCTGTGAGTCTATTATTATTGCCATGATTTATGATAAGGAAAATAAATTACAGTTAGTATTTGTAAAGATCTCTGCATTTTGCAAAATAGTCTCAAATGCAACAGGTACCACAATAAACCATGGTGTGGGGTATTGTTATTATTATATATTTATATAAATTTAATATTGCTGGAAACATTTGGATTTGAAATTCAGAATTATGGAATTTTATATATCAATCCAACTTACTGAGCTGGAGTTAACTAAAGAATTGTATTCTGTTTTCTTAAGGTGAAGTTGCATTAATATTTACTAAATTCAGCATTTTATAAATGGAATAAAAATACATATTTGCAAGGCAATGACTATATAGCTCTCTATTGTTAATTTTTTTCTTTAAGTGAACAAAGATCCCCTGTTCCAAATCCTAAAATAAGAGCAACAGTCTTTGCCAAAATCTGGGCTAGAATTTCAATTACTTATTACTAAGCTGTGTCAGTCTAAATAATCTCAATATTTTCTTGTTGACAGCATTCAGATTTTTTTTTTAATTTTTTTAAGTTTATTTATTTTGAGAGAGAGCACACAAGCAGGATAAGGGCAGAGGGAGAGAGAATCCAAAGCACACCCCACACTATCAGCACAGAGCCTGATGCAGGGCTTGATCTCATGAACTGTGAGATCATGACCTGAGCCCAAAATCAAGTCAGACGCTCAACCAACAAAGCTACCCAGGCTCCCCCAACATTCAGGGTTTTTTTAATTAAATATTGCTTTTGGATAAAGAATTAAAAATATGTAAAGTAATTTAGACAAATGGATCATAAGCCTGAAGACTAGAATAATGAAATCAAAGCATAAAGTCTATGGCAAAACTGAAATGAAAAGCTAATATGACAAAAGACCAATTAGAAAGGATTCCAGGAACTACAAAGCCAATATATTAAAGTAGAATACAGAATAAAACTTATCAATGATTAGAATCTTCTATCCGCTGCTTACTCCACACATCATCTTTTAGACAGGTTTTGACTCAGTCAGAAAATGAGTGGAGCTTGCTCTTTGGATTTAGCATTTGGACTGCGATTAGAACCTAATGATTTATTCTAGCTTCACTCCATATTACTAATGGTACTAAAACAGTTATTTGTCATTAAAGGATCATATTTACCAGGATAACTTTGTTTTTCACTCATTTCCTTCAAAAGGCGCGTCAATTATCATTAGCTTATGTCAGTACATTGATTTGTTAACTATGTCATGATGCAAGTATTAAAAAAGTTGGCCTTTATAACCTTATACTATTTATATTTTCCTGGTAACATTTTAAGAAAGAATTTGAGGAAACATGGAAATTTTGGAGAAATATGTTGTTCTATGTAGCATTATAATATATTTTAAAATCATCTAATCATATCATTTTATATTTATTTAGCATATTTCAACATTAAAAGTATATTTCTTCACCCTATCTTCACATTGCAGAGATATGCCCCAAACTGGGCCTGTGGCTCTCATTATATAGTCCATATATCACCAGTATGATTTTAAAATGACATAATTGTAGAGTGCAAGCCATGTTTCAAACTTCTCTTTTTTTCCTAAGATAGTGTTTGACAATTTAATAGAAAGTTAGCAATAAAATAACAAATAACAAATTGTGCTACTTTTCATTAGTTTTGGGACAGTGGCTCAAAGCTCATCTATGTATCATGGCTATTCTGATAGATACTTTCTGGGGTTTTTTTTTAAGTTTATTTATTTATTTTGAGAGAGAAAGGGAGAGAGAAGAAAGGGGTCAGGGGGTCAAGGGGAGAAGGAAGAGAAAGAATCCCAAGCAGGTGTCATGCTGTCAGCAATGGAGCCTGACACAGGGCTTGAACTCATGAACCATGAGATCATGACCTGAGCCGAAATCAAGCATCAAATGCTTGTTTTTTATAAACATCAAATGGCAGTTTTTTATAAAAGTAAATGTAGGTTTACCATACAATCCAGCAATCACACTCTTGAGTGTTTACCCAACTGTCTTAATCCATCTGAACTGCTATAACAAAATGCTGTAGACTGTCCAGCTTATAAGTAACAAACATTTATTTCTTATAGTTCAGAAGGCTGGAAGATCAGGGTGCCAGCAAGATCAGGTTCTGGTGAAGGTCCTTTTCTGTGTTACAGGCTGCCAACTTCTCACTGTGTCCTCACATGGTGAAAGAGGCTAAGGAGCTCAGTGGGATCTCGTTTAGAAGAGTGCTAAACCCATTCATGCTCTCATGACCTAATCATCTTCAAAAGCCCATCACCTAATACCATCACACTGACCCATAAGATCCCAACATGTGAACTTGAGAGAAACATAAACATTCAGACCATACACCTCAAGTGTTAAAAGCTTATATCTGCATAAAAACCTGCACATGATCATTCATAACAGCTTTATTCGTAATTGCAAAAATTAGAAGCTAAGGAGATGTCCTTCAATAAGTGAATGGATAAGCAAACTGGTACATCCACACAAAACAATAATATTCAGTAACAAAAAGAATTGAACTATCAAGACATGAAAAGACATGGATAGATATTGCTAACTTAAAACGGCTACATACTGCATAATTCGAATTACATGACATTCTAGAAAAAGCAAAAATATAGTAATGGTAAAAAATAATCACTTTTTCCAGGGGCTTGGGAGAAAGGGAAGAAAATTGAATAGATGAAGTATAGGTTTTTTTGTTAGGATGATGAAACTATTCTGTATTATAGAATTTGGGATAAAGTTATGCTTTTGTCAAAACTCAAAGAATTTATAGCACAAAGAGAGAACCTTAATGCATGATATTTTTAAAAGGAAGTCAGGAGATTTCAGGATGGAATGTATTCTTTGTTGACAAGAGAATCCAACTGTCTTATTAATGTATGAATTAACTTCACTAAAGGGATGGGATTAAAAAAAACTGCTAACTTAAGTAATTTTGGAAATAAATAGATCTGGTAAGACTAAAGGCAAAGGAAATGATACAAAGCTCTGTACTCTATGAAGTCGTTTCCCATTGGGATCCAGTTAACAGTTATGGTGCTACTAATTTTGAATACTGGTATTGAGCAATTAAGTAAATAAATGTCAAGGGGTTGAAAGTAGTTTTCTCACTGGTGAAGAATGAGTGCACAGATAAGGAAGGTGAGGAGGCTAGAATAATCTGTGTGGGAATGGATTAGAATTAAGAACATTGGTATGAGTTAATGTTTACCTTCGCATACATAAATGTTTACACATGCAAACACACACACACACACACACACACACACACACACACATTTGTATACACGCATATAGTTCCTTTCTCTGTCAACTGAGAAGGCCCAGAACAACAATATTCCAGTGGCAACAAACATAGGTATTGAGTTCTAGCAACATTCTCTAAGGAAAGGAAACAGAGTGAATTATAATGTGGAAAATTTGTTTCTGTCACCCCTAAGTTTTACATAAACTCTGTGAACCAAATACTTTACAAGTAATTAATGTATAGTATTTTATTATTATTCACGATGAAAAGTGAAAGTTCCACTCAATGTGTAAACTAGAACAATAGGTTTTAATATAACAAAGTATATACAAAAAGTTAATTTATGTTGTTTCAGATTGTACATTGTAGCTAACCCTTTAAGACATTACCAGTTGTCAATTTTTGTGTAGAATCAAAGAAGAATATTTATAATTATCTGAAAAAGATATCAAAATACTAATATTTCCTATGCTTTCCATCTACATGACTAACTGAGGTCAGGTTTCCTTCATATATTTCAAACCAACATATTGTGAGAGATTAGAATGCAGAAATAGATACAATAATTCAATTCTATTTCAGTAAGCCAGATGTTAAAGTGCTTGCAAAAATGCAAAACAATGCTGCTTTTCTTACTGCATTTATTTTTATTTTAGAAAATACAATTACTTTTCATAAATATGTGATATTTATGTCAACATGTGATGGAACACATATTAAAACAAAGCCACTTCCATATTTTCAGAATATCTATTTAATTTAATCATTTTTAATGTTTATTTATTTTTGAGAGAGAGGAAGAGAGACAGAACATGAGTGCGGGAGGGTCAGAGAGAGGGGAAGACACAGAACCCGAAGCAGGCTCCAGCCTCCGAGCTGTCAGCACAGAACCCGTTGCAGGGCTCCAACTCATGAAACTCCAGATCGTCACCTGAGCCCTGAGCTAAGTTGGTGCTTAACTGACTGAGCCACACAGGTGCCCCATAAAGTAATCACTGATGGTTTAGTTTACATAAGCAAAAGTTTGTGGTGTCCTCAATAACTTTTAAGAAGGTGAAGGAGTCTGGAAACCAAACACTGAGAAGTGCAGGACTAGTATATATGTAACCTGAGACTTTGAAATGAGGCCCATGGGTCCTAGCTAGGTGCTGTCTTTAAAAAACAAGACTCTGGGGGAACATGGGTGGCTCAGATGGTTAAACATCTGCCTTCGGTTCAGGTCATGATCTCACTGGTTCATGGGTTCGAGTCCTGCATTGGGCTCTCTGCTATCAGCACAGAGCCCACTTTGGACCCTCTGTCCCCTTCTCTCTCTGCCCCTCCCCTGCTGCACTCTCTGTCTCTCTCAAAAAATAAATAAGCACTAAAAAAAAACTTAATAAATGATACTACTTCACTCTTGTACTTGCATTTATTTTGCTAGTCTTATACCTTTATAAAACTAGTTAAAAGTTTTAGTTGTGTGCAATCAGTTCCATGGGACGTATGTTATCTATGACAAAGCCAGAGCTCTGAGGATCTTGTTTGTGGTGAGAATTTGGAAGTGATATTTGGGATGAGAGAACCTGGAGAAAGGGTTAAAAAAAAAAAACTCAGGAGACGCACTTGGGGCTGCTCAGCCCAGTTATCCGTCTGCCCAATTTAAGTTTAGTTTTCTGATTTCAAGGTTTTGTTCTCAGATAAGGAACTAGTGTATAGATACAGCTAATATCAGTACTTTACTTTTCATGATGCTTTCACAAAATATGTAAGACATAAAAATTATTTTGTCTAGGGGCACCTGGGTGGCTCAGTCGGTTAAGTGTCCGACTTCAGCTCAGGTCACGATCTCACGGTCCGCGAGTTCGAGCCCCGTGTCGGGCTCTGGGCTGATGGCTCAGAGCCTGGAGTCTGCTTCCGATTCTGTGTCTCCCTCTCTCTCTACCCCTCCCCTGTTCATGCTCTGTCTCTCTCTGTCTCAAAAATAAATAAATGTAAAAAAAATTATTTTGTCTATTTTTCCAGTAAATATACCCACATACCTCCACCTGACACTTCGTCTGACAACTGATGCAGCCAAGTAGCCCGGCCACTTTTCTTCACCAGAAGAGGAAGTAGCATCTTATCAGATAAAAACTTAGCAATAGTTCTCACTGGAAAAGAGCTAGTACTTAAGGGTGATCTTTCCCCCTAACTGTGTACTGCACCATAGGGAACATTTATGAATTTTTAAGACAAGAAAAGGTATATCACCCAGAGGAGTTTATAACTTTTATTTGCATAAAATAAAACCTGAAAAACCTAATGGAAAAGAATGTTTAGAATGTTTAGCATATACAAAATAAAGTAATGTAAATTTCAGGAATCAGAAATGACATAAATTTTGGAATCTTTAAATAATTTTCATCAGAATGTTTCTAAGTCCCTGAAATGTTGTATTCTACTCAAATTTGATTACATTGTAGTAGTCAGCTATTGATGAATGAGCATGTGATGCAAAGAGAAAGGCCTCGACCTAGTGGATTGTTATTAATTAGTTTGATTTGGTTAAACACTGTCACCATCAACTAAATTAATGGCAATTGAGAGGAATAAATGAGCAGATGGGTAGCTACCATATGCTCATGCCACACTCTTAATTGATAATAATTAAGTAATTATGGATGGAAGAAAATGTTCATTCAAATGTCTATGGCATTTGAAATGCCCGTTTATAAAACCGTGTCACTTATAATGGATACTGTTCCACTTGACCCTTGAATTAGCAAGAAGTATTTAGGGCAAAGGAAATCATTGCCATGGGGCATTAACTGTTGAGATGGCTCTGGATGGTGATGGATGTGATTTTAGCACCCTTTGGAACGTGGCTTAACTACTTCTGGTCCTCAGTCTTCAGTTGCTTGTTCCGACAGAAAAGCTAAGGGATTTGGTCTGGTTTCAAATCATCAGTCACACTCTATGAACAACAGTATTCTGACTCCCAAATTGTGTCTTTTTGTGTTTCTCTTTTCCCCAACCTACTCTTTTCTATCTTCTCACTGGAACCAGATGCCTTTTTTGCTGGTCAACTCTTCTAAGATTTTTATCTCACATTAGAGGACCATTTCCTTTTATTCATCCTAAAGGTCAATGATTAGAAATGTGAACCTACTTCTTATTGTCTCATCTAGTTTGCTTCTTTTAGTGAAAAAGAAAAAAGAAGTCAGCTAGCAACACTAAGAATTGCAGTGATCTTTAAAATGTTTTTTTTCCACTGTCATGTTACTTCATTATCATAGTACCTGCCTTCCATAAATGAACTTGACATTGATCATCCTCAGCCTTTTTTTATGGTGAGATAATGAATTTGCCTAGAATTCAGAGAAATTCCTACTCAGATACAGTATTGATTCCTCAGACCCTGAAGTGAATTTCCAGTAGTGGATAAAATTCAATTAAACACCTAGTATCAAAAAATACCAATATTTATTCTCAGTAAATCAAGTAAATAAACTACATTTCCAATACCTCAAGATGAGTCTTTGAGGCATTAAAAAATGATTAGCCTTCCTCGTTTGAATTTCATTAAGGATTATGAAATGCTATGACAGGTAATGTATTATCCAATAAACGAGTTAAAGAAAATATGTCCTGTATTTGTTTGTTAGGGTTGCATAATAAAGTACTACAGACTGGATGGTTTAAACACCAGAAACTTACATTCTCACAATTCTGAAGGATATAAATTCTAGAGTTAGGTGTCAGTCAGGGTTGATTTCTTCAGAGTCTTCTCTCCTCAGCTTATAGATGGCTATCTTACCCCCGCATCTTCACATGGTCTTTGCTTTATGTACAAAGTTCCTCTTATAAGGACAGCAGGCACACTGGATCAGAGCCCCCACCTGATGGCCCCATTCTAACTGGGCCTGAGGCCCTGAGGCCCCATACCTCCTTAGAGATCCTACCTCCAAATACAGTCAACATCTTGAAGTACTATAGGTTAAGACTGCAACATATCCATTTTAGGGAACACAATTCATCCCATAACATAAACTCTGAGATTAAAACATTTAGGTAAGTAAATTTTACTTTAAAATATTCTTATCGGTGTGCCTGGGTGGCTCAGTAGACTAGGCATCTGACTCTTGGTACTGGCTCAGGTCATGATCTCAGGGTTGTGGGACTGAGTCCTGTGTCGGACTCTATGCTGAGCATGGAGCTCGCTTGGGATTCCCTCTCTACCTCTACCGACTCCCCCACTTGCGCATGCACTTTTTCTCTCTCTCAAAAAGAATAAAAGAGTAAAAAATAAAATATTCTTACCTACAGTTGTATTTAGAAATATGCAATAATAAATACATAGTCATCTCATTCCTTTGGGCTGTCACTTGGATGGCAGCATGACTACTCGGAGATAAGTATTTCACAGGATGTACACCCACCCATCTGAGGAAGTGAGCTCAGTTCAACTCAATGAGGCTGCTCAGCTTATTTAGACATTGCAACTTGGGCTTTTTAAAAAAATGTTTTTTAATGTTTATTTATTTTTGATAGAGGGAGAGAGAAAGACAAAGTGCAAGTGGGGTAAGGGCAGAGAGAGAGAGGGAGACACAGAATCCGAAGCAGGCTTCAGGCTCTGAGCTGTCAGAGCCTGTCGTGGGGCTCAAACTCACAAACTGTGAGATAATGACCTGAGTCAAGGTTGGGTGCTTAACCGACTGAGCCACCCAGGAGCCCCTGGGCTTTTTCAATTTAGCAATACGGCAGCAAGTTTACAAATATAACTTTCGAGAGACAAAAACAAAAAACTCCATACTTGCTTGATTCTTATACATTATTTTTTTTCTGTCGGGTTTTCCCCAATCTGCATAAGATCCAGTGATCTTATATTACTTCTAAGTAACGTGTTGGCCACAAGTGGACATGCTGGATATCAAAACAAGCATTTTATATGGTTTTTTTTAAATTTAAAAATGTAATATCAGTGTAGTATTTTATGTTACTATTTCCATTTCACATAATAAAAATCTGAAACTTAGTTTAAATAATTTTCCAAAGATTAACAAAAAGTACTAGGTATAGAATGTAATTTCAAACCCAGGTAACCCTATCCCACAATCATTTTTCTTAAGCTCCACACACTATTGCTTCCACTAGGAATTAAAACCTCATCACAAATTGGAGAATAAAGCATTCATTCTTCTTAAGTATGATCTTAGTTGCAGATTCTCATTATACGTCCTATATCAGACTGAGGAAGATCTGTTTTATTCCTACTTTGCTGAGAGTTTTTTCGTAACTATTTTATTGAATTTTGTCAAATGCTTCTTTGTATCTATCAAAATAATCATATACTTTTTTCTTTTTTCTTTTTTGATATGGTGGATTATATTGATTGGTTTGCAAATGCTGAGTGATCTTGCAATCCTGGGGTAAATGCCACTATCAAAATGCATTATCAATTTGATCATTATCATTTTATCCTTGCATTCAATTGCTTACCTTTTGTTGAGTTTTTGTGTCTATGTTTATGAGGAATGGTGATCAATATCACTGTTTTTTCTTTCATGTAATGTGTTGTCTGGTTTTGATATATGAATTAATGCTGGTGTTACAAAATGAGTGAGTAAATGTTGCTTTTTTTTTCCTCTGAAGGACTTTTGCATAGTTTCTTTCTTAAATATCTGACAGAATTTACAACCCATGACACTTGACCCTGGAGATGACGTGACCATCTTCTCTCTCAAACTCTGCATTTAGTTTAATTGTATATTCATTTTTTTTAAATGTTTGTTTACTTTGAGAGAGCGAGAGAGCTTGCAAATGGGGAAGGGGCAGAGAGAGAAGGAGAGAAAGAATCCCAAGCAGGCTCCATGGAGCCAGACATGGGGCTTGATGTCATGAACCATTAGATCATAACCTGAGCTTTTCTTGCCTAGCTCCAGTGGGTTTGCCCCACACAATTCCCCACAGGGAATTCATTTGAAATACAAATAAGATCATGTTGTAAGCATGCATGCATATACGCATGCATTTAAATGCTTTCCTGTCATTCTTAACATAAAAACTTTTTAGCAGAGTCAACAAAACCTTATATAACTTGACCTTCTTTTTTCTCCTTTATAGGCTCCCTTCCCATGCCTTTCTTTCTGCCCAGGAAACTTTAAACTTCTGTCATTCCATAGTACTTAACTTTCTTCCTTTAGTGAAAGGCGTACTTGTTTTTTCTTTTCCCCAGAAGACACTTCCCCACTGTACCTCTGGTTAATGTGTGCTTACCCCTAAAATTTCAGCTCACCAGCACTTCTCTCAGGGAAATTTTTCCTGACAACAGTACTATATCATAGGTACAAGCCATCCAATAATAGGACAGAAGACTTTATTCTTGAGCTATTTGTTTAGTGTTTATTATGTGCCAGACATAATAACTTTTGTGTACAAATTATTTTAATTTTCAAAATAATCCTATGAAGTTATCAGAGTTGTAATTGAATATTTATTTCAGTGAATATTTAATTAAAAAAAAACTCCTCACTAGGTGGTAAAACTCATAGAAAGAAGTTTTTTCCCTTTATTGTATACCAAGCATCTAGCACATATAGTATTTGTTGACTTCATAAAATGATGAATAAGTGAATGGCTGAATAAACACGTAACAATAGTTCCTGAACTTTTTCTGAATTTGACATTCAGTTGCTATTGAATCTGGTTTTTTTTTTTTTTTTAAGGTTTCAACAGTGCTATTATCACCCAAGATTTTACAAGCATTCACTTGGAATAATAAAAATATTATACAATTTAAATTGATATTTTAAAAATAAGATTATATAAAAGAACATCAGGACCCTATCAAGATTTCAGGTATAAGCAAAATAGTAGTGAATACCTTCTTTATGTTCAATCTACCTCTAACATTCTATCATTTTAATGAAATTTTTTAATGAAATGCTCTCAATTTTTTACGTAAAATGTCAGGTTTTATTACTCCCAATCATAGGCCCTAATCAATTGACATTTTGCAAATGAAAGAATGAATATTTAATCTGAAATAATTAAATATTTATAAACCACCTATAATCTGTCAGTGGGGGGTTGGATGGCTCAGTTGGTTGAGCACTTGACTCTTGATTTGGGCTGAGGTAATGATCTCAGGGTCATGGGATCAACCCCTGTGTGGGCTCTGTGCTGAGTGTGGAGGTGGCATAAGATTGTCTCTCTCTCTCCCTCTGCCCCCTCTCCCCTGCTTATGCGTGCTCTCTCTCTCTCTTTAAAATAAAATATAAAAAATAAAAAAATTAATGAAAAACGTCTTTAAAAAGAATACCTATCATCAGTCAAGCACTATGACTCATATAGTTTTGAGAAATATTATGGCATTTTATCATCTCATGAGATCTGTGGTAAAAATTGAGACATCATTGTCATACTAATAAAATATTCAACGATCACCTTTATTTCATGTGCTGCTAGGTAAAGATAACCATATAAGAAATAGAAGATGGGGGGCAACTGGGTGGCTCAGTCAGTTGAGTGTCCAACTCTGGCTCAGGTCATGATATTAGGGTTCATGATTGAGTCCCGCACTGGGCTCTCTGCTTTCAGCACAGAGCCCACTCTGGATCCTCTGTTCCCCTTTCTCTCTGCACCTTCTCCATTCATGCTCTCTCTCAAAAATAAACATTATATATATATATATATATATATACACATATATATATAATGAAAATTAAATATATATTATAATATATTTATTATTACATATTGTATATTGTAATATATTTATTATATATTTATATAATTTAATTATATAATATATGTAATATATAATTTATTATAAACATAAATAATAAATATAAGTAATATATAATACAAACATTATATATAATATATAATAATATAACATATATGTGATGAATTGTACCCTTCAGAAGCTTATAATGGTTTATTAACTCAAGGATCATGCATAGCAACAATTAGAAAAACAACAAAAAGATTACGTAATTTTGTTAAATTGTTTAAACCAACACTAAGAATTTAAGATTTTGTAAAACTTGAATGGAATAATTTAATTGAGGAAGTTTCCTCTCAGGAGAGAAGACTGGGACTAGACCTGAGAAAAAGCGCATTTGAATGGTCAAAGAAGAGATAGGAGAGCGGAGTCAGAAACATACAAAAAGTGCTCACTGGCACATCTTCAGTGGGAGTAGGGAAAGGAAGTGGAGAGAATTCCAAGGCAGGTAAGAACTGGTGACTGGCACATGTGGGGAATGAAAGAGGAAAGTGGATTTAAATAAACTAAATTTCAGACTATTGATGAAAAAAAAAAAATCTTCAAGGAGATAGTTTATCCTAAAAAGCTAATTATCCAGAGTTAGGATACTATGAAAAAAATCTAATGGGAAAGGACAAGGCAAAATAGATGACCTTGAAAATCCTGAGTAGTTGTTACAAGGACTGTTGAGTGTAACTGATCCCAGGTTTAAAAAGACCTTGAGGATACAGGAGTACTGATGCATAGGGGCACTTGTACCCCAATGTTTATAGCAGCACTCTCAACAATAGCCAAATTATGGAAAGAGCCTAAATGTCCATCAACTGATGAATGGATAAAGAAATTGTGGTTTATATACACAATGGAGTACTACATGGCAATGAGAAAGAATGAAATATGGCCCTTTGTAGCAACATGGATGGAACTGGAGAGTGTGATGCTAAGTGAAATAAGCCATACAGAGAAAGACAGATACCATATGGTTTCACTCTTATGTGGATCCTGAGAAACTTAACAGAAACCCATGGGGGAGGGGAAGGAAAAAAAAAAGAGGTTAGAGTGGGAGAGAGCCAAAGCATAAGACCCTTAAAAACTGAGAACAAGCTGAGGGTTGATGGGGGGTGGGAGGGAGGGGAGGGTGGGTGATGGGTATTGAGGAGGGCACCTTTTGGGATGAGCACTGGGTGTTGTATGGAAACCAATTTGACAATAAATTTCATATATTGAAGAAAAAAATAAACCTACATTAAAAAACAAAAAAAAAATTAAAAAATAAAAAATAAATAAAAAATAAAAAGCCCTTGAATAAAACTTCAGTTCATCCACTAATAGTTCCGTTTATGCTCCACTAATGGAAAAGGGATCATGTCTTTGGACTCCAGCTCTGGGTATAGTTTTAGTACAAAAAAGAATGGAGTTCTGGGAATTTAATGTGACATGCATGAAACATTTCATGTGATGGGCTTTCTTTTTTTGTTTGTTTTTAAAAGAAATTTGCCCAAAGCTATACTTCCCCTGAATATATATCTTCTTTCTCTTAAAATAATACAAAACTCTTCTTAATACTTCATTGTTTAAAATAATTCAGGCCATTCTCTGGCTCCCCAAAGTGCAAGAGAGCAGTACTGTTATTAGTATACTTAGAAGACAATTTGTCTGCCATTCTACCTAGTTCTTAGAAGATAAGATAATGTATAATACTCGATGAAAACATTTTTACAGAAGTATTAATTCTCCAAGAGAACTGTGTTTAAGTTTATTTAATTCCTTACCAAATATTTTATAGATTTTTTTTTAAAATATTATTTTATCATGGAGACAAAGAGTTAATTAAATTAATAATAAAAATTACAGAGCTAAACCATAGAATGACAAATGTACTTAGCAGGATATGCTAAGGCACCATCAGCCTTTGTGTTGTTGTTGCTTTAATTTTTTAAATTCTTTTTTTTATTTTTGAGAGAGAGACAGAGCATGAGTGGGAGAGGGCAGAGAGACGGAGACACAGAATCTGAAGGAGGCTCCAGGCTCTGAGCTGTCAGCACAGGGCCCGACGCAGGGCTCAAACCTATGAAGCATGAGATCATGACCTGAGCTGAACTGATTGAGCCACCTAAGCACCCTTGTTTTTTGTTTTCTTTTTTTTTTTTTTATAGCACTAATTATAGCACTTACAATTAGGAACAATGCTGTATGTGCCAATTGTCAAGAGTAATAAGCCTATATCTATAGAAATTTTAAACCACTATAATTTCATTCTGAGTTTTAATTACTATAATTATACTCTACTAAAATAACTAATCTGAGAAAATAATATCAAAGTAGATGAGTTATATTTTTTGGTTCATGTGTATTGTTACTGAAGTAAGTAGAGTCATAATGAGTTGGGATTATAAAGTTTTTGACAGAAATTTCCTGTTCATCTTTGGTTTCTTTCACACTAAAAGTGTGGTGAAGTTTGAATATTAAGAATGAGCTTAGGATTCAGAGATCAATGTCCTTGCATATATGTGTCTATGCTAATTTTCCCCTACTTTCTTCAAATGGGAGAAAATCTCCAAAAACTTGGCTTTGCCAAATTAAATTAACTTCTATTGTATTTTGTTTCTTTTTTAACATTCTTTAATTATTTACCATATTAATATTTGTTCAATGGTTGATCTCTTTTTGGGGTATGTGTTTGTGTTCTATGGTTCCTATTAGATTATAAGTTATTTGAAGGAAGGGACCACATTCTCTGCATTTTTTCACTCTGTTTAAAAAATTTATCTCAGGGCGCCTGGGTGACTCAGTCAGTTGAGCGTCCGACTTCGGCTCAGGTCATGATCTCACAGTTCATGTGTTCGAGCCCCGCATCAGGCTTTGTGCTGACCGCTTGCTCAGAGCCTGGAGCCTGCTTTGGATTCTGTGTCTCCTTCTCTCTCTGCCCCTCCCCCGCTCACGCTTTGTCTCACTCTCTTTCTCAAAGCTAAATAAATGTAAAAAAATTAAAAGTAAAATAAAAAAAATTTATCCCCATCACACTCTGCCTTTCTCTGTCTCTGTTTCTGTCTGTCTCTCTCTCTCTCTCTCTCTCACACAAATCCAGAAGAGCTCAACCCTTGAGAAAATATAAACAAAACAGTGAATAGTATATTACAATAAGTGAACAAATAAATAGTCATAAAAGTACCAACAAAAAAAGTTAATATAGTTTGAATGATCCAATTTACGAAGATTTTTCTAGTGTTTGATGTAAGCCAGCAGGGAAAATAATAGGATGATTATAGGAAGACCACGGAGGCAGGAAAGAAAATCAAATTAAAAATTAGTTTTGCCCCCATGTAAGGATAACTTCTGACCATCCACAAAGAAAGAAATATAGTGTTCCAGGTGGCTGCCTGTTCTGCATAAGGGAATTGTTTGGAATCTAAGGTGAGCCACTGGAGCAATGGGCACTCGTTAGTGGAGGCAGCTTGTGAAAAGAAGGAGATATCGTCTTGAGCATATGTTTACTCTCTATCCCTGATTTGGCTACTTGCTTAATAAAAAAAAATTGAACAAGCCCTGAGATGGTAGGGAAAGAATGTGTATTTGTCAATAATCAACACAGGAAAAAGAAGCAACCCTATGTATTTCAAGGAGAAAAGGATCTACAACAAGAAAATACATGTTAATAAAATCATTGAAAGAAATGGAAGACTGAAAGCCATGGACATTAATCGGACTCCTAGATTTGGGGCTATAACCACTGGTGCTGCAACCTGGAAGTGCTACTCCATTGGTGTTTCATTACAACCGCCAAACCCTCAGAAAGTTGTTGACTGAACATCGCAACATGGGGCCTCACCACTGCAAACTTGTCTGTCTGTGAGAAGTTGGTTGTCAACACCGTAGGTATCAGAAGAGGACTTCTACTTCCCTTCTGTCTTTCAAATACCACAAATCTGCATCTCCCTGACAGAACCAAACTTTCATTCACAGCCACAAGTTTTAAGGAATATGAAACATGTAAATTTCGTCCTTCTAATTCTTGTGATAAGGAACAAATATTGAAGAGGTTGAAGAGAGATTCTGCATAATAATAGGCAATATCTAGCACAGGAGGCTGACGTGTTGAACAAGAGAGTTATCCTTTCTATTCTTCTATGTGGTCCTATTGATAAGCATTCATGTTGGGCACTTATTTTCATGCTCTGGGAGTGTTTCAAATGGTTCTTCCGCACACCTCTTTACCAAACCTTGTCACAAATATCTCCATCTTTTAACTGTGCAAATTTTTGACATTTAGATCTATACTCGTGTATCTGAAGATCCTTATCTCTGTCCATCTATTCCATGCAAAGTGGATAACAAAATGGTCATTTGGGATAATTTGTCTTCTCCATTTCTGACTATTGATATTATATCATGCAGGACCATCTCAAAGTCAGGATCTTATTTTTTCATACTCATACAGGTTGTTTTAGGGATAATTTCATGAAGCCATGCATGCTGGTCGTACATGAAGGAGAGATGGCAGTGAGTAGGTTCAAGCATGCTGGGAATTTGAGCAATAATCTTATACAATTTACATGTGTCCCCAGACCCTATTCAGACAGGCTCTGAATATAACATTACTGGTGATATCAGGCTTGTTTGACTTTTTGTCTAGGAAGATGAAATCATATCCAGTTGATATTGGGTGGTTCTGAGTTGCGTAGTTACTTTCTGGTCTTTCAAGATCAGTTTCAGTCTATTTTTTTCAAATGTTATTATCTAACCAGGAATGCTTTTTCCAAGAAAAAGTACTATAGTTAAAAGGTGCCAAAGACTTTTGTTCCAAGAACCAAAATCTGTAATTTGAGTTTCCTATGTTCAACCAGGGCTTGCCATAGACACTTTGAGATACCCTGACCTAGTACAGATACTTTGAATACTATTAGATCTGTTATTATATAAAGGCCAAAAGACAGACTGCTTAACTTAGAGCATATACCAAAGATAAGTCAAGTTCATAGCTGGAGGTTCTGAGGTACATAGTAAACGCTCTAGAAACCCAAATGTAGCAAGTATTGCCCTACAGAGTTTTCCTGGTGAAAAACAGGAAAGATACCTAGCCTTTTAGTCTGGTAGACACTAGGAAAGATTCTGAGCAAGGATTTGTGCAACAGCATTACATACATAGAGAGCCACAGGCAAGTCCCTCTTGGCAGCACAGATGATAAGATCAAGAGTTAAGAAACTAATAGATACCAGTCACAGTGGATCTTGATAAAATATTAAGAAATTGAAACTTTATTTGATAGGAGATGAAGTCTTGTGCTGTGAGAGTTAAGTCTAGCAGGTTTGAACTTATTCTCATTTCAGTACATTTGTAAATGTACCCGCTTGGCGCTGACTTCCAAACAGCATGAAATATATTGATTAAGTGTTGCTTGGTAACCATAGGCCATAAGTCGCAGGGGAGTTTGCACCATGTTCTAAACATCATTTGATAACAACGAGACTAGTGATTTGCCCCTGGTCTTGGTAAGACCCCTCTATTATGTATCAGGAATATGCCCGCATGATCGCAGGATGTAAGGAACCCAACTAAGACTGAATTTGGGGTCCCTTTATTCTGAAGAGTTCCATTCACATGTTGGTTGTGTCCTAGTGAAGAAAGAAGTTTGTCATGGGATGTCCCTTACAGATGGAGGACAGTGGGAGCTCACACCTAGCCTCTCCAGATACTTTGCTGTGAGGAAGCTTTGGCTGTGATGCATATCCTTATTTTAATGCTGTGTCTATATTGTACCTTTTTTTTCTGCAATAAACTGGAGAATTATCAGCATTGCTATTTTGGGTCCTATGACTCTTTCTTAGGAATCAGAATCTGCATAACTGTTACAATAGCACAAGCCACATCGAAATTATTAATGAATGGTATACTATTGGATGTAGATATTAGGGAAATCACTCACATGTTTCTGGTTTGGATGACTATAGATAGAAGTACAGTTAGTATCATAGAAAAAAAAAGCCCCAATTAGAAGTTTGAATGTTATTATGTCAGATCTGAGATCCCCTCATGTTGTCCAATGAGTAATTGTAATAAGAAATCTAATGAATATTACTTTTAAATTCAAATAGATCATCATCTATTTATTTTTGATAATTTCCATATAGTGTTCAGCACTATAATGAGCACTCCAATTTTGCTTATAAGTTTACTTCACAAAACAGTTTCCCTATCTCACTGACAAGAAAAGTTTGCCTATTTATTATCTTGATTCTGTGAGACTCAGATCCATCCTTTTAGAGTGGAGTTTCTACGATGCCAAAGCTTAGGTCAGTGCATAGATGGCCCTGTGTTAGGTGTTCCTAATAGGATGTGAATACAGGGTTGCTGGCTCTGACAAACAGTCAGTAAAGGCCCTCCTGAGCATCATTAGGGACAAGTTATATGAAATCAATAACTTTCTAATTTACACTTAAACTCTATCAAGTGCTAGGTGATTTTTTTTAAATAACTAACTGTTGGTTTAGTCTTCTCTGATTGCAAGAGTGAAGCTTCTGGCTTCTCCAGAGTGTCTCACTAGTCATTCATTTACAGAGTTGACAGGGAGCCCTTCGGTTACTTTAACTGCTCCAACAGTAAGTAGCAGCAACTTATTCTCTAAACTCCTTAACTCACAGGAGGGCTTATTCCAGTCCTGTGTATGTGTTAGACACTTATTGCATCATTGTTGACAATATAGGGTATTCCCAGTGAGCATGCCATCTGATATTCCCCACTCTGTTTGGGTAAAGAATTCACCTACAGTGTGATTACTGGGATTTGGGGGTGAGAGAATGGGGTGAGGGAATGAAATAGAATATTCCATTCAGATACCAACCATGACTCATTTGGTTCTCTGCACAGATGGATGAATTGTCCCAGAGAAGTTTGAGGAATTGAATCAGATCTCTGATGTATGCAGGTGGCAGAATGTGTGATCTCTGCTACAACGTTGTTTTCCTATGGTTTCCATTCTCTACTTATGTTACCAGAAATGAGAGATTTTGATATTGAATTTTTTCTTTACATTTTCTCTCATTCTTCTGGTAACACAACTTTTCTGTAAGGAACTAATTCAATATAGTTTGGATGAGCTCTCCCTGCTCTCCACTACACCAAACACACAGACCCTGATGCAGACTGAACATGTGACCCCCATTGATCAATCAAAATACTCATTACCCTGACCACAATGTTGATCATATGATTTAAAGTAGATCAGAATTTCCCTTAAGCTTTTTAAATGTACAGTGGGAGAGAAGTATTCTCTGGAATCATGAACTGTTGGTTGTCTTTGTTGCAGATGGGTTCACACAGAGTTCACACAGAGATTGTCCCCTCAGAGACAACTGGAGTGAGACAAATCACCAAGGGACATGGAGATGACTGAAGTCAAGATGCTTTCAGATGTTACATGGAGGTGTCTTAATTGCCTACAAGGAAGAAGAGAAAGGGAAATGTTTCTAAGCCACTCAACAATCTCTGCATCAAATTTACTGAGGTTGGGAGAGGTTATCAATGCCTAAGAGGTAACTGATGATCACCATAGAACTAAATAACTCAAAGTATTTTACATTTAAACCAACATTCTTCTGTTTATATCATACTCGTCTTAGTCATGCCCATATTTTTACATTATTTTTATAACATCTATTTGAATTGAGAAGGAACCAACATCATGCTTCCAGTTCTGAAGATGATTAGTGTAGGTTGAACTGAACTGTTTTTACAGTTAGGAATAGGAATGAGAAAGACAAACCTGCCTAGAAGCAAAGATTACTTAAATCCATAATGTTGCCATTAATTATTTGTAATTATTATTTATATGAATGTTGATATATTAGGATGTTGATTTTAAGGCCATCCTCAAATAGCTCAGATTTTTATTTTGGAAATAATAATCCTATGGGTAAGTGCTAAACACTAAAATTTTGTTTCATCATATCAAGACCCAAGTTTGGAGAGAAGTCCATGAACAATTGTGTGAACACAACAGTATTTTTTTATCAATATGATGCAAGAGAAATCCAACACAAGTCATTGAAAACAAACAAACAAACCGAGAGCATTTATTCAATGTTTGGTGTTCACCTGACACTGGGTTCAGCTCTGAGGAAACCGTGAATATGACACCAGCAATATATCATTTGGGGTTGAGCTATCTCTAGGTGAATTTGGATGAAGCTGTTAAACATAATAAACTTTTTTTAAAAATTTTTAACATTTATTTATTTTTGAGACAGAGAGAGACACAGCACAAGCAGGGGAAGGGCAGAGAGAGAGGGAGACACAGAATCTGAAGCAGGCTCCAGGATCTGAGATGTCAGCACACAACCCTACATGGGGCTGGAACCCACAAACCATGAGATCATGACCTGAGCCACAGTTGAATGCTCAACCAACTGAGCCATCCAGGTGCCCCAAACACAATAAACTTTTTTAGTTTGCAATATGGTTTTACAATCTTCAGAGAGTGTGACATAAGGCAAATTTAGCAATTCAAATTTAGGTGATAGTCTTAAGGACCAAACAAAAGCAGTTTTTAAAAATTATATTACACAATACTCATACTTCTAATTTTATATCATTCCCAGTGAATTAAAAAAAGTAGGTTAAATCAAGGTTTGGCCAGAAAATTTTTTAAAAAGAGACAAGACAAGCTTTGACTGATAATGAAAATGAATATTGAGTACTGAGCATAAGGAAGTGAATAAAGCTAATAATCATTTTTTTTTGAGATTACTGTGTTAACTTGAAATTAGAAGATTCTGTTTTTATATAGGTTATGTGACTTTGGGCATATTCATTGCTTTTTCTTTTTCTAAATTCAGTTTCCTCAGTTAGGAAATAATAAAAATTATATACTTTGTTATTTCATAAGACTTTATAGTAATCAAACGAAATAACAACCTGAAAACATTTCACACATCTTATAAAGCACAATAAATATGTAAGGCAATTTTCTTTATGATGTTGGTGGTTCTGTCCAGTCTAGTCTATGTTAGATAAATATCCTTTTTGAGTATAAAAGTTAACACAATGTCAAAATGAATTGATATTCCACCTCAACCAGTTTGTGGAAACAATCTGACACTCCACTGTGGTTAGAGAAGGGTGCAATAAATTGAGTAACATTTTATTAATAAAATTCTTGTAAACTGACCATGGTAATGTTGATAAGGGTGATAATCATAAATGTGATGTTAAGGAGAAAGAGAAGGGAAACTAGATATACAGCGCAGAGTACAGAAAATTAATTGATAGGGCACGCCTTGAGTTCAAGCCCCGAATCAGGTTCTCTGCTGTCAGAACAGAGCCTGCTTCCGATCCTTCTGTTCCCCACTCTCTCTGCCCCTACCCTGCTCATGCTCACTCTCTCTCAAAAATAGATAAACCTTAAAAAAAAGAAAATTATTTGATAGAAATTCATCTTTCTAACAGTTACCAGTCTAGGTATAAAAGGAACAAGAATGATTTATGCATTTAGTGTACAAAATGAAGCAAAATCCATTTAGCACTCAACGAATGTGAGTGAGTCATGAGTGAGGCATGATGGATATTAGTAGCAAGAATAAAGAAGAGTTTACTGTAATTTTAGCTGATTTTCATCTTAACACCTGGGTAACTCAGGGACCATCCAGTTCCTCACCCTCCCACCTCCACTTCTCCTATTTTTCCTCTCTCTGGGAAAGTTCCTTTCGATACTGGCAACCCATAGATTTGAAAGTACTCACCTAGTGATGAAAAAGTGTTTATGCAACTACATCTAACTTCCTGTTTCATCAAATTTTATCCTTGCTTTGATTACATTTCCTCACCATCCTTTCTCTCTATATACACTCTGGTTTGCTTGTATATAACACTTCCTGCAGCCTACTCATGTATCACCCCAGCAGTTAGTTTTATATTCAACTACATCCTATGCTACTCTGTAAGCTATTTAAAGGTACATCATTTTTAAGTCATTTTTATATATGGTATATGTGTGTATGTGAATTGATTAGCTAAATCAAATTCAATGAGAGACATTTCTTCCTACCAACATTTATGAACATTTAATCTAATCTCAGAATTCTTGATTTCCACTATAGTTTATACATTAATAATACATTTACTGTTTTTGTGATATATTAGTTTTATCAGACATTTTGGTGCTACACAGAATCCTTACTAAATTTACTTCTAATCTTGTTCACTTGGGAATAATTATTATTTAGACTGGTAGGTCTTGAAATTTCTTATGTCATGGACCTTAAGTGGAGAACCTGGTAAAAACTTTGGGATTCTTTCTCACCCCTCCCCACCAGCTTTAGTATAGGAACCCCCTGATGTTCATCCAAGGTCCTCAGGTAAAGAGTTTACCATCTAAACAGGTTGCTGGTTAAGGAAGGCTTGTTTGTTTGTTTGTTCACCTACTTGCCCATGATTACTTAGAACTCCAAATATCTACTTCATATCAGATAAGGAACTAGGGCAACAGAGGCGAAGTCTGTATTAATTTTGGAAAGAGCAACAACACTTAGCATATTTTCAACCTGAAAATATGTAGTCATTTTTCAATGAATGGGAAGAGTGAGGGGCATTTGGATGAAAGTAAGGGGAAGCTGGACCCCTTCATGGGGGTCCAAGCTACAGTCAAGCCAGAGTGCTAACCTCAGATGAAATAATAGAAGCAAGCTAACCAGGTGCAGAAGTCAGGACGAACTATATTTTCTATTTATTGGCAAAAAAGTAAATCATAACATCCTATTGTCATATATAATAGTATATATAGTATTTTAGGAAAATTGCTTAAATATACATATGTGAAGAAAAAAGATTAGAAGGGAGAAAAACAAAAATGCCAAAAGTATCTATACTTTAAATTTTCTATTCCAAACTTTCCTGGTTGTCTACAATGAATATAACCTTATGAAAAGAAAGTATATTTTGTGTTGCAGGCTAGAAAGAAAGTGCTAATCCAAGAGATAGAGGTTTAGAGGCAAAGCTGATAAGTAGATAGCATGTAGTTTCAGAAGCCAGTGCAGGTGAAAAAAGGCAAGAAGTGACTCAATCCAATATGAGGATAGCAAGAATTGGGTTTGTATTCCAACAACTGGAGCCAATGAAACAGGCCATCAGACCCTAGATCTTCCTGGATGTGGTATGGTGTTCTTCGTTCTTAGTGATATGGTGTCCTTAATGAAGAAACCATTGATCCAGTGGGTCACGTTTCAAAGTGCTTTGTTTAGCTGCTCTGAAATAAAAGAAGTCAAAACTATTGAGAACTCCCCAACATGCCAGGGACTTCTCTGAACATTCTATATAGTTTATATGATCTAATCCCCATAAACACCCTATGAGGTAGGAAATTACGATCATGTCCATTCTACAGAGGAGGACTCAGAAGTTGTGTATCCAGCTAACATCACAAAGCTTCCAGGCCAGCTTTATCATAATATACTAGCTTCCTATTTCTAAACATTGGCTATTTATTGCATGAAGCTTATTTTCTCATCTCAATTGAAGAAAGAACAGTCAACCACTGGAAAGCAGAAAGATCATGGTAGAAAAGCTAGCGTGGTGCTAGGCATGAATGACAGCACTGTAGTGTGGCATCTGAGTCATTTCCCTAATAATGGCAACTTTCACCTACGTGTGCAAGACTGTGTAAAGTAGTTGTATGTATTTTCATTGCCTAATGAGTCTTTTATTTTTGTTTTGTGCTCATGCCCAGGTAAATAATAACATGGATTGGGAATCTATGATATGGGGGAAAAACTATAGCTTTTAAGCTCCCTTTAAAAAAAATGATTACTAGAGGCACCTGGGTGGCTCAGTCGGCTAGTATCTGACTTTGGCTCAGGTCATAATCTCACCGTTAGTGAGCTGTAGCCCCACATTGGGCTCACTGCTGTCAGTAGAGCCCATTTTGGATCTTCCATTCTCCTCTCTCTCTGCCCCTCCCCTGCTCACGCATAGTGTCTCCCTCTCTCTCAAAAATAAATAAAACATTTTTAAAAATTGTTTAAAAGTTGTTAAATTGTTAAAAAAGATAAGACTATATCTTTATGAGAATGGTATTTAATTTCCTTGCTTCTTCCCTAACTGGACTTCCTATCTGATTTATGTCAGTGCTGTATGGCAAGAGACCAGAACCAAAGAATCCAAGCAAAACGGGAAACAAATAATGGTCCTGGCATTGAAGAAGCTTCAGAATTGGAACTGCCATAAATTAGGGATCAAGAAGGAACTAGCAGTCAGAAGCTATCAGTTGAGATTTATGAAGGGAACAAATTGAGACAAAAATGAAGGTCAAGTTAATAGTTTTACTAGAAGGTCAAGTGAACAGTTAAGAGAGCAAATATGGTAGGCAGTATTTGTAGCCTTAGATACAAGAAAACCTTATACTCAGGTGACTTCTATTTCAGAAGGCAAGCACCATGATTTCTACCTGTCAAAAGAGTCAGATGTTATGAAGACCACACCAAGACCCATGAATAAAAGTGAATGAGCCTTAGAAACGCGTTATGTAGCATGTAGTCTTGATTTCAGAGAAGTGCATAATCAAGTAACAGAGATTCTATATATAATAATTATTCTACACACATCTATCAAGGGATGAAGAAAAATGTGCAGCTATTTACTCACTTATGTGTAAAACTAAACAGAGCTGAAATGCCCTTATTAGGTCTTCAAATATGATGATATCACAAATAAGAAAAAATATTTGACGTAACCTTGGTCTAACTTTCGTTAGATAAATTTATAACATAGGGGCGCCTGCGTAGCTCTGTTGGCTGAGCACCGGACTCTTGATTTTGGATCAGGTCACCATCTCACAGCTCAGCTTGTAGGTTCAAGCCCCATATCTGGCTCTGCGCTAACAGTGTAAAACCTGCTTAGGATTCTCTCTCTCCTCCTTCTGCCCCTCCACTACTTGCTCTCTCTCTCTCTCTCTCTCTAAAATAACTAAATATATATTGTAACATAATATAAACTTATGTAATCACTTGCAAGCTTTAATTTTGTTCTCCAATATATTTGGCAATGATGACTATCTTTAGAAAAACTGATGGAAAAGAATTACTCCAAGACAGTGATAAAGAGGAAGATTCAATGTGTGTTACAAGGCATGGTTTGATGTAACTGTTTTTCTTAAATATTTTGAGAAGCAGATGAAAGATGAATAATTCTAATGAAATTACTCAATTGCTTGAGATGTGCTATTTCCATGAAACAAACCATCTCAATTTTAATGGCATAAAACTAACCACTTAAAATGCTCAAAGATATTAAACCTTAAAAGGGAGTGCGCCTGGGTGGCTCAGTCATTTAAGTGTCCGCCTTCAGCTCAGGTCATGATCTTGCGGTTTGTGAGTTCGAGCCCCACATCGGGTTCTGTGCTGACGGCTTGGAGCCTGGAGCCTGCTTCGGATTCTGTGTCTCCCTCTCTCTCTGCCCCTTCCCACTCGCAGCTTTGTCTCTGTTTCTGAAAAATGAATAAACCTTAAAAATATATATTAAAAAAATGCTCAAAGATATTATGGGTCAGCAATTTGAATGGAGCAAAATCCAGGTGACTTGTCTCTGGTCCATAGCTGGGGCTTCAGCTGAAAAGACTAGAAGACTGGAAGTGACATAACAGTTGAGAGCTGTTAGATCTGAAGGCTTCCTCATCAACATGTCTTATGATTGAGGCTCCCTGCTTGAAGGACCCCAACACATGGCCTCTCCGTGTAGCTGCTTAAAACTTCCCCAAAGAATGATGGTTGGGTTCTAATAATAAATCTCCTAAGCAAGTCACTAGAAGTTGCTTTACTTTTTATGACCTAAGGCCAAAAGTCACATGGTGTCGCATCAGTACATCAGGGTAGTCACGAGCCCACCCAGATAGATTCAAGGAGAGGAGCACAGAACCAACCTCTCCATGGAAGAGATAACAAAGTAAAAATACTTTCTTCTTCCAATATATTTGGCAATGATGACTATCATTAGAAAAATTGATACATAAATGAGTAAATATTTAGGTACTTATATATATACATAAATACATAAATACAGCATAAATAAGTATAAAGAGGAGTGCCTGGGTGGCTCAGTCAGTTAAGCATCTGACTTCAGCTCAGGTCATGATCTCTCTGATCGTGAGTTCAAGCCCCACATCAGGCTCTGTGTTGACAGCTCAGAGTCCAGAGCCTGATTTGGATTCTGTGTCTCCCTCTCTCTCTGCCTCCACCCCCCCAACTCATGTTCTGTCTTTCTCTCTCTCTCAAAAATAAATAAACATTATTTTTTTTTCATAAAAACCAAAATAAATGAAAGTATTTATTCATTTAAAATTTTTACTTAAAGAATTTTTAAATAAGTATAAAAAAAGAAATATTATTAAATTAAAACAAGTTATTTATGTGCTACCAAATGCATGCTGGAAATATAGAAACTGCATATATTTGTAAAGAAAGAAAATGCAATCCCCACTGTCAAATCTTTAGCTTTAGTGCCTTTATCCTAGAGATTAGGAGTCTTCAAAGCTCCTAGATTTTCTCATCATGATAGAAATGTCCACTTTAGTCTATGAATTTAAGAATTGCCTGTTTTCAGAAATTAACAATGGAGTGATTTGTGAACATCCCATTTAAAGATGAAAGCATATTGGAAAAATTCTAATTTCACTATCTGAATTAAACTTTAATTTTGTCTAAAGATCTAGGTTTATTCATACTTTTTTTTTCAGAGAAACTGAAAAAAATGGACAAATTGGCTCAGAAGATAACAAAAGAGATGGAGGGGAAATTACATTTGTTGAAAAGTACTTAAAGCACATATTGATTTGAGTGATGTTTGAAAACATTATCAAAGGGAAAATTTTGCTGAAAAACATATACATATTGATTTTATCTTTATTTATTTATTTTTTGTTTATTTAAATTTTAGTTAGTTAACATACAGTGCAATATTGGTTTCAGGAGTAGAATTCAGTGATTCACCACTTAAACACAAATACACAGTACTCATCACAAGTGACCTCCTTAAGACCCATCATCCATCTAGCCCATCTCCCACTCATCACTCTCCATTAACCTTCAGTTTTTTCTCTATCTTTAAGAGTCTCTTGTGGTTTATTTCTCTCTCTCCTTTTTTGCACCTTCCCATATGGTCATCTGGTTTGTTTCTTAAATACCACATATGAGTGAAACCATATGGTTTTTGCCTTTCTCTCACTGACTTATTTCGCTTAGCATTAGACACTTCCAGTTTCATAGTAATATTCCATTGTATAGCTATACCACATCTTCTTTATCCATTCATCAGTCAATGGACATTTGGGCTATCTCCATAGTTTGACTATTAGTAATAATGCTGCTATAAACATTGAAATAAACATTGAGATGCATGTACCCCTTCAATTCTGTATTTTTGTATCCTTTGGGTAAATACCTAATAGTGCAATTGCTGGATCATAAGGTAGTTCTATTTTAGTTTTTTAAGGAACCTCCATACTGTTCTCCAGAGTGGCTTCGCTTGGAAGCCTTCAAATATATAAATCGATTATTAACAAACATAAAGAAACTCATTGATAATAATATAATAGTAGAGGTCTTTAACACTCCCACTTACAGCAATGGACAGATCATCTAAGCAGAAAATCAATAAGGAAACAATGGGTTTTAATGACACACTGGACCAGATGGACTTGACAGATATATTCAGAGCATTTCATCCTAAAGCAGCAGAAAACACCTTCTTCTTGAGTGCACATGGAACATTCTCCAGCATAGATCATATACTCGGTCACAAATCAACCCTCAACAATTACAAAAAGATTGAGACCATACCGTGCTTATTTTTGGATCACAATAATATGAAACTTGAAGTCAACTACAAGAAAAAAATTTGGAAAGCCTTCAAATACATTTACTAAAGAATAAACAGGTTGACCAGGAAATTAAATAAGAAATAAAAAAATACATGGAAGCAAATGAAAATGAAAACATGATAGTCCAAACCCTTTGGACACAGCAAAGGCAGTCCTAAGGGGAAAGTATATTGCAACTCATGCATATTGATTTTAGTCAAGTGCATAGTAATCGGTAGTTTTAATCCATTTAATCATTAAAAAATAAGCCCTAAATTTTATTGGATTGAGGTATGAATATTTCTGACATTCCTCCCCCCCACCCAGTATTAATTTTAAGAAAAATATGGGCAAATTACAGGACAGAACATACATAAAATAACAGAAGTTATTTTAGAATTAATTATCAAAAATAAACTTGTCAGTTTTACACAAAAGAGAACTAAGAATAGGGAGAAAACTCCCCTAATTCATGAACGTGAAACCAAAACTAAGATCTGCATTTACATTCACAAAAGATGTGGGTTTTATTTTAAAGGATTCATATAATAATTTTTTATAGATTTGACATTCAGATACTCAATTTAATGCATTCATTAAACAGATGATTTAGCTCATTATAATGCTGACCAGACAAAAACATTTTATTTAGCCAACTATATATTTTAATATTCATAGTTAATAATAATCAGACAGCTAAGGTGTCTTTTTATAAAACATGGTTGAATAGTTTCTAAACTAGTATCTAATACTAATAATGCCATTCCTGGGATTAAAACTTAGTGCATTTTATGTTTTGACTAAGGTACATTGTTAATTATAAAGAGAAATTTTACCTGGTTTCCTGGTTTTGACTTCCACTAATGCTCTTATATTCGTGCTTTCCTACTTATTAAATCTTTCCTGTGAATTTTATAATGTTCATTCATAATGGATATTTTCACATAATAGATTGTGAAATACAATAGTTATGTACAAAACACATAGTTATTCATGTAGTGCTTCAGACATAGGTGCTGGAGTAAGAAACTTGGGTTTAAATCCATCCCATAACACTTACACACTGTTTGGTCCTAGTTTACTATTTAAACTCTCTGTACTTCTGTTTCTCCAAAGGTAAAGTAAAGTAGTACCTACCTTACAGTGTTGTACTGAGGATTATTTGCAGATATATATATGTACATATATGTACATATATATATACACACACATATATAAATACGTAGAGACAGAGACAGAAATCACAGAACACTTGTAGTAACATAGAATGCTCCCAATTAATTATTTTAAAGCTTGATTGCTTTCTTAGCTATTAACCTGACTTTGAGTTTTATGTTTGTGCCCTTCAAAAATCCCAGTTGATGGCTTTTGATGGTTATATCATTTCTCTGAAGATATAGTCATTTTATAATTTAAAGCAACTGTAAAGGAAATTTAGTACTCTTTTTGATTTAGCTTACTATTATAATACTACAATTTCTTTGATCAATATTTTAAGAATACGGAAATTCTTTTTGGAAGAAGAAATTTCCCAATAGGGTACACGCATCTAGCTCTGTTGCTGAATCTGAAATATCTCCTTCATTCCAACTCTTTTCTCAGTGTAACTTTTATATTACTGGTTAATTTTATTTTCTTCTAAGTAAAATTGCATAGCAGAGAAATAAAGTGTGTATAGAAGTAAGAAGTAAAAGGGCGCATGGGTGGCTCAAACGATTAGGCATCCAACTTTGGCTCAGGTCATGATGTCACATTTCATGAGTTCGAGTTCCACATCAAACTCTGTGCTGAGAGCTCAGAGCCTGGAGACTGCTTCAGATTCTGTCTCCCTCTCTCTCTGCCCCTCCTCACTCATGCTCTGTCTCTCTCTGTCTCTCAAAAATAAATAAATAAATGTTAAAAAAATTAAAGAAAAAAAGAACTAAGAAGTAAAGTGTAACCTGACTGGCAGAGCTGTTAGAATTCACTGCAGAGAAATGAAAGCAAGAGTTGAAGAATGTAAACATGTCAACGATTTCTCAATGTTCTTTGATGAATCATATATGTCCTATACAGTAAATACAGGCTGCATTTGTAGAGAAATAAATCCTGTTAAGAAAGCAGAGAAAGATGGTGTGAATAAAGGAAAACATATCTAATATTTACCATAACACTCATCTGCAAACAACAGGTGTATGTGTGTGAGTATGTGTGTGTGTGTGTGTGTGCAATAATAATTTGTAGCTTTATAAAGATTAAAAATGAATTCACTGAGAGTAAATGTAAATTTATTCTTTAATAACATCATCACAGCTAATAATAATAGCAACCACCATATTGTTTAAACTGTGCCATGAACTTTTAGGAACTTTGTATGCATTCTCTCTTTCAGTCATTTTACCATCTCCATGGGGTAGGCAACATAAGAACTTTGAGGCTTAGAGAGATTAATTTGCCAAATAGTAGTGTTTATATTCCTAAAACGTCGGCCAAGAGTTAGGTTTTGTCTACCTCTAAACCCATGTTATCAACCACCTTACTGCCTTGTTTTTAATGAGATTATATATTTTATGGTACCTATACACAATAAACCAGAAGGAGGAAAGAGCCTTTTGAATCATATTGAGAACGGCAATTAATTGATATTTATTTTTTCTAATTCTTGTTCTATATAATTTTCAAGGTTATATGTTAGCACCATACAGCAGATCCTGTGTTATAAAATACTTTTTCCTGGACTCTATCTGCTAAAAGTAATTTGTTCTTATAAAACGGCTGTGACATCCACTGCCAGTCTGGTCTCTCTTCCTGTTATATCCCCTGAAATTATGATGAGGGCAAGATGATAAATCTGAGAGTGAACAGCTTTACAGATTCTGGTTAATCAAGGGTGCTCAGTCAGTTAAGCATCGAACTCTTGATTTCGGCTCAGGTCATGGTCTCACAGTTGCTGGTATGGACCCTCATGTCTGGTTCTGCGCTGGCAGCGCAAAGCCTGCTTGGGATTCTCTCTCCCTCTTTCTGCCTCCACCGCCCCCCCCCCAAAATAAATTTAAAACATTTTTGAACATCTTTTAAAAAATAAATCTGGCTAATCAAAAAATATTTTTTCACAAGCATGATGGTTTCTCAGTGTCCGATCCTGAAGACAGACATGGTGAAGAGGACACTCTTCGACTGCCTTCTTTCCCCCAGGCAGGTTTGTAATTTCAGGAG
Source organism: Panthera tigris (assembly GCF_018350195.1). Taxonomy (NCBI): domain Eukaryota; kingdom Metazoa; phylum Chordata; class Mammalia; order Carnivora; family Felidae; genus Panthera; species Panthera tigris. Next base: position 117,863,184 of record NC_056663.1, read on the forward strand.
GAAAAACATATGCTGTTGATAACCAGTTGCGATTTTCAGCTAAGTAGCATGATTACAGTAGTTAATGACAATTCCTTCAAATATTAAAATGGACTTATTTTAAGCTGCAAATTGTATATCTCACAAAAGTGAATGCTCTGTGCTGACAAGAATGCTTGGTGCATTCGAAGTAATTAGCAAATATTTGTTGAATGAATAAAATACTGTTTTTGTATGGTTTTACCTCTTCTGCTGTCTTTATGAGAAAATTTTTTGGAAGTAACAAGAAACTAAATATAGAAGCTACAGCTGTCTGTCTCTCAAACAATGTTCTTGGTTTTCATGGTCTTTGGCTCTTGGTTTTTCCATTGAGGAATTCACCCTCTATTTTGGAGATGAAAAGAGAGTTAAATGTTTACTCATCAGAATAAGTATATTTTGATTCAAATCATACCTTAAAAAATTATTTGTTATCTTAAACTCTGATGTATACACTTTAATAATTTGAAAGAATCAACTGGCAACATCATTATTAAGATTTCAGTTAATTGAACATTTAAATTCTAAGCATTTTGCAGTGTATATGTTCCATTATCATACTTTTACTAATACCCCTAAAAAGTAAACTAAATCTTTTTTCAAGCATATTTATAGTCCTATTATATTTTTATTAACCTTTCTATAATTGTATATTAATCTAAGTGTCATTATAAAATGAATTGTTTAGCTGATACCAAAGATTTTCACACTTTTTAAAGCTATGAAACGCCTATCAACAGAATGCCTTCATAGAGGTATGGTATTATAAACCAGAGAAATAAATTAGTAAAATTAAAAGAAAACATCCCACTTTAAAGTGGGTAATGGTCTCTAACTTTTTTTTCCTTCCCCTCCCCCATGGTCTTCTGCTAAGTTTCTCGGGATCCACATAAGAATGAAAACATATGGTATCTGTCTTTCTCTGTATGACTTATTTCACTTAGCATAACACTCTCCAGTTCCATCCACGTTGCTACAAAAAAAACAAAAAACAAAAAACAAAAAAACTTAGAGAGGGAGGGAGCCAAAGCATAAGAGACTCTTAAAAACTGAGAATAAACTGAGGGTTGAGGGGGGGTGGGAGGGAAGGGGGGGTGATGGGTATTGAGGAGGGCACCTGTTGGGATGAGCACTGGGTGTTGTATGGAAATCAATTTGACAATAAATTTCATATTAAAAAAATAAAAAATAAAAAATAAAATGGGTGATGGTTTCAGAGAGACTGTCTGATTGAACTCTTCACAAGAAGGGACTCAAAAAATGACCCTAGAGCAAGAGTTCTTAAAGCCTCATCCACAGTCCCATGGAAGATCTTTCTGGGAGTCACCAAGACACTTTCAGAGAATTATTTTTTGGGAAATCTGGTTACATTCCATAAAAATATGCTATTTGTGTTTACATGTAATGAATTTATTTTTGATATTTTAAAATAAATTAGTAAGCAAATCTCTTAAACATTTCACAGTTATGATTTCTACACAAGCAAAAGCTCTTTCTGTTCCTCAATGATTTTAAAAGATGCCATCTTAGAAATGACCCTGTACAAAAAGTCACCACACAATACAGACCATGACTAAACAGTATTATATTGTCATATTTTAGGTAGAATATCTGGGTCTGTGAACAAAGGAGTGGCTTCATTCTCAGTCCCTCAACATGACCCACTTCAGAAATCTGTCCTATTTATTTTCTGTAGTTCTAGAGGTTCTGTTTCCCAGAGAAGAAATACTTCCACCAGGAGACACTAAGAGCTCTCCTAATCATAAAATGGGATGGCGCAAGGTCATTTTAGACTTTTTGTGACAGTAGAAGAGTTTTGAAGGAAAGAAGTTACCAAACTGGCAGAAGCAATTCACCCTGATCACTTCTTCTTCTTCATATGGTAGACAGGAGTGGTACATTAGGAAGTCAGTAATCACTGGGGTATTTTTGGTACTTTTATATCAAGTTCTATCTATAAATAGGCTATTATAGTAATTACCATGGGTATGCTAACCAGCACTTTAGACTTCTTTCTGACATAGACTTGACTACCCCAATTATCAAGCAACCTAGACCAGCACAAGTGGTAGCCACAGGTAAGGGAAATATAAAAGGAAAAGGAAGACCTGGACACCTCCTACAGCAGAAACCCCTGTAGGTTATCCTACTAATCCTCTTTTTTGTACATTCTCATCACAAATTGTGACCATTGACTATCTTCAAGAATGCATGACTGTATAGAGTGAACCTAAGTGTACGTGAGATTGAGTGGTCTGAGTATAAAGAGTGGACTGTAGCAGATTATCTCAGATCCCTTCAGATCCTTTTTTTTCCCATTTTTGTATTATTAGTTCCTGATTTTTTATATTATATATTCAAAGACAAGTAACTGTAGTTTACTCTGAACACTGCTATGGGATGGTAGAGTCCTCTTTGCCCACTACCAGCGAGCCAGAAGTTTCCTGTCAGGGAGAGCAATTAATGATTGACAGGTGTAGAGAAGTACGAAAGCTCACATCTTATGCTCTAGCTGGGTGAAAGGTATTGTGTGAAGTTTCCTTGGGAAGAAGGCTAAAACTATCTTCTGTAGGACTTTGCCTGAGATGCTTCCCTTTTTTTGATTCTCTCCCTTTTCTGTCTTGCTTCTCCATTCACTTTTTCTCTGGTAGCATTTTCTTAATAAACTATTTGGGTGTGAATCCTTATCTCAGAGTCTGCCTTTGAAAAACGCAATCTAAGAGCAGATACAATTTTAATACGAGAATGTACAAGCTTGTAAAATCATTGAAAAGGCTGCACAGAACTGCCCTTCCAGAGAAAAGACCACTTATGACACAACCAGGAATGAGGGAAATCAAATAACACCATTGGGGCAGTTTGAATTCAAAAACTTCACCACCATAGCTGAAATCTAGCTATTCAAAAATCTAGCTAATCAAAAAATTAAGATCAGGAAGAGGCCATATTCATCACCTGAAACCTATACAGCTGATGACTATATACTAGAATTATGAGTGTATTTTTCCCACCACACCCCAAAAACAACTGCCCAGATACTGGAACACTGTTGCTGGAGAAGCCCATGTCTCTGTGTTCTTGTTTGCTATTGATAACAGCCTAAATTAGCAATAGAATTTGTATCCAGAACTCTAGCTATAGAAGGCTCTGGGAAATGTTGTTTTTAGCTTGAAAGATTGAGAATTTAAATAGATGTCAAATTAGTTCATATACCATATTTACAGTAATGGTTATGTCTGTTGGATAATTCCAAGAGGCAATGTTCTGGGTCATAGATAAAACATATTTAAAAGCTTTATAGAAATGGGCCTATTGTACCTCACTGAGGTTTTACTTGTAATGTTCTTTTGACAATTGTCCCATGACTGTATTTTAACAGTTGGCTTCCAAGGCTGTCCAGCTTAATCTTGTGCCTGACCTTTAACTCTTGTTCATGATCTTGCTTTGACTTTTTTTGAAGACGTCCTACAAAAATTCCCTCATATGACAGCATTCACAGTCCTAGTATGATGATAATTTTTCAAAAACTATTTAATATCTTTGAAATTCACTGTAATAAGTTGAAAAGTCATTCTCCATTCTCCATTAGCTTTAGCCCAGTGTTTTTTATATTCTTTTTAAAATATGGCAGACAGAACCAAAATGCTAATCCAGGTGGTTTTCACTAAAGTATTATCAAACAAGAAACTATAAAAACTTTAAAATAACATGGTATTTTAGATATCTTTAAGTCAGCTCCTTATACTAAATAAAAGTGTATGGTACTTGTCTAAGGTTGCACAGCTAGTTAGATACAAAGGTGAACTTAGAACCCAGGTTTTAACGCCTGGTAGATATGATTTTCTCCTACATTTTCACTAACTTTAGAGGGATGGCAAAAATATCACCTACAGTCTCACCATATCTTCAGGGTTCCAAGAGTGTCAATATCAAAATCCACTTTTAAAACTTTCCTGACAATTCTCCTCAGAAGCCTCTGAACTTAGAAAACTATAGCTCCTGTTGACAAAGTGATAAATAAGTCATATGAAATAAAATCATCCAAATGTTTCTTAACTAGACAAAAGAACAGAATAATCATTTCTTTCCATTAGGAGCATATCCTATCATGAACGGATAAAAATAATTTTATTATTTATTTATTTATTTATTTATTTATTTATTTTTTGCTTTATCTCACAGCTCAACGTCTAAGCAGGTGAAAACCAGTTCTGAGTGTCAACTCCTTTGCTCTCCTTTCTCACAATTTCTATGCTACCTCCAGAAAGAATCAGTACCGATACATGTACAGAGTGGTTATGCTGCATTCTCCAGGCCACACTGTACCAAGATCTCTGTGGGACTGGGGGATGGAGACAGACTTGGCCAAACAACCAACAACCGATGATACCTTTGAACATAGATCAGCTCACCCTTGAACAACACGTATTTAGACTCCGGAAGACCACTTATATGAAGATTTTTTTTTCAATACATACTGTACAGTACAATAAATGTATTTTCCCTTCCTTATGATTTTCTTATTAATATTTTCTTTTTCTAGCTTACTCTATTGTAAGAATACAGTATATAATATATAGAACATACTGAATATGTGGTAATCGACTGTTTATGTTATCGGTAAGGCTTCTGGTCAACAGTAGGCTATTAGTAGTTAAGGTTTGGGGAAGTCAAAGTCATATGCTGATTTTTGACTGCATTTGAATTAGCGCCCCTAAACCCCACATGGTCCAAGCGTTAACTGTACTAGTTACCTATTGCTGGGTAACAAATAACTTCCAAACCTAGTAGTTTAAAACAAACAGATCTGTTTAGTATTTCTCAGTCAAGCCGCTCCCAAATTTCTGAACAACCGAGTCTATTTTCTATTTTAATAAAAATCAAAATTTTCTTTTTCATTATCCATTTATTGATAATGTTACCAAACTTCTGTCATAAATGTATTTCCTATAGACTGATTCACCACTGTAGAACTTTCTGCTGATACAAGTTCCCCCTCACACAGTCTCCCATTCCTTCACTAAAGAGAAGGGTCTTTAGTGTTAGGAAAGCACCTAATCAAGGACTGATTTTTCTTCTTTCATGATTCCCAATAATTTGCACTGTATTGGGCATATATTGCATTTGGTAAAGATGAGAAAGAAAGTGACTGAAGGCACCGTCACCTATACTATCCATTGCAGTAGTCACTAGCCATATTGTCTACTTAAATTTATAATTGATAAAAACAGAAAAAAATTAAAATTCAGCCCTCAGTCATATTAACCACATTTCAAATGCTAAAGTAGCCACATGTGGCTAGTGTCTACTGTACCAGACAGCACAGATACAGAGCATTGTTAGCTTTAGAGAAAGTCTTATTAGAAAATGCTGGACCCTAGCCAGTTCCCAACTTACCATACATGTGTTTGTGTTCCTCACATGTATGTATGTATTGCAAAACAAGGTCTCTTCCCAGTGATTGTAGAAATTGCTCTTCTTTCTTAGATGCTACAACTTAAGCATTCTTTCTTCTCTTTCCTTGCATTCACCTCACCCTTGGAGAACTGTCTGTTGACACAGGTCTCCCTTCTCCCAGTCTCCTAAGTCTTCACCGCAGAGCAGGGACTTCACTGGCAGGAGAGCAGTTTGAAGAAAAGCAAGGAACCCAGCACTCCTGCCCTTCTACCCTAGGGGATTCTGCTCACTAACCTTCTCAGCCCTGAGGCCAATAGTCCAGAAAACTGTTTAATTTCTTCTCCTTTTTTTTTTTTACATTAGTGAATGTAATTAAACTACACACAAAATATCTATAATGAAATTTACAGTATCTTATTTTAATTAGAAGATGATAAAGGAATGCCTCATTTCTGACCACCAAAGAAAGACCTACCATGAGTATGTGGATTATTTGTTTAGCCATCTTTTGATCTGGGCCGTTAGACTAGTCACCTGACACCAAGGAGAGACAGCATGCATGAAGCTACTTTATTCTGCATAAGTGGCTTTGCTGCATGAAGAAAGAGTGAAAATGGGACAGAGGTTCCAGGGACCAGGAAAAGAGAGTTGAATAATGTATTTAAGGAAGATTGTTCAAGACGTGTTCTTTATATTGGGCAGAATCAATCCCATCTTAGTCTCTCCTATAAAATTTTCAGTAAGTCTTCTTTCTTCACATGTGCCTTGTAGAGTTTTATGTGTTTTTTATTTGCTTGCTTATGATGATTTAAAGCTATAAACATCCTCTTTAGGAATTATGGCAAAAATGAGAGTACATCCACATATGAATTACATACCCACAAGATTTATTCAACCCTAGCTTCTTCTGAAAGGCAAAATAATCTTACTCAGTACTTGGAACACTTAACAACCTGTCATTTTTTCCACCTCCACATTTTTCTTTCTCTATATAATCTCAGAAAAATAGGATATGAGGAGCAAACAGATAATCCTTATACTAGGTTCTTTTCCTATTGTTCACAGAAGTAAAAATATAGAAAAAAAATTAATGGATATTTACTTGCTTCAAAGTCTGGCTGAAGGAGAAAGTCTTAATTTTCCTCTTTAGTAGGCCATGTAGAGGGGAAAATTCTGGTAAGAAGTGAACAGTGTCAGTGGAGGTGTAAGAATCTCTGAAATCCTTGGAGGAAAATAAAATGAATATAATCCTGGGTTATTCCAAAAAGTGGCTCGGAACCCCTTATTTTACACCTTCTATCTATCCTTTCCTAATCTGTCATTCCTTCCCCAAACTTTAAATCCACATTTGAAGCCAAGGAACCAGAGTGGATGGCTTCAAATTATGATATTTATTTAGCCTTATTTCAAGTGGGTGAAATAGATTTTGCAGGGGATCTTGGAACTTAATCATTGGTTGTACACTGAATCCTTAAGAAGATATATTTTAAAATCAAAAGACTGACTTATCAGTGCGTTTTCATACAAAACCTATAAATAAATTGGAAATTGCCTTCAGTACTCCTTACTCTTTTTTTTCTTTCTTTCTTTCATGTGGCATTGATTAAGAATGTTGTTGTAATAGAATACGGGGGGGGGGGGGGACCTGCATAAGAAACTCTGATTAGGTGACACTGATATATTCTAAATCCCAGTCAAACCATTATGTTGAGCTAAAGATGACTTCACAGACAACTAGAACTTTAAACGTATTATAGCATGGTTTATTTAGAAGTTAATGTATGTCCTCCCTGAGAATAACATTAGTCCAACTTAAAATAAGAACTAAGCATTGTAAACACACTTCTTTGAGTCATAGGTTCCTAATCAGTAAAATATTGGTTTATTTTTATAATAGAGTATTTTAGAAAAACTCATATGGTACAGAAACAATTTCATTAAATAACCAATTTTATTTGTTTCTTTAATGAAAAATTAAAAATGTTAAAAGAATGCTGCCAGAAATAGTGGCATTCTCTGGACACTACAGACTGATAAACGCCTACTACACTTGTAGTCTAGAAATCACTTTGGTTATTGGACAAGTTACAAAATCACTCTCTGTATTAGTTTACTAGGGCTGCTGTAATAAAGTACCACAAACTGGGTGCCTTTAAGCAACAGAAATGTATCCCGCATGATTCTGGAACCCAGAACTCTAAGATCAAGGTGTTGGCAGGTATGGCTCTTTCTGAGGGCTGTGAGGAAGAACCTGTTCCACACTTCTCCCCTAGTTTCTGGAGGTGGTGCTATCTTTGACATACCTTGATGTATGGAAGCATTACTTTGATTTCTGTTTTCATCATTCATATGGTGTTCTCCCTATGTGCATGTCTCTGTGTCCAAAATTTTCCTTTTTACAAGGACACATGTCATACTTAATCTGAGCCCATTCTAATGACCTCACTTTAACTTGAATAATTACATCTGCAATGCCTCTGTTCTCAGATAAGTTCACATCCTGAGGGACTTTGGGTTAGGACCTCAACACATGTATTTTGAGGACACAATTCAATCCATTACACACTTGAACCAGTTTTTTCATCTCTAAAATTTTGGATTTGGTGATATTAAAGTTCTATTTGGATAAGAATTTTAAAATTATAAATATCAATTCAGTCATATGATTGGTACACACAAAGCTATCAAAGGATCAACAGTAATCAATTTAAAATATGCATAAAATGAACACAGCATAAATATAAAATATTGCTAATACCATGTGAATTAGCAAGTTGAATTTTATATCTCTGTATCTTCTAAATATGTTTTGCCACTGTTTTTAATTTGAAGGAGAAAAGGAGACTACAAAACATAATGTTTCTTTCATTTGTGAGTGCTTAAAAGCATGCTGATAAACTAGAAGTTCATCTTTGCCTTCTAAATCTCTTTTTGTTAGAAATGGATAGTGAACTACTATTTAGAAAAACAGATTGACATCTAATAACATACTAGAGCATGTGCCTGCATTTCTGCATAATAGCAACTCCGGAATGTATAAGCATCTGTCAAGTGGAAATGCCACCCAGACTAACTAAACTACACTATGTCAAAAGAATCTCTCAATAAAGTAAATATATTCTATATTCAGTTGTAGCAGCCAGATTCATAAGGTGGATCCCTGGTGCTCATGTCCTCATGCAATAAATACCCTCGCATTGGGTTTCAATGGTATCTGTGACTTCTGAGCAATAGAATACAAAAAAGTTGAAGGGATGTATGGGTTTATGTGTATATGACCATGTGATTACATTACACAAGATTATAGGGCCTGTCTTATTGGAATCCTTTCTTTTTATGATTTTGAGGAAGCAAGACACCTTGAGGGTAAACCCCAAGTGGCAAGAAACTGCAGGGAGCCCTTAACATGAGGGCTGCCCACAAGACATGCAGGCCTTCAGTCATACAACTTCAAGGAACTGAATGCTGCCAATAACCATGTGAGTTTGGAAGTGAATCTGCCACTGAGCCTCAGATAAGACTCTATGCCTGGCCAGTGCTTTGAATGCAGCCATTTGAGTCCCCAGAGCAAAGGACCCAGCGATGTTGTGCTCAGATTCATGACCCACAGAAAATGTTAGGTCACAAACAGCTAAATTTGTGATTATAGTGTTACACAGCAATTGATAACAAATACATCAGTGAATTTACTTTATTAGTCTTTGGAACATATAGCCTAAGTTGACTCTAAGTTGTCTATAACAGATGTTTTGAGTGCCTGCTAAGTACCCTGTACTGTACTAGGTAATCTGCATCCCTTATTTCATTTAATTTCCAGGTTGGGAGTCTCTTATTCTAAAACAGCAAGTTTTTCTTTCTGTATGAATCAATGTTAAAGGATGCTCAGTAAGCACATATTTCTTACCTATAATTTTTAAAAATCTAATAGTATTAAAAATAAAGGCAAGTTACTGTAGCTTGGAGAGAATTCACACAAACATTGTGTATTCTCTATAGGTTTATGATTATTACTAACTATAACATTTGCCAGACTAATGGGAGGAAGCATAAGCATTGATTATTTTAACACAAATCAATACTTAATTTAATTCTAGATGCAAAGAACGAGAGAAGATACAAATGGTCGAGTATCCCACGTATCCTGAGGCTGAAAATAAAGCTTGGATGGTAGAGAAGGACAACCAAATTCAGTTCAAATCATCTGAGCCAAATGGATAGGCGAAGAGGGCCCTGACCTTACAACGCATGGGGAAATGAGGAGACACCCTCAGCACCAGGAACATCTGGGAACTGACAGATGCTTCACCGGTGGAATTACTCTTTAACAAGGGCTACAATGTTCTCATATCCATGCACAGTCCAATAAGGTATTCACATATAACATACTAACAGATTGTTTTCTACTTTGCCCCTTCTTTCAAGATTATGTCCCCATGGAACAAATACTGCCACATTGTGTAATTCAAGTGACACAGACATTTTGTGTGAGTCTTCAAACATGGCACCTATATCTGAAAGACCTGTGTGACCTGTTGAGAGGACCTGAATGGCTTCCTACCATGGGGAGTTGATTCTTAACCAGCAGTGCTATTGTAACCATTGAATTCACTCTAATCAGTGGATTCAGAATGAGAATGGATGTTTTTGTCTGGAATTATTTTTTAAGTAATTGCTTCAGTTCATCTACCTCATCATTAGTAAATGAAGGATATTTCAGAAAATAAAATACACTCCATTAAGAACTTTGGTAAAACAATGCCATGAACAGATCTTTAGTATTCAATGTTTATGGACATTCTCTTTGTTAATACAAAATAAATTTTAAAAAGAAGAAAAAAGGATAGTTTATAACATAATATTAAATTAACTTTAAATGCTATTTTAATACAATTGTTTATCTCTAGTTTTCTTGAACCTGGCTTCTTTTATCCTCAAACCTAACAAAAAGTTATAATTTACTCAACAATTGTCTCCAATAATTAGAAATGATGGAAGGCATATCCACCATTATCATACTATTACATGGGAAATAAAACACTTGACTATTAATAATTACACAGGATACAGTGTAATCGTTTGGGGCATTTTGTATCAATTTCCTATTCTACTGATAATAGCATCAGATTTTCTTCAGAGAAATTATTTCTCCCTCATTGTTTGCCGTCTTAGTAAAAATTTCAATCAAACACTGTGTTTAATGAAGTTATGCTTAGAATCCAAGCTTGAGTATAAAAATCAAGGAAGGTGCAGACAGATGATGCAAGCTAGGATAATTAAAGTCTCCCTCCCAAGATTTTGACTCTAAAGAAATGATAAAAAGGCAGAAAATAGATTGATGCCAAACTATCCAAAAAGTTGAACTGATAGCTCCCACCACTTGAAAACTCAGACTGTTATGTTTCTAAGCCTAGTTCTTTTTTTTTTTTTTTTTTTTTTTGGATTATGTAAGCTAATTCATGTTCTCCCAATGATTTCTCCTTTATTAAAATATTTAAAATGGGGGGCGCCTGGGTGGTGCAGTCGGTTAAGCGTCCGACTTCAGCCAGGTCACGATCTCCTGGTCCGTGAGTTCGAGCCCCGCGTCAGGCTCTGGGCTGATGGCTCAGAGCCTGGAGCCTGTTTCCGATTCTGTGTCTCCCTCTCTCTCTGCCCCTCCCCCATTCATGCTCTGTCTCTCTCTGTCCCAAAAATAAATAAAAAATAAAATAAAATAAAATAAAAATAAAATATTTAAAATGGTTTTAAATTTTTTGCCATCAAATAACTTCAGTAGTAAGGAACTCATTCAAAAGACATAGTTCTAGGAAGTATCTTGGAACAAATTGTTGTGCTCAAATTGGTACCTGGATAGAAAGAATATTGAGCAGTGAGAAAAAAGTGATATTTCACATTAGGAGACCAAAAGCTTATAGTACAACATCAAAAGAGTAAATTAAATTGTTGCTATAATCAGGGAAAAGCTCTGGATAACCAGGTAGCTATTGCCATAGAATATAAATAAATATATATATAAACAAACAAATAAATAAGCAAACAAGGCAGCAAATAAATATTTTGCTGCATCTGACTGTGTTTAACATAAAGAATGAAACAACAAAATTCAGATCTGTAAATTCTCACCTCAAGCCACAGATAAAATTCAGAAAATTTGCATCATAAAAGTAGTTATATCTTATTTATTTTGTCATGAAGCTCAGACCACGCAAATAATCAGAGTTGGATTGTACAGAATTAGTGCATCAGTTAAATTCACAGCTTTGTCATGTCTTGTATATAAAATAGTATAGTCTAAATATCCACCAGAGGACATCTAGATGGATTTAGAAGAAATGTGGCATCCACTTACTCAATTATTTTGAAAACACAACTTATTTTATGTACTTGACCAACTAAGTGGTTTCTGCTCCTTCATTGGAAGAGTTTGTCAGATAAAATAGTTTCTTTACAGAAAATTTTAAAACTAACACCTTCTCATCTCTCACCTCTGACTGTAAGTAGGCTTGTAACATGAATCTTTTATCATTATAGCTTGGGTATAGACTTAAAAATTAATGTATAAAGAAAAAGCTCACATGAAGAAAGAAATACAGGAACTTTCTAACTTATACCATAAAAAAATGTCTAGGAAACAAATTAGGAATGGGTTTTAAAAAGCGCTCTATCAAAAAAATTTACAAATTTAAGTCATAAAGAATTTATGGATATGGCAGCATTTAACAGAGACAACTCATTTGATGTCCTAACACAGGTGGAAATCTCTGATTTCTAGCAATTTAATAGGTTAGATAATTCAATTGTAGCTATAACAAGAACTCATTTTATATTATACTGAAGATTATGGCCATCAAATATAAAATAAGAAATTCAATAGTATCATGAGAAAAAAAAGGAATAAATTCAATGGTATTACAAGACGAAATGCTAGCTTTGCTATTTCTCACCCGGTAATTCCCAACAGGGCCCCGATGCCAGATTTTGAAGAATAGACTGGGGACTGGAGCAGCTAAATGTTTTAAAAACAGCCTGTTCACTCTTCTATCAGAGAGAGAGGAATATTGGTGACAGTGATTGCAAATACCTGTTAGCGTCTTTTTTGCAGTAGAAATATACTTCCAGACATAAAATAGGTTAGCTACCACAACAGTCAACTGGACATATATTGCACTTAGCACTTTAATAATGATATGAAATAAACATAGACCTCAGGCTATAGTTAATAAATCATGAGCTTGTTAGATATAGAATTAAAAGTCAGCCCATTAAGTTTATACTTGAATGATAAAACATTCATCCATATGATAAGTCACATGGATTTCTACCTATGCTTAAACATTTGTAAGTTAGAAATAAAATAAAATGTCAGGTGAAGTAAACTTGCAAAATGACACCACGTAGTCTTTACCATCCTACTGAGTCTACCATGAAGTATACCAAGGTCAAAATTAAAGCAAAAACAAAACAAAACAACAAAAACAAAACAAAACAAAACAAAATCAAAAACAAGAAAACACCAACTTAAAAATAAACTCAGGACTATTGAATAGAAGACAAACGTAGCCCTAAAACTAGAGTTACTACCCCTCATTCATTTCTCTGACTTAAATGCAGTCATGAGCTGTTACGTTATTATGTGAAGGTATGACAAATACCCTCGAGGGCAGATCTTGCTATGGTACACAAATGCACACTTTGATCTTATCCTCTAATTTTTCTCAAAGTTATCTACGCCATTTATTCAGATAACAAGGTAAGGCAGTGGGGTGGGGAAGGGGACTACACAAAAAAGTCAGAGCTTATTTGATAACAACTGTAATTCCTTAGACACACAAGGCAACCAGGTCCTCTAGTCAGAGTAGGGAATGGTGGTGCCACATGATAGAGATAGGATCCTGGAATACATGATTGTGGGATGCTGAACACTACAAGTTGTACTTCTCAAGTTACACAGGATAGGTTTGGAATAGTTATCTTCCGTAATTGTGGAAACTTTTTACTGACTTCTTTGGTTACGGAAAAGGAAATATAATGGTAAGGAGGTGTGTTTGGAAGCCATATGGTCCCCCTCTCCCAACCAAAAATCTAGCATTAATTATAAAACCTCACTTCATTCATGGAGATTCAGAGAGGTTGATGACCACATCGAAGAGTACATGCAATGTTTTTCAATTCAATGTATATTTATCTCTCGTTGGCCAGCTTGGATTATGTAGAATATTGACAGGATATAGAAAGTAAGCACAGATTATGATCCACTCAAGCAAATAGTATCTTCAATTTTCACTGCTGTGCTATATGTGGTTTTCTCACTGAAACATATCAAAACATCTCCTAGCAAACGGTGTATAACTATTAAAATGATGGTGATTTGTCTTTATTCAACAAAAAGATGTAGAAAACATCTATTTTCAATTGGCAAGGGCAAGAATATGCATCAATACCTTTACTATTATGCCTCAGCAAGATTTTAACTTTTCTATTTTGTTTTCATTTAGTATTTAAGAAACATAAGCATGTCAACTCTTCAACTAAACCTGGCACTAGTTATTTAGGCTGATTGATTCTGGAGAATAGAAAAAAAAATGCTTTCATTAACATACATAGAATTCATAAGAATGTGGGAATATAAATCTACAAAACATATAGAAATTTTTGGATATAAATTCATGAAAAAATATAGTTGTTCTGTTGAATGGGATATATTAGCCAAGCCTCACAAGTACAGACTGAATTTATGAAGAAATATGAATTCATGGGCTTTAAAACATTATTGTAAAACTTTTTTAAAAGCGCTGACTAGGAGAATGAAGAGAGCTGAAAGTTTAGTTTATAATCTTAATAATAAAGAAAATGATTTCTAGAGAATATAGTGCAGATTAAAATTATATGTTAAAATACATGGATATTAATCAATATATTTAAAAAAGAACACATCCTGGGACACTTGGGTGGCTCAGCTGGATAAGTGTTTCAGTCTTGATTTTGGCTCAGGTTGTGATCTCACAGCTCGTGAGATTGAACCCCATATTGGGCTTTGTGCCGACAGTGTGGAGCCTGCTTGGGATTCTGTCTCTCCCCCCGCCCTCTCTACTTCTCCCCTGTGCACTCTCTCTCCCTCTCTCAATATAAATAAATAAATAAATAAATAAATAAATAAACATACAGACAAACATTAAAAAAAAGATAACATATCCTGATAAAATTGTCAACTCCAAAAAACAACAAAAATGAAGCTTATTACAGATTTAAAAAAAAAAAAACAGCACTACTTACAATGAATGAAAACAACACTAGCATAAGAATTCTTATCTGTAACATGAGATGCCAAAATATTTCCATTCTCAATCTCATTCTTCTGTTCCCATGCCCCACTCCTATCCCCACTGCCTCCACTCTCCTAGACAATTCCTGACAAACCTTTATGAACTGTCAGATCATCACAAAATATTTTCTGTTCTCCAAGACTGTGTTAAGTATAGAACCTGTGAAATCACCATCACTATTAACTTATTATTCCTCTGTCTCTCAAATAAAATATCAATCTCCTAGGGGGTAGGGACTGTGGTGAATTTATTTAGAAATTTCCAGGGCCAACCTAGTACCTGGCAAATAGCAGTTTTCAATAAAGTAACAATATATGCTTTGCGTTGTCCTCAAGAGAATTAGAAAGATAATTGCTTTGCTCCACTTTGGAATTTCTCATTCAGTTAGATGAATGATACCAGTTTAAACCACAAGGAAGAGTTGTGATAAAATAAGACCATTCACTGAATTCTGGGATAGCATTCAGCTCGTCAACTCCAGCTCCTTCCTCATGCTCCTGGTATTGGTTCAGTACCCTCAATTTCTTCTCTCTTTTCCAACCTGTAGTCAGGTGTAGTGTTGGTATATGTGTGGTTCTAAGCTCTTCTCTTCTTGGAGAAAGGTATTGCAAAAGGTATTGCAAAGTATACAGTCCTGCCCCCATACTTTTGTTAACTTTAAATAGGACAAAGAGCAACTTTATTTTTTTTTTTTAAAGAGTGTATTTGGGAAAACAGAGGAATTGTAATTTGAGACAAGCAAGCTATGGCAGACCATAGGCAAATCTGAAGAAGGTCAGTTTTTACTTGGTTTTAGGAAAAATTGAGGAGGAATGTTCTGAACAAAAATTTATTGGAGAAGGAAAGTTTTGAGGCTTCAATAGTCCGCATTGGCTGCAGGTAGTTGTTATGTGGGCAGGAAGGGATCTTCTTTCCTTTTCTTAAATGCAGGAGATAAATTCTCCGTGAAAATGTCCTCTCTTGTTGACATAATTACTTTCTTTCTTCCCACCGGTTATGCAGGCTCAGAGCAGTTCTTGAGAGCTCCCCCTTTGTGCTTCAGACTCCATTTTAAATGAGGTTTCCTTTATTTATTTTCATACCTTTAACAATAATCTGTCTTCCTCCTCTACCCAATAATCCATTTTAATTTGAAGTTCAGTGTTGATTTATAGGTTCCTTTTTTCTAGTTGTCTTAGATGTGACACACAGTAATGTATTGGATAGATCCTTTTCTTCCAGCCTGTGCTTTCTGATCATTACAAGACTTTAGGTTATGAAATCATGTATAATTTAAATGCTACTTGAAGGTCAGAATACCTCTTCAGGAAAAAAAAGATAGTAGAACAAATTTTGTAAATGACCAGTCTCTGAAAAAAAAAAAAGGTAAAAATTTATCCATTTTCAGCTCTAAAGATTAAACAGGTTTTGAAATAAGCAATTCCCTGATTCTCTCTGGGTATAACATAGTTTGGTAGGTAAAGGAATATATGATCAGAAATCTATCTAAAACCTTGAGGGATATTGCCAAATCTGTCACTAAAACAATAGCCGCCCAAGAAAAATCTTGGGACTCTCTTGCACAAGTTGTACAAGATAATAGAATTGCTCTTGATTCTTCCTAGTAGAACAAGGTAAAGTTTGTTTTGTAATAAACACATCTTGTACTTGGGTGAACACCTCTGGCAAAGTAGAAACTAGATAAAATCTGGGCACAAACTGATATGCCCCGATTCGAGAGACCCCCCCGAAAACAAACCACCAGAGTCCAGAGTCAAAGCCAAGCGGCAAGGGTCGTTTATTGCAGGTTCGAACCCGGTCCTCCACGCACTCGTTGCCGGTGACGCTAAGAGGCCCCGAGCGAGGATCTTACAGCTTCTTTTATAGACAGGCACAAACAAGTTAGGGATTTCTTGAGGTTACAGAGCTGTTATTGGTTGACATTTAAATTTGAACACTCAGCAGAACTTGATTGGTTCCCGCCTTTAGGTCAGACCACAACTGGGCACACCCTGGCTGGTTCTGGGAACGGCAAGTTGGGGGGGGGGGGGTCTTTTCTTTGCAGTTGTGAGTACACCTGGTAATTTTTCTCTTAGTCTCTCAAAACCAAGTAGTTAAATGCAGAGCCCACTGGTTCTTTGATCTTTTTAGCTGGCTACCTTCAGGAATTGCTTCCTAGTTCAGATTACTCCTTCAATGTGTACTTAGCATTTTATTTATTCTTTTTGGGATTTTTTCATCACAAAACTTTGTCTCCTTTGTATAGCTCAATGGACACCATGTAGATAATGGTCACTCAGCATTTATCATAAACTCATAAAGTTTATGAGACACGACGTGGGGCATTTCCAGAAACTGCAGAATTTATGTGGTCTTAAGAAACTTGACAGGAAAGGCTTTCTTGGCTCTGGCACTCTTGTTGCTCAAATGTGGCCTAAGGCTCCTAAGGAATCACTTTCCCAAGGGATTTGACACACTGAGAATAAGTCTTACTGGCAAGGAGGGATCTGTGACGCTTGATGGCTCATCAGCAATGTTTTCCAGTGGTCAATCAACAATAATTTCCAATGGGTGATGTTTTCAGAGAAAGATCTAGATCAAAAGGGGGAAATGTGAAAAACTGACGTGACTGGAGTCATTTTAAAATGGACTTGGAATAGCCATTGTACAGAAACCACATTACTTGCCTTGCTTGAACTGGACCAAAACCTTTGGACTGGGCAAAACCACAAATGTTTTAAGTAATTGTCAATTACTCTGACCACATCTTAACCACAAAACTGACAGTTACAGAAGTTCTGGAGATAAAATCAGCAGTTAATCAGTATATAACCCAGAGTAGCTTAGTTTGTTAACACCCATAAGAAATACTTTTTTTTCTTTTCTTCAACTCATGTAATGGCCCCCTTCTTTTTCCTCATAAAAATCCTTTTCTTTCACCCTAGAAGCAGGAACATTATTTGGGTATTGACCTGAATCTGTGCTCCTCAAATTGCAATTCTTTGGTCCCTTGTAGACACTTGTTTTACTCACACTGTGCCTCTTTATTTTCAGATTGATACACTGACAGGAAACAGAATTTGTCATCCCAAAATACGCCTCTTTGGCATAAGGATTATCTAGAGCCAGTTATTTTTAGGAAAGAGGTGACAGGAGAATCTCTGAAAACCTACTAGAAACTACCCTTTTGTAAGGGACATTTACGAGGCAAATCTCCATTTATATAAGGGTGTCTTCTCTATACTAAGAGGAAGAGGATAACTAAACCTAGAACAACTCATATCAGTGGAAAAAACAATGGGACTTAAATGACAACCATTGTTTACTTGCTTTGTCTGATAATCTCCCATAACTGGCTTCCCTCCCCCAAAACATCTTCTTTTGTCTTTAGCTGAA